>NW_026643098.1:0-325537 GCF_028827825.1 Penicillium malachiteum
CCAACCCCAACCACCCCAACCAACACCACCCCAACCACCCCAACCACCCCAACCCCAACACCACCCCACACCAAAAACACCCCAACCACCCCAAGACATTAACCTCAACTAACGAGCGAAGGCCAACACGACCGAAGAAGAGCTCTATATAGAGAAACAAGTTGCGTACCAGGATAAGTTCTCTATGGCGTCATTACAGCCTTCTTTTGGCAAAAGAGTGTGGTCGAAGGCTGCGCGTGACAAATAGCCTAAGCAAGACATGAGAATGAAAGATCTTGCCAGATTGTTAGGATTCTCTTTTGTTTTATCTGTTTGCACGATGGATTGCATCGGTTTCTACAAGAAATTACGGTATTATAACAATGGCTCATTGTGGTTACCAGTGAATACAATACAGCCCTACATGGATTAACAGGGGAAGAGCTAAAATTAGATTAGCGTGTCTTCACTTAGGGTTCGGGAATTAAATTGTAAGAGTTTAGAGTTAGAACTGATTTCGAATTCCACTGTAAGGAACTTACGTTGAAGATTAGTTTCAACTATGTAGATGATCGCCACTCTTCTCCATCCGCTGGCCGGAAAGGGGAGAAGAGAGGGAAATCATCTGTCACAAAAAGGATGCTCGGTGAACGGGACGCACAGCTCGATGCGGAGGAGGACGCTTCGAGCGAGAGGTCAATCTGGCGCAGCGTCTATAATATGATGCGATATGACTCGTTGACATGTCCGCATGGCCCTCATTGTTGGGTGGATCCGATGGGAAAAAAGCACTACTCGCTGAAAACCCATCACTTAAAGCGCCTGATAGCCCATGTTGAAAAGGACGGGATTCTAGAGGGCCACAATGACGTACCAGAAGTGGTGCGCAACGAACTATACAAGGAAGAAGAAGAAAGACGGAAAGGGGACAAGCAGAAAGGAGATCACTCCAATCGGGCCGAAGTACCATATCCTCCTTTCAGCAACATCATCAATGTCCTGCCCTCCCAAGCTGCTCCCAACGGGTCAGATGGCTCAGCTCCCAAGGCGGTGATTGATCAACTGACCATGTGCCCATTGGAGATTCCTGGTCCCAGAGATGTAGCAGTGGAGGAGTACGGTGAGTGGCAGATGTCGAATTTCACCAATGATGCCCTTAAATCTGCATTTCGACAAGTTTGTGACGTTATGCTAGACCATGGTCTAGACCTTGAGCAGGTTTACAAGGATCAGGACCCAAATTTCTTCATCGAGAAAGGAATTAAAATAGGCATTGCTAGGCGTTTTGTGGAAGATATCGGAAAATGGGCCGAGAAGGTAAAGAAAGTAATGCCTGTTTATGAAGTACTTTAGGCTTTACGGTGTTCGGTCAAGGCTTTATGTTATCATTTTAGACGTATTTGAATATTGATCTTATTCCCACGTGTTGTAACTTTGTAACATAAATTTCTCTGCTGTTAACGATGAATTGTTGGGAATACAATCTAGGATGGCGATGTGTAAGTGAGCCACCTCAAAAGTTGTCCTTAGCAGAACAGCTACCTGGATCCACGACACTGCGAACCGATATACACATGTATATACTGCACACAGTCATTTGGTGACGAGTTGATGCTGGTCATATCTCTTTCATTACTCGGATTTATATCTAGGTCACTGGGTTGTAAGTGGCTTTTCAGCTATCGTCACCTACTTGGCATAGAGGAAAGGCTTTTCCGAGGACATAAAGATATGTTCATTATGATGCGGTCTTATGAGTTACATGGCCCACTCCCAGGCTCCGGTAGAACATAAATGGCCATTATTTATCAATGGTTGGAGGGCTTTGACTATAAGTGATGCTTAGCCAGTGATTATCACCTGACGGTGGGGCGGGGTGACTTCGTATTATCCGTATTCAGCACATTGACCAAGATCCCGACACTATGTTCTTAAGCCATTGAACATGACGTCTATATCGTTCCATGCCACTAACTCAGGGACTCAGATAGGGATTAGCAACGGGCCAATATATCTCCCATCGGGTAAGCCTTAGCCAGCTTTTGAACGAGTTCTTATCAAGCTGATAGAAGCGGTCTACGTTTCTCAGAGCGACCGGAGCCCCGCCCAGAGCCTCTGTCGACCGTGCCGTTCCCATCTGACAGACTACAATGTCTAATGCAGTAGGCGGTCGCCAATGGGATGTATCAACAGGTCTGGTTCTCTAATTCTGATAATTACGCACATAAATTCTGCCTGGAGATCACCTGATCGGTCATGTGATCCATTCTGATTCGACCAATCAGAGCTCTCCATTCAATAGTGGTTTGAACTAACCCAATTGGGCTAGTTCTGCACCCGTGTTCTGTCAATTGTGCTGACTAATTCATCCCGCGATCAAACATTTTGTTGCGGAATGAATGGCTATTGTTTTGATCTGATCCATCAGATCAAAGATCATCTTCTCTCGTCCGAGAAGATTCGCAACCCGAACCCCGTTGTTGAGATCAATGGTTACAAGATGAGATGAAAGACTTGATCATTTCGGATTCCGTGGATCTTTCATCCCATGTTCTGAGACCTTTGGTCTTATGTTTATCTGTTTAGTCTAATGTTCTATAAAACCTGATCTTACCCCTTAGTTAGTTGAGCATCGAATTCAATCTTTTTAGGATCAGTAGTATCTTTGTTTGATTCTTTCCTTCCATTCCATCCTAAGTTTGGATCCAGCTTGGTCGTATGTCATTCCATCTGATCCGTGTTGTCTGATCTTTTGGTCTTATCTTTACCCTTTCCTCCCAAGTCCCCTGTAACTTGGTATCCCCTGTTCAGCTGACATCCTCTGCGTGACGTCATCACCTTTGGTCTGTCCCCGACACGCTGAAATATACAGTATTTATTTCAAGTTGAACAGGCCCCGCCATGAGTGAGAGCGCGCGTGTGAGTGAAGGCAGTGTTGCCGAAATGCGAGTCTTCAGGAGGAAACTCAACTTTGAAATAGTAATGACCGACATCCATATTTTGCGTTTCAACTAAATTCAACTCCGTATAATGCAGTTCGCTTCACCAAAGTCTATAATTATTAATGCTTCGCGTCCTCACGGCAAAGTTCCCCGGTTCATCCTCATTTAGGCAGGCGGTCTCATTGCGGCCGATTACACGGACCTCACTCCAACTTAAAAGCTCACTCAGCCACAACTCCTTTTAGGTGAAAGCCGTGATTAGTACATGAAACGTCCCCTACGATCGGAATCATTTTATGTCCAATATGTTGGTTCATCTTTCGAAGACAGTGACTTATCTGTCCAACTCATCTTTAAAGCGGACCTTTTCACTGCTGTCGACTCACAATCGGACTCCGGCCCCGTTGTACCGATTCCAGTATGGGCGACAGGCATCACTATTCGACATAACTCAGGAAGGCGGTGGTTGGTCAAAAGATGCCGTTTTAATCTCAAGTGATGGCCTAGTTCATCCCCAGTTATTGAAGTCTAGTCCTTGTGAGAGTTTTCCTTGACCCTGAGCATATCATAAATTCTGCTTTGATATAATTAACCCATAGTCAGATTCCAATGGCCCGGTATTCATGCCTAATACTCGCACAATGCAGCAAATGTTGAGGTTTGATTTCGAGCGTTATGAAGAAGCCATTGAGGACGGCAAGTCACTTGTTTGCCCAGTAATATTACACATCGAAGCAGGTAAGCTGATAAATATCCTGAATCGAGGGGCTCACCGCAAGCTGACGACCTTTAGGGACTCCTATATCTCCCAGATTGATACTCTGGCGTGAAGGAACTTCTCGCTTTTCCCTTCAGCCTCAAAGTCCTCTCTCACTCGATGGTAAGTGTAGTACAGTCCCGCCAATTTGGAGTAATGGCTGACATTCCACGCTAGAATTCAATGGAGAGTTGCAAGATTTTTACAGCCAGTCTGCAATCTCGCTTGATGTCAAATCGTGGATTGAGAATAATCCCTACAAAGAGTCGGCTGCAGATCATGACGAGACGAAGTGGATGCAATCTTGAACCTCGCGAAAGTTGGGATATGCAACTTGCAAGCGAGCTTATGAAGTTCTGCGGAATGCCTAGCTGGTTATGTAGAATTAACTGGCGATTGAGGGCAATTCAAGTTTGTTCTGTTCACTTAATAGAATGAGATGGGTGAGCATAGTCAGGCTTACTGCTCCAACCCCTATGTGATAGAGGGCCATAACATTGAACACCTGTTTGAACCTATTGAGTGGGAAATAACGCCTATAGGCGCAATGATATATGTGAGAAAATGTAACGAGGAGAAGTTCTACCAAGTATTTCAAGAGTCATTCCATGAGGGCAAAGTGGTCCGATCTATAGACCCTGTGCTCCAACATTTACTAGTACATATTGTAGTGGGGTACCCTGTCCCCTACTACACGTACCGTGCTAAGAATTACCGTTTGGTTACATCTCTGTTTTGTCATGTTTTCAGTCCCGTCTTTGTACGTACAAGAATGCCCGTCGTTATAGTCTAGAATACACACTCCTACACGTCTCTCATCCCACCCCTACGGGGTAGTCCGGCCACAACGTACATGTTGGTTGGTGTTATCCATTCATGCTAGCTGGATCGACCCGTGTATCTAGAATACACTGCCTAACGGTTCCCCTCTTCAATATGTACATATATTCGGAGTACTCCATATGTAAACAGTGGATCTTGGAATGCCAGCCCTGGAGTGCTTGGTGGCACCCGCGCGGGCCGCACCACTATTCCGTGTGCACATGCACATGTGTGTGCGACATCTGGAACGTCGGACATCGGAGTGGCACGGACTCACGGAGTACGCCACAACCCCATTTGGTTAAGAATACCGATGCAACGTGGCATATGATTCGATCCTGTGAATACTTGATGGATCTGTCCGAGTCGCACCCTGTACTCCGTACTAATAGCTCCCAAGGCATTCTAATTCATTACACAACCTGTTAACATCCACCAGACCTCCTCAAGTGTGTTCATTCAAGAACCTCTGGGACAATGACCGACAGAATCCGCCGTAATGGTACGCTCTCATCGTGCGAGCCTTGCCGACGCTCAAAAATACGCTGCGATCATGGTCGGCCAAGTTGTTCACGCTGCCTACGTCGCAAGATTGCTCGACAGTGCTACTACCATCCCTCGCCGACGAGACAGCACAAGGCAGAGAAGCCGACCCCTCCCCAAATATCCTGGTAAGGATTCCCTGTAGCTTCGTTGAAAACTTATTTGAGGGAAATCCTGATTCCGTACTGCAGGGCTTTGACGAGTACACCTGTCTCTGTCTCGACCGCTGGCGATCTCCCTTTCGAGACCACAAACTCCCCGGTGGGTGAGTATAATCGCAGCACAGGACTATCGACCATGGAAGAATTGTTGGTGCCTTCTATGACATCCCATCATGAGGATGATGCGCTGTTGCACAAGTCATCGCCGCACCTTACCCGGACTGGCATTTCGGCGCCCGCGCGGTCATACCCAGTGACACCTGGGCTCCTTGCTAAAGGTGTGGAAGTGCTCCAGTTCCTCCTAGACGTGGATCTTTCCCCTCTTGGTCTACGTGAGACCCTGGAGGAGGAGGTTTCGCCATGGGGTGGGCCGCTTGCCAGAGCGGCATGGCGTGCAGCGCAAAATACTATGCAGGAGCTTTCGGCAGGCTCCCCTGTAGATCAACTGACTGGTATGGCGCTGGTGCTTTTCGACGAGACGGCCAGGCCACTGCATCTACCGGTCTCCGCTGCGAATGATGCACTTGTGAAAGCTCTTTCCGGTGAGCGCTTACGCTGGGAGACGATTGGATTGTGCTGCGCGCACATTGGTAGTTGTATTGCCAGGGGGTTGGTGAGGCTAAGAACAGAACAGGCTATGAACTCAAATTCTCATCCGCGCTCAGCCCATCACAGTCGCCTGCATATGGATACAGACGCCAGGGCCCCCGCCATGCTCAGAGCCCTCTACGCTAGCACCCAGTGTCGGACATTCTGTAGCGAAATTGAGCAAGTCAACGATCTGGTTCTGTGGCTGTTGACGATGACATCTAGCTTCAGTACCTGGTGCTGTGGCGACGACTCCTCTCGTTCTTGGTGGCTGATGGGCGACTTGGCCTCGACCATAACAGCTATGGGCCTGCATAGAGGCTTCAACGATGTGGAGTCAGCCAATATCCCCTCATATTTGCAGGAACTCCGCAAGCGGGCAGTATCTTTGGCCCACGAGCTTGATAAGGGATTGGCAACTTTCGTCGGTCGACCGCCGCGGCTCCATCGGCAATATTTCACACTTGATCTACCGCTGGACATGTCCGATAATCTTGTCATGGGCCCCGTGGAGGAATTTGAAGCTGCGAAAGCAGAATTACTTGATGAAAAGGGGTGGAGCCGCGATGAGGTATCGGTGCACACAGCCTCACGACATCGATCTCTTTGGCTGCTGAGCATAATTCGCGAAGAGGTACTGGAGCTACTTCTTGGCCCGTCGGTCCCTGAATCCGTTTCCCAGGCAAGGTACTGTCGTGCCCATCTTCAACTCCTCATCTGTTCGTGATATTGATATGAACCTGTAGAGAAATTCTTCAGCGTGCGTCCACTGTCTGGGATTCGATTCCCTCAAGATATTACGATGCATCCATGCGAGACAGCCTGCCGTTGAGGACTCTTTGGCATACCATTGGCCCTAAAATGGAATACCGCTATTCCCAGTTCCTCCTGCATAAGCTACTCATTGGCCAGAGCGAAGGCAATCGCGACTTGATGATCCAGACTTCCCATGAAGTCCTAGATTTAGCGTTAAGCCTTTTGAAAAAGTCAGACGCATTCGCCCGAGAGAGATTGGATCTCGAATTCATGGTAAATTTCCGATCTGATCCCTCTTTGTTCGAGCTGGAAAACTGAAATTATGCTTAGGTGACGTTTTACGCCATGCCTTGCGCGAACGTTCTCATTATGGAATTGCTACGGCAGAGTGGCCAGCCGCAACAGTCGCTAACACTTAATCGTTCGGCCGCAATCCAGAACATCAGTGCCCTTATCTCATACTGCGACTCCCTTGTTGTCTTGGGCCAAAGCAATTTTCGACTCTGCAAGCAAGCCCAAACTACATTCTCGCGATGTCTCGATCAAATACTAGCTGCGCCTACGCCTTCTTGCCAGGAAACCATGAGTTGGCCTGGGCGGCCGGAAATGCAAGATCTCATCTCTCTGGCCTCTATGGACTTTGGAATGAAAAATTTGTATCCACAAGATCCTGAGTGGTCTGCTTGGCTAGAGACTTTTAATTGAAATCAAGAATCCCTACTATCTACAGTTCCCCGGGTTTTCAAGTTCCACAAGGGATGAGAATGTTAACCGCCCAGACAGGTTGACTATATGTAGTCATTTTTTGTTCTAATGCCGCAATTCTGGGCCTCTCAGCATGTGTAGCTATTCAAGTTGGATGTAATCACTTGAGGGTAGATGGGGATACACTGCAGTATCTCATCTCCACATATGCATATGTCACCTCTGCGCATTTTCCTTCCTCTCTATTTCCTGATGTACTCCTTCAAATGTTCATGCATACCTTGCGATAAGCATGGAGTTATTTCATCGACATTGATGTACCCACGAAGCTATTAACTATCCTGACCTTATAAATCCTTACCTCTTTTCTATACTCAGACTCCAAGCCTTTCGCATCCTCTTGAACTTTTTTTTCTCGATATTTGATATTCAAGAGAATATATATTTTTAAACAGAGTCAGAAAAGAGTCAAAACTTCAAGTATTTTCAAATCAGCCATTCTGTGGTGGAGTGAAGACCACATAGTAAGGCAAGATCGACATCTGCTCAAATTCCAGAAAGGTTGGATCCATCCCAATTGAAAAGTTCTCACTCCAAGGCTGTTGATGAAATGTTTGTACCATCCAACTGAGTCTATCACTGCCCAGGTGATAACACTCACATTTAAGCCATCAATTCAAAGTGCCAAAATGCAATATGGCCGAGTCACAACGGCCTGAGTCACGACAGTCTCAACTTTCCCCCATTATAGCTAGGAGTCTCAAGCACAGCACCAATGATTCCGATTCAAGTCCATACCTATATTGCTCACTACTCTCTATGTTCTACTCGACTCCACATTCTAACCTCGCGTCTTATTGTTGTATGGCTTTCATTGCGTATTTTGTATACTAATCTATACCGGTATTGCATTCCAGCGACTTTTAGCAGAAGCAACTCCAAGATGTCCAGGTGTGATGAAATTACGCTGCAATGTCACTAATATCACTGCAAATCACTTGAACATGGATACAAAGCATTAATCCACCCGACAAGATGAAGTTCGCCGCTGTTGCCCTCTTATTTGCAGCTCTAGATGCGAGTGCACCCCTGAATGACAAGGTCTAGTTTCCATCTCACTAGCGAGAATAATATTATCTGATTTAGCTGACTTTTTTTATAGCCCAGTGACCTCACTGTTGTTGACCACAAAACGCTCTGTCGACGGAGAGGCCAACCTCTGCAGCGCGCAAGTATGCCTATCGCAATAAAAGTGCTGCTGAGAGCACTTGAGTGCGCCTTCAGCAAGCTTGGTCAGAGATTGAAATTGTTGAACCTGGGAAGAATTCAAATGTTGCGGGACGGGCAAATTGCTGATCTAGTGGTTAGTCATTTGAAGAATAACCTTGGACATCCGGAACATTCGAATCAATTTGAAACATTTGAAACCGTCCATATTACGCATGTAACTTGAAATTTATACTTGCAAATGTTCCCAGTCAACTTCAACCTTGAAAATTACGTATAAACGCATGGATGATGTTCGGATATAGCACTTGAGTATTTATTCTCCAAGGTTTTCTTGCGACATCTGTAGTCTTTGGGGCCCAGGGGATCCGCCCGGGCGGTTTCCAACATTTGAAGGGTTTGAACTAAAAACTTCAACATTTGAAGTTCTGCCCACTACCCAGGTGTGCAGTGGTTTCAAATGTTTCAAGGTTATTTTTTGGAAATTTGATATCCAAAAACATTTGAATCTTCAACGATGATCTATTTCCCCCATTATGACATATTTCTAATATTATTATATACATTTCCATTCAAAAACATTATTCGCGTATGATGGATGTCCACTGGTCTTAGCCAATGGCATCTTCATTATATATGTGGGCCCACAAGTTCAAGTTCAAGTTGAACCCTCAAGCGGAGTCAGATTTCTCGCGACGGTGGATCTTGTTGAACCTAGTAGACTAACGTTAATTTACATCAAAAGTAACCGGAGCAATTTGATCTTACTGTCTTGAGAACCATCCGGAGCGACGAGAAGAGCCTCCTGACTCGGTACGGCGTCGGGAGTTTTCCACTGCTTGGAAGATGTTTTCAATTTCCGCTGCATCCATCTTGGGCTGTGGCGTGCCGGGTGCGCTAGCGCGGGCTGATGATCTGCGCTGTGTGCCATAGGGGCCATCGCCGAGTGGAGGGCAAGCAACCATTATGTATAAGGTTTGAATTTGGATTTAAAAGACTTGGGTGGTTGGCTGAAAGGATATGGCGATATACCAAGGCTGGTATGAGAGAAGTGGAATGTGGAAGACTGGAAGAGTGAATTGAAATTGATGCGGATGGTTCTTCGATTGCTGATTATTGACAATCTTTATATCTTGTTTCTATTAATCCCCTAGAATACTTCTGGTTAGTCTTTTCAGTGTTTTTTTTTCCCTTGTCATGAGACATTCGGTGTTGCCGAGAATAGCACTGGCAAATCGGCGACCCGGCATGCCCCTAGGGCAAGGATCGGCGCATCACCCGATGAAAAGGATTTTTTTCACTCTTGGCTCTTGTTAGCTTATCTAGAGTTCTATGAGTGATTTTCCCTGACAGGTCTCGACCCATCTATCGAAGAAATTGGAACAAGTTTCAACAAATCACCGATCTCCGCGGGACACACGAAGAGTGCTTCTTATTTCGTTTATCGCTACGACGTGCAGCATTGTGCTATGGCTGATACGATTGGCTGCGATTACAGGCCTCCACTCAAAACAAGTTGGTTCCAGAACATTTGAATACTTGTTTGCAAGATTTGCAAGATTTTCCAGACTAGCACAGACCAACTTTGATCAGATTGCTAAAAGAGGCATGTAAGACGTCTAAAAAGATTGTGCAAACTACCTACATATTTCCCATATTCTACAATACGATGAAAACTTTGAATCACCAAATACTAAAGCTACTATTTGCCCTCAACCTTGGAAATACATTGTCTTCTCATACTGGGCTTCAAATGTTGTATGTATTATGGATCTAATAAGAACTGGTAAGCGCTGAGACTCGGATCAATTGGAATAGATAATATATCTCCGGGTCCAGTGCTCACAGTGCCACCTATTTGCCACATACTAGTAACTTGAACAAATCTCAACATTTGAACCTTGGAAAAATTCCGACGAAAATCTCCATAATAGCCTTACTGGTCAGGCTTCAACTCCGAATTTGGAGTAGATCTCTTGCAGGACCTGCCCCCGGAGTCGATCAACTCCCTTCGATGTCACATATGTAGTATCCGCCCGGCGAACAATACTAGTAGTACCAACTCAAGTGCTACATATATCATCCGGCCAGGAAGCCCCATATAATGAAGCGCAAGACATTGATACATACTACCACAGCACTCAGCCGATTCAAAACACCCGGTCTGTGTACAACATTTGAATTAAAATTTTGTATTTTCCACGGCTGTTTTCTTGAATTTCTAATTATACTTCTGCGTTTGTAGATATTGAAGAAGTGATGGTTCAAGTTGTTGGCCGTGTGATAAGGATAGTATAAAAAGCTGTGTCTAAGGTTTACTGCCCAGGAGTTTGATATTTCCTTTGCAATAGATGATGCAAGCCCCGGGGTGTGGGGGATAGTAGTAGGCAGATCGTAAAGCATCGAGAACTGGAGCAAGTAAGTACCAACGCGTGAGTACCAACGCGTTTACTCGAGCACGAAGGTCCCAAACCGAGATTGAGCCTCGACCCACCAGTTGACGCTCGCAAAGCCCCTGGCTATTTCCAAGCGCTTACTCACTCTTTCATTTCTTCCGTAGGTGCGACCGGGGTTATCGAGACCTCAAAGCTGATACACAGATGCGAATTTTGCTGAGCAAATGTCGCTGTGCCGGCGAGTGCAAAGTGGTGTTATTGAGTGAGATTTGGATTGAGTGCTGCCAGAACATGCATATACTTACGCATCTCCCGATTGCCTTCGGCAAGCAACAAAGGGAATTCTCCGGCAGCCATCATAAAGTTTCACCGATACTAGTAATAGCAACAGTGCATGGACACTTCGGTTCCCACCACTATAATCATCACCGGCGCCGCCATGCATGGAAAATAAATCCTCAATATCGGTTTGCACATCTACCGGCCAGTAGACCAGTTGCATTGCGCGGTCGCACAAAAGGAATCCTAGGGAATTTTTCTAGGTGTCCCGGCACAATGTGAGAGTTTGTCACTGTGAGTAAACAACAATTCGGAGTTGAACGCTCACTATGGAAATTCGGCGTCGAGGGAATCGATTCCTAAGTCAATAACCGGGTTTGCGCAGCTCCTACTGGAGAAGCCCACACGTGGCGTCTATGAGACCATGAGAGTTGCTCCTTGGTTATGATGGGAGGTTGTATTATGATTGATATGAAAAAGAAAGAAATAAATTTCCGAAGAGTGTCAGACTGAGTGATTGAGTTTCAATCATTTGCCTAAATTCGGAGATCGGGTTTATAGAGAACTAATTTAGCCTGATGCACTTCGGGATCCGGGTCAATAATGGAATCGAAACAAATATCTGGAAAGTCTCTCTCTTCACTACTCCTAAATTCTTGCTGAGCACACAAGGTTTTGCGGGGTAAGTCATTTATCCGGTGATCTCACCAATAAGAACGTGGGGATGATCTTAAAACTAGAAACCCCCACACTAGAACTTGGGTGGTCCAAGTTCAAGTTCAAGTTTTGTTTTTCTTTTTGAGATTACCCTACAACATTGTGGTTTATCTTCAAAATGGTATCATTCGAATCGTCACTTTCCATATGCATATGGACAATAGTCTCGCTCGTTCTCCCAATACTTGTACGTGGAGCCAGTAATGGACTACAAAATATAGTAAGTCTCGCAGAAACGGGAGTTAAAGATATTTCTCTGATTATTTTGTTTAGGTGACTTGGGACGAACATTCTCTTTTCGTTCACGGAGAGCGATTGATGGTTTTCTCTGGAGAGTTTCATCCATTCCGTCTTCCTGTCCCTGATTTATGGCTAGACGTCTTCCAGAAGATCAAAAGCATGGGGTTTTCGGGAGTGTCCTTCTATGTAGACTGGGGTCTAGTCGAAGCAAACCCAGGACATGTTGTGACAGATGGAATATGGAGCTTGGAACAGTTTTTTGAAGCTGCAAATCAGGCAGGCATATATCTCATTGCTCGACCTGGTCCGTACATCAATGCAGAGACGACGGCTGGTGGGATTCCAGGCTGGATTCTTCGGAAGGAAGCAGTCATTCGATCCGACGATCCTGAATATCTCAACACGACCGTCAAATACTTGTCTACCATGGGTGAAATCATTGCCAAGGCTCAAGTCACTAATGGTGGACCGATAATCCTAGTTCAACCTGAGAACGAGTACACAACCTGGCCGGAAGTTACTGATTTTCCATCAGAAATGAATCGGGAGTATATGAATTTTGTAGAGCAGCAACTCCTCAACGCAGGAGTCACTGTTCCGCTGATTGTTAATGATAATGAAGTGAAGGGGTACTGGGCTCCAGGCTCAGGTCTCGGCGCGACTAATATCTATGGCATTGATGCTTACCCATTACGCTATGACTGTAAGAGAACCGTCCTTCTCCATCCTCATGATAGAAATTCTTCGAACTGATTACTTTATCGAGCAAAGGCGCAAATCCAACTGTCTGGCCAACGTACGAGTTTCCGCATGATTGGCAGGTTATCCATGAGCAGGAGAGTCCTACCACACCCTTCGCCATCGCTGAGTTCCAGGGAGGTTCTGGTGAGGGATGGTACGTCTAGATGCTATCCAACCTTACGTCTGGCCCAATCTATGCTAACGACATGGCAACAGGGGAGGTGTGCTCGAGGAAATGTGCGGGGAGTTGATCAACGAGGAAGCGGCGCGTGTTGTGTACAAGAATAATTACAGCTTTGGCGTGAAACTTTTCAACATTTACATGGTATGTCTCTCTTATACGACTCGGAACTTGCTCTGTCAGCGATAATGACCCGTTATAGACCTTTGGTGGCACAAACTGGGGAAACCTAGGTTACATGAATGGATACACATCCTATGACTATGGCGCAGCGATAACAGAAGACCGAGGTCTATGGCGCGAAAAGTACAGCGAACAGAAATTGCAAGCCAATTTCCTTAAAGTATCGCCCTCATATCTAACTGCGACGTCTGGAATCGGCATAAACGGCTCTTATGGTGCGCCAGGTTCAATTGCAGTGACTCCACTGCTTGGAAATGGGACTCGTTCGAATTTCTATGTGGTTCGACATGCCAACTTCAGCTCTACGGATAACACAAAGTACAAAATCACTGTTCCAACGAGTGCTGGAAACGTCACTATACCTCAGCTTGGTGGCAATCTAAGCCTTAATGGCCGCGATTCTAAATTCCATGTCACTGATTACGATCTCGGCGGCATTAATTTGATCTACTCCTCAGCCGAAATATTGACTTGGGCTCGAGGTGCCGGATCGACACGTGTTTTGGTCCTCTACGGCGGAATGGACGAGATGCATGAGCTTGCTTTCTCTTATAAACTTGGGAATCCAACTATCATCGAGGGAACCGGAGTAACAATCGAACAAAAGGGGTTGATGTGGGTGGTACAGTGGCAGGTTCAGCAGGATCGCCGTATATTCCATATTGCAGGGCTTCGGGTGTATTTGCTTTGGCGCAATGAAGCCTACAATTATTGGCCGATGGAAATTGAAGCAGATGAACCGATCGGCAATTTTTCATCGCGTTCTAAAGACTTGGTTATCGTCAAAGCTGGCTACCTGCTACGCAATACTCAGCTTTGTGGCCAAGATATTTGCTTAACAGGTGACATCAACAAAACGACAGAGGTCGAGCTAATCTCTTCTCCAATTGAAAAGGTCAACAAAATCATCTTCAATGGCGATGTATTAGATACTTCGGTCGGAAAGGCCCAGAACCCTTTTGCTACTTTGGAGTATCATCCGCCATCACTGAACATCCCTGCTCTCGCTGATTTGGAATGGAAATACTTGGACACCTTGCCTGAGATCAGGAGCTCGTACGATGATACTACTTGGCTGAATTGCTCCAGAACATGGACAAACAATCCTCGGAACCTGAGTACCCCGACAAACCTGTATGCTATGGATTATGGATTCCACACAGGATCCCTGATTTACAGAGGTCATTTTACTGCAAATGGCCAAGAATCATATATTTTGTTGAACACATCCGGTGGCACAGGTTTTGGTCATTCTGTTTGGCTGGACAACACTTTTGTTGGCTCATGGACTGGATCGAGCGCAAATGCCACGGCTCTTCAAACGCTGAAATTTGGAAATGACTTGTCCGTTAATAGCTTCCATGTTTTGACTATTTTGATTGACAATATGGGGCAAGACGAGGAAGCTCCAGGGACAGATGTGATCAAATTCCCCAAAGGTATCCTGAACTACGAGCTATCTGGGCATGAGCAAAGCGATGTCTCGTGGAAGGTCACTGGTAATTTAGGCGGGGAGCAGTATCGGGATCTGGTCCGTGGTCCATTGAACGAGGGTTCGATGTATGCTGAGCGGCAAGGATATCACTATCCCAACCCACCGACTGCCAAGTGGCCTATTTCCAATCCGTTGAAGAATGGAATTGATGGACCCGGTGTCGGATTTTACACAACTTCCTTTGAGCTTAGCATCCCGGAAGGATGGGATGTACCGATGAGCATTGTTTTCAATAGCTCTGATTCAAACACGCCAGATTACCGATCAGGGATCAATTATCGGTGCCAATTTTACATTAACGGGTATCAGTTTGGAAAGTACAGTAAGTACAACAGGCTATTTGAGTAGTAACTATCACTAACTCATTTAGTCAATAACCTCGGGCCTCAAACATCGTATCCTGTCCCAGAGGGCATTTTGAACTACAGCGGGATTAATTACATAGCGCTTACTCTTTGGGCGCAGGACGTGGAAAGTACCAAGCTTGGTGGAATCAAGCTAGTACCAACAGCAGTCATTCGCTCTGGTTATACCAGGCCACAGCCAGCACCTCAACCACCATGGATCCCTCGGGATGGAGCATATTAGAGAAATGTTCGTACACTTAAAAGTAGACGGATAATCTGTCCCATCCGTCCGCGATCTGTACTCACGCCTGGGCACCTGGGCAAACCGTCAAGTTGCAACTGTATTGGATATTATGGACCTTTTATTTCAATTGATCAAGATAAAAGGACACATATGTTGTGCTCCCTGCAGGTATTAACCCAGCTATGATACGTAGTAGCTTGCCTATTCTTTGAAACATTAATCTCACCCTGCTTCCTCCAAACTTCCTCTATGCATCCCTTAATCGTATGAAACCTGGAAAACCCAGTAAGCAAAAAGGCTTCGTCCATCCAACTTGAAAGTAAGTCTCTTCCTTTGGATGACATTGCTTCACATCCGGCCATGAAAGCAGGCCAAGGTGAGCCGGGACCTCCAAGCCCCAGAGCATTGCTTGAGGCTGCGAAGTATTTGAGGGCTTGAATGATTGAACTCACGTAGGGCTGCAGTAAACGTGGATTGGATTCCCGAATTCGTCGATAGAAAAATATCAACAGTTCCAGGTTCAGCGCATGAACCACGTATGAAGTGGGGTTCCCGGGTGCGCTTTTGAGAGAGCCCTGTTGCCGATGAGCCTTGAGTATTGGTATGCAGTCTGGGGAGTATTGAGGAGATTCATCTTTTTTACTCTCTCCCAGATCAGTTCCTCAAGGTGCGGCTTATAGCTTTCAAGGGGCTGCAGGATTCTCGACTTTTGAGGGGACGACCTCAGCTTGAGTTTGTCCAGGATATCAGCAAGACGTGTCGTCTTTGAGACAAGACTAAGCCATGTCTCTGAGAAACCATAGAGCTGATGGTACATTGCTCTGGTGCTTTCACCCGAGTTCTCGATATGCATGGCGTTGAGAACACCGCCATTGTTCTTTCCATCTTCAATCTCGGAGTCAACCAACTCATCATCCAACCGAAGAAAATCATCAAGCTGAACCTTTGGGTTGGATGAAGAGTGAGAAGATCCTGGCAAGTCTCTTGGCCCCTCGGCTGGACTAGTCTTTGGGGTCAGGAGCTCGATGATGACCATTTCCGCTCTGTGTCGTGTAGTTGAAAGACATAAGTGGTCTCGCCTAAGATACGGTTCCACGTATAGGTTTGATGTAGGAATCGTGCCTTTTGTGAGAAAACCCGCCTCCGTAAACCACGGAGACGCAAGAGACGTTCGGAGTTGATGAGATATGCCCTTGCCTCTTCTTGACAGTCAAATAGGATATTGGGGAGTGAATCAGTCTTGGACAAAACGACCAAAATATACGAACTGCTTGAAGGTCCGTACATACCGAGAATGACAGCATTGCAGATATGGCCATCATTTGCTCTTTATATTTTGGGGGTGGCATGTTCTGAGTCTCATCAAGGGACTTCTGTAGATGCGCCTTCCCCCTAGCATAGCTCGCAGCACTGATGTTTTCCCAGTGCTCAGATCCCTCTGTGCCTGACTTCCGCATTTCAGCAGCCATGTCCGCAGCAGAAATGGCAATCAAGGCCAATAAATTTGCTATTGCCGCATTTGAGACACGCTCAACGCCCATATATGAGATCCTACCCATTATCAACACAGCTGTATCGACGTTTATCTCTTCCCAGGGTGACATTTTATAAAGGGGGAGTGAGAACAACTGTGCGACTATGGTGTCTTTGTATCGCCTAAGCAGCATTTGAGCTTCTGATATTTCCACATTTCCCAACGTAAACTCTGAGGAAAAGGAATCGGCAAGATCAGCCACTCGCAGTGTTTTGTAACTGTTTTCTAAATCATCCCTCATGACTAAGGCATCAAGCGATTGATCGCGGAAGGTATCGAAGTTCAAGTCCGCCCACGAAAGGCTGATATCAAATAGATCGGGCCAGTTCAAAGACGGTTCGATGTTGTGCAAGTCACTGTTCAGGTCTGGAATTCTCGAGGGGAGAGGCCTCAAAATGGTAGCTTCGAGTAGGTGACTTCCTTGTGCTGGTACATAATTGGTTCTTTTTGGGCTAGTACCCGCAATAGGTGGATTTGTGCTTTGCGACAAGCTCAAAACTCCAAATGGACCGATGAAATTGCCGTGACCAGGAGGAAGCTGTTCTTCTTTCGACCCATCGTCAATATTTTGCAAGCTTCTATCTACAGACCGTTCATGTAGGCTAGATTGAAGTTCGAAACTCATCGACATGCGGTGGCTGTCTGTGTACAGATGGCGCCTCGGTGCAGCCCTCGGCGCGGAGCATTCGCTTGAGTTTTGACTCGTCAATGTTTGCTTCCATCTCAATTCTGAATTGAAAATCTCACACACGGCACCGATTGCCTTGCAGCTTGAGCATACTGGGCGTACTAGGTCACATTTTATGTGCCTTTTGCGGCATGTATTGCATACGCCAACAGCGTGTTTCCGACGGGTCCGCACACCTTGCTTTCCTGGTTGGGAATTCATTCAGCACAGAAGAAAGTAGTTCCGATAAGACCAATTTGAAGAAGGCCAGGATTACTGCTATGATTTATCCAATATGGTCGGAAGTATGAGATAAGAGCAGTGAACAACATTGGAACCTTGGAATGGCCCACGGGAATACCTACTTATTTAAACTATCGTGAGCGTGCGGGGTTGATAAGCTTAATGATAACGACGGAACTACATACTTTCCAAGGTTATGGCCATTTTAACCTTGAAACTTGAAGGATAATGTGAGGTTATGTTCTTATGTGCACTAACACCTCAAGTGCTATTTCAGTATTTCCTTCGGCCCAGTAGGGCAATTGCCCATATGGGTATTTCACGGAGGTTCAGGAATTTTAAGCCTGTCAATCGGTCTCAATGCTGTCTCAAATCATGCGGCCTGTACGGCTGTCTTCGTTGTTATTGCTGCCTTGGTTGGATTCCTCTTCAGTAGTATCTGAACTCTCGGTCGCATCACTTGGATTGCATGGGTCGGTTTGACTTGTATTATCACAGCTGGTCAGTCTCACATTTTCCTCTTTCACAGTGAAGCGTTGAATTCTTACCAGTGTTGATGGGGCCAACATCAAACATAGCTAATCTGCTAACATCATTTAGTCTTCATTATGACAATTGCCGTTGGTGTTCAGGATGGCCCATCTACCGCGCCAGATGGTTGGGTCTCAGACTATAAGATTGTTAACAGTCCATCTTTCGCTGATGGAGTCTCCGCTATTTCCACCCTGATCTTTGCGTGCTCTGCCACTCCAGGCTATTTCTCTATTCCGGCAGAGATGAGAGATCCCAGATACTTTACTCGCGCAGCGGTAATCAGCCAGTTCATTTCAACATTGATATACCTGGCAATAGGTATTGTTGTCTATTACTACTGTGGGTCTATGGTTGCCTCTCCTGCGCTGGGACCTGCTGGTCATTTGATAAAGAGGATTTCCTATGGAGTTGCTCTTCCTGGTCTTCTTGCCTCAACAACAATCTTCCTGCATGTAAGTGATTGAACCCCGCATGAATGTTCTAAGACCTTGAAGTATTGCTAACATCACTTTGACTGTCCTAGTATCCGTCTAAGTATATTTTCCTTTGCCTCTTACGAGGGTCTTCACATTTGGCATCAAATTCATTCACTCATTGGTCTACATGGCTTGGTTATACATTTGGATGTATAATTCTCTCATATCATTGCAAGTGGTATCCCAATCTTTGGTGACCTTGTTTTCCTTATTGGCGCTCTCCTGGGCTTTCTTTTAGCCTATCAGCCCGCTGGCTGCATGTGGCTTTACGATAATTCGAAGAGTCATGAGAGGAACTGGAAATGGGTTACCCTCGCATGTTGGAGTGTTTTCATTATTGTCGTTGGATCATTTATGACGGTCGCAGGTACCTACGGCTCGATTGTTTCCATTATTGATGCTCTCTCAAGTGGGCAAGGGACAAAACCTTGGACATGTGCCGACAATTCCAATTCTTAGTACATGATACTATCTCAAGTTAGCACTTACAAGGTTGGAATTACTACTGGCGACTTTCAGTTTGATTGTGCCTGGATTGAATGATTCTTCTCTAGTTTTCACAAATACTAACACTGATATTTCATCCCTTTTGGTTTATTATTCCTAGCTAGATGGGCAGGATTGCACTTTGTAACATTTTGAATTTTTTCTTATTTTTTGCAGCGCTAAGTCGACTTGATTACCTCCACTGAGTTGAAGCCAATCGTGTTTCAACCTTGGAACTTGAAGTAAAGGGAAAGCTATGCACTGGCGGATAATTCAGAGCCAATGGGCATTTCAAGAATGCTTCAAATCATGTTATCTTTTCAATCATCTGCAGACTGCATACCTTTGAGTCCATCTGAGTGCAATCTCATCGCGCGAGAGCAGTACTCCGAGGAAGGCTGGGAAACATTTGAAATGTACATATGTACCTAATCTTCCCCCAGGCCCGTTTTCAGGAACAGCCGACGAAGCTACACCCAAAATTGCATAGCTCAATTTACGTGGAGAATATTTTTTCGCTCAACATTGCTCTTTTTGACGGAAAGTGGGGGGTAAGTTCAATGTTTAATGTGGGCCAGGGCGTTCTACCAACTGGGTAAACGGAAGTCAAGAGCGAAGTGACATTTTAAAGGTTGAACTATTAATAGACCCCATCACAGAGCGTTCAGATAAATGAAGAAGATAGAAAAAAATTATGGTTGCTTCAAGTTCCATAGGTATCATCATGATGACTGAAAATAAAATCTTTGGAGATTATCTCCTGTAAATCACTTCAGTCAACTTCAAGTTCAAGTTGAAGTGCATCCATGCATAGTACTACTAGTAGTAATCAATCCCCCCCCCCGAGTCAAGTTTAAATTCATATTGAATTCACCCCATCCATAGCCTGCATAGCCTTCAAATTCTCTGGTGGCCACTAGTAGTGCCTACTAGATGTGCTCAAATGTTAACATCATTTGGAGGATTATTAACTCGAACAAGGAACTTGAAGGCAGTACCGAGTCTCCAAAATAATTGTCGCAAAGGACCTCTCATGTTTGAAGCCTTTAAGATCATAATGTGCTGAAAGGTTCGATAGTATTTAGACGAAGAATAAGCCACCTTCCACCTTGAAAGCAAAATCTTAGCATCTAAGTTCCAAGTTCAAGTTCATATACCTTGTATCTTCAATCGATCATTATTTTCCACTGGCATTTGCAGCAGACCAATTTGAAATAACCTGGAAATGTTGAACAGCGGAATTCTCAGTTGCTTGATCTCGCGGATGATCCACCAAGATTTAACAAACATTTGAATTTGGGTAGTAGGACGCACGGAGCTTCTTACTGACTTCGGATGAGTCCACCAAAAAAGCCCCGAGGATTCACTTCCTTCAATAGTAGAATGAATTAACTATCGGCGCAAGCTAGAGTCATGACATCTTGAGCTACAGATTGAGAGATGAGGAGAACCTTCGAAGAATGAGGGGATCGAGTTGAAAAATTGGTCATTAGAAGTTGGCTCTTCATCCACGCTCATAGTCTCACCCAGATGTCTCGAAATTTCATTCAACTCATCTCGCTATCTATAAAACATCATGGTTCTCTCAAGTCGCACCGTCCATATCGTTAGTGTCCACTCCGCCGGTGAAATCGGAGATGTGATCGTGGGCGGAGTTCTTGATGTTCCTGGAAAGACAACGTTCGACAAGATGATGTACTTCTGGACGTAAAAGGATGAGCTACGCCAACTTCTGCTCAATGAGCCTCGCGGTCGCCCTTCGTGTAATGTGAACCTTGTCCTACCACCCTGCGACCCTCGCGCCGATGCAGGATTCCTCCTTATGGAGAGTGAGGAGTATGCCCCCATGTCCGGCTCAAATACCATCTGTACAACCACTGCCCTTCTTGAAACTGGAATGATCAAGACGCAAGAGCCGTTTACTACTCTCAAGCTTGATACTGCTGCCGGTCTGGTATCTGTGATTCTGAATATGAGGGAAACAAATGCAAGAACGTGGCCTTTGATAATGTCCCCGCATTTGTATTCCATCTTGACTTGGAAGTTGAGGTTCCGGGGCTTGGAAAAATTCTCTGTGATATTGCATGGGGCGGTATGATGTACGCTATTGTCGATATGGCCCAAACAGACCTCACCATGAACCCCAATGATGGCCAGAAGATTGGCGAATACGGAGAGCGGATCAAGCGCGCTGTTCAAGCAACCGTTCACCCTGTTCACCCTGAAAATCTGGGCATTAACGGCGTGACCAACTTCATCTTCACAGCACCTCTGGAGGATGGACCTGGTGGGAAGAAAGCGCAGAATGCTGTGGTTGTATCTCCTGGCCGTCTCGATCGAACTCCTTGTGGAACTGGCACTTGCGCTCGAATGGCCCAGCTCTATGCTAGGAAGCAGATGGCTGAGGGCGAGTCATTTCAACACACCAGTATTATCGAAACAGAGTACACCGGTACCATTGTGGGTGTGACCAAGGTTGGCAACTATGAGGCGGTGCTACCACGGGTCAAGGGTAGCGCTTGGATTACAAGCTTCCGGCTAGTCGTTCTTGATCCCACAGATCCTTTTCCAGAGGGTTTCCGAGTTGGTGATGCCTGGCATCCTCGGTCTACCCCCAAGAACCTCGTGCAGTGAAGGGGTGAGGTGAACGAGAATTTGATGAACTTTGATGTGAATGGAACTTCGTCGGTAGATACTGAAGAGACTTGGTCCAAATGTGACTTTCTTGAAAGTTCACCACTAAGCCCCATATTTGAAGAATGCAATACACTTTTCTTGATCTCTAATTTCCCTTGAGGTATCGAGTAGACCTTATGATCTCCTTCTATACTAATATTGGAGTGACATGATCAGCCCCATCAGATTAATCAAATCTGTAACATTTAGTCGGTCACAGTGGTTGACTTGTGCTAGTAAAACATCAACAGATATTAAATCAAGGGGTGCTTGGCAAGATGATCCACTATTATTACCTGCTTGATGAGCCAAGGGAACCTGAAGTGTAGAGTGAAATGATGATGCATACGTATGCTCACAATTTTAAGCTTGGTGAGGGATTCGTCATGCTCGACAGTTCGGGTGACCAAGTGGCTCATAAAGTGGGATCTCGGACCTGACAACTTCATCGGGTTGCTTCCTCCGTGTTTCCGTCGATCTTTTCCCGCAATCTATACGCACCATTCGGATGCTAATATGTTCAATTCGGATAGAACACATAAGTTGTTTTTAAAACTGCAACTGCAATTCCAACTGCAATTCAAACCCAGACATCCCAACATTACTTCCAAGAATAGAACTGATATAGGGCGATGATCGGTTCACTTCTCTCCTTCCTCTTCGCCGCCGGCGCGCTGGCCCAAACGCCACCTGGCAGCTTCGCATACACCAGGAATAACTTGGGAGCGGCATTTCAGAACGCAACAATCACCCCTGGAGTCTGGATTAGCCCTGATGGTACATTTATGATCTTTCCCTGAGTGATGCACTGTGAAGGTGTTAACCGCGAGTCTAGACGTCAGTGATCAGCCTGCTATCTGGCCAGCGAGCAAGAAAATGCACCGAGACTCGAATTACATGATTATCATGATGGATTTGAACATTCCCGACTCCGATGTTACTACCGCATCATACTATGATACCTTGGTGCCTGGTCTCGCCACCAACACGACCACCCGGGTCCACTGGTGGGGCGGCAACTATACCATCGAGAATGGCAAATTTGTCAACTCAAGCGATAGTCTTGCAGAGTACACAGCTCCACGTCCTCGCGATAGTACCAACCATACTTATAGCTTATACTTGTTTGATCAGCCAGCTGGTTATGTTCCTCCCCAGGCTGCACTGGATGGAACATACTACTCACAAACTACTGATGCTCGTTTCAACTTCAGTCTCACGCCTATCGTGGAGGCCGTTGGAGAGCCCGTGGCAGCCACTTACTTTTTGAGTGATGAGGTATAAATTGTGAAATTGAAAGCCGCGTATTACATTCTCAACTCATAGTTGCTTTCGTGTATGGTAGTGTTATAGTTTTTGCTTCCCCAGGACGTTGTCAGAAATATGAAATTGAGTAAATTGATCAAGTCTTTGATGAAGCGAGAGGACGGTGAATATCGGCAGAATACTATTGTGTCCCGGTTTAATGTCAACATTCTTGAAATGAGCAGCTATCCATACGCGAATTGAAACCATCTGTTACAGTCTATTTTTCTTTCCTACACGGCCTATATCATTCTCTAGCTCCAGCACCATGATTCTGGATTATTTGTTGTGTGTGTGAAGTTGGTCTATCAGGCATCCATTTGGGTTTCAAGTTACGGCCCCGGGGTCGGGCCGGGTAGTCAGCAGACTGATGGGCGAGCTTTCCAATTCGCGGGGGAGGGGTTCGATCCTGGGTGACTTTGAAGATAAACAGATTTTCTGAAGGTCGCTCTCTTTTTGAATCAGTCCTACTCGAAAAACTCCCAACGTGGTCTACCATTTCGAACTTCACGGAGGAGGATCCCAAAAAATGTCTTCGGCTGAGCGGGAAGGTCATCTTTCTAGACTCAGATACGGATTCCGGGATCGGTGGAAGGGGCAATCTGACAAGCGTAGCTCGAAACTTCCATCCATCGGCGTAGAGCCTGCAAAATCTGGACGTGCTCACCATAAAAGTCCTGCTCAGTCCAAAAGTTCGAGTTCTGTTGGAGCGGAACGCACCGTGACCTCTGAAGCTCCTGATGTAACGACTAAGCACGCTTCGATCCACAAAGCCCTATGGGAAAATGCTTAGCAGGCCCTGAAGAACGACAAATCCAAAGAAAAATACATGACTCGGTATGAGGAACTAACTTCAATGAACTTGTCGGATCAGGAAGAGACTGGCGCACGTCTTGGAGAGGAGCGGATGAAGAGAATCATTGATCAGGGATTGGAAAAGATTGAGAGAAGCAAGGTGGCTAGAGGCCTGTCGGAAAGGAACATCGCAGTCATAACGGCTGTCAAGAACCTTCTGGATATTGCTTTGCAGAAAATCCCGCATGTCGCTTTGCCCTGGGCAGTCATCTCGTCAAGTGTGGATGTGGGTTTACTTGCATGAAAGGAAAATTATGTGGTTGTATGAAAAGCTAACTACACTATATTCCTAGATTTTCCTTAAACCAGTCAAATCCGGCATTGACTTATGCAACGGGGTGGGTTACGTCGTGGGTAGAATCGAATGGTTTTCCGACATCACCGACAAAATATTGAGTCAAGATTTCATCAGCGACCAAGAGTCTTTTAGACCAATCCGCAATTCTATCGAAACATCGATAAGCGCTCTCTATCAGTCTCTCCTTTTTTATCAAATTCAGGCTGTCTGTTTCTACAATGAGAAACATCACTTGTTTTTCTTATTGACCCGCGGGATATTGCACTTTGATGACTGGAGTGGGGATTTACAAGGCATCAAGGATGCAGAGGAACGCCTCAACAGAGATTGCGGGCTCTACGACCTCGAGCTCCCGAAGTCCCAAGTACGGGAGATTCGCATTTGTGTTAATGTTATAAAGCAAGTTGGGTACACACTCCAGTGACCCTCGAAAAACGACCACCAGTAGGTGATGGGAACGAGAAGTTGTGTATCATCAAAGGCAGAATATGTGACTCCCATGGTTGTGACACCATAAACAGAGCTTGGAATGATGGCGTTCGTTCTGACACCATCACGATATTTTCAGGATGGTCATCCTGGTTGGCTGGTTAAGCTGAGGGATCGATTAATATTCTCAATGTTTGCGCCTTTACGACCATGTTTCTTCCGATTGGGGAATGTACTTGGTGTTTGGATACGGAATGTGAGTGTGGGTTTGCTCAGGTCCCGATACCCGGAGCAGACGCGACCGATCTTCTCACATCTTCGACAAAATGGTCGACGAAGGTCGCACTATGCCTGGTCAGCCATATCTGACTATTGAAGGGAGAAGGTGAAAAAATAATTTGCGCGGCTCCACGTACCTTGACTCGTCGCTGACGGCAAGTTTCAGTCTCGGCTTGGGAGGCCCGTGTTCACCATTTTCAGCACCACTGCCACCAGTTAACGACAGAGAGGAATTCACAAGGGAAGTAAGTGTATAGAAATTCGGGAGTTTCAAATTCAGATTTCAAACATTTGAATCTGATAAAGAAATGGGTACTGGTTGAAAGTCAGATTTTATACAAATATTCAAATATTTCATGAAATAAGGAGAGATTTCAAATTGGGGCTGAGAGTAGCTGAGTAAGGCCTCCCACGATGATCATGACTAAATCAATTGATACTACTAGCATGTGTTCAAATATCGATAACTTGAAAGTAGATACTACTAGTATGGGTTCAATGTTGCCATCTATATTGGTATTATGCTGGGAGATCTTTCAAATTCCTTGCATATGTGGTTCCTTCAATGTTTCTTCCAACGCTCTCTAAAAAGGGCGCCTGTCGATGCGATGGAGAAGCTAGTATGTAAGTTCACCTACCAGTGACCATCATGATGTTTTCATAAATCCTCCGAGCTTGGAGTGAGTTCAACCTTGGAACCAGTACGTATGTGATCTTTCGTCAAACGTAAAGCCTCGATTAGTATATGGAGCACTCTACCAGATATCATGGGAACTACATCCTCAGTATCTTGAATAGCTCGTGGTTGTATGTCATTGAATCGTACGATATTCTCTATTTGTAAAGTGAAGGAGACTGATGTTTAGATCTTTCGGGACGACATAGACACCAGAATTTACATCATGAGCCGACGTCTGGATAATCATCAGTTTGCTTATTCTTGAACCTTGGAATATGTCAAAGAGTTTCAATATGATTATATGGATCGTGGTGTCACAAAGACAAGAAAACAATTTGAATTCCTCTCTGAGTCTATCCTTCGAGTCTGTAATTTATCATAACCTTCTCTATGAAGTCCATCGCAACACAGGTTTCAAGACCAGGCCCTCTTTCATGTCATGAAATGCCTGCGAGAAGTCATTCAAATCATAGACCTTGATCAACTTTTCCAGAGGGAAATTCCCCTCTTTTTGTTTCTCGATGAGATAGGGAATCATCCGTTTGCCACATTAGTCAACGCGCAACATATGGCTAAATTGAAGACACGAAATACCTCTCTAGCAACACTGTCACCCTGATGACAACCCAGATATTGACGACCCATTGTGAGATGCGAGAAAACATCCCCTTCGACCTTTTTGCCAGGAGCTGGTGCCCCGACACTAGCAGCTCTCCCGCGAATTCCAAGAGTCACAATCATCGTCTCTATGACAGGGATGGCACCGGAGCAATCAAGGGCGAAATCCGCGCCCCGCGAAGATCCACATAGATCAGTGATATGGTTTCGGATGTGGGGATCGTCTCCTCGGAAGGTATGGGTAGCACCCAGCTCCCGGGCCAAGTCCAATCTTTCAGGCTGGAGATCCACGGCAACAATGATTCGAGCTCCCCGGATTTTGGCGGCCATGACCCCGGCGAGACCAACACACCCCGTTCCGAAAACCACCACTGAACTTCCCGGTCTCACATTGAGAGTATTCAAGATCGCACCGGCTCCGGTTTGCATTCCACATCCCAGTGGAGCAAAAAGCTGCAGATCCGTGGTCGGCGAAACACGTACGACTGATGATTTGCTGAGCACTGCGACCTTCGAAAAGGAGCTCTGGCCGAAGAAATAGGAGGATAAGTGTTCTCCATTGGGCAGATGCATCGTGCTAGAGCCGTCTAGTCTCTCCCCGCTGAAATTGAGCTGCATCAGCTTTTCGCAGTAGGCCGGGGAATTTGCGTTACATTGAGTGCATTCACCACAGAAATTGTAGCTGAGCAGGACTTTATCGCCGACCTCCACATCTGTGACGCCGCTTCCTTTTTCCAGCACCACTCCAGCACCTGTTCGGAGAAATTGAGTATCACTTCATCGCAGGAGATTTCATTTCTAGATCATGTCAAACGTACCTTCATGACCAAACACATTGGGGAACTGAACTGGAATATGCCCCTCCATACATGCCAAATCTGTATGGCAAACGCCGGTCGCGTATATCTGAACTTTCACCTCGTTGGCCTGCAGCGAATCTAGAACGATTTCGAGGAGCTTGGGCTTGCCTCCAACGGACTGGACAACCAATGCGCAAGACTTGTGGTTCATTATGAGAGAGTATGAATTGAGGATTTGCTTATGGACAAGAAAAACGAACATAAAACAGAAAAGCAGACTTGCATCCATAATGTCTATCTATGCATTCCCACTTACTACTATCAGATATTCCGTCATCTTAGCTCCCCGGAATTACGGTACTCTGCAGAGGGTTCAAGATCCGAAGCGAGTTCCGTTCGGAAGCTCCTTGGTGATCGCGAGCATAGTCCGTAAACTTGGAGCATGAATTTGAATAAACAGCCCATTGAGCTGAAGCAAAGGAAGTATAACATTGTTGGCCCGAGATATGACCCCAGCACAGTTCACTAACAATGATAACCTTGGAATTTCAGTTCCTAGTACCTAATACAACTTCAATTACACAGAATAGAGGTAGCAAAGAAGAGATCTCCTCTCTTGCCTCACATCTTTGCTCAACCCCGCGACCTTTTTTTGGGTTCAAGTTCCACTATTGACGCCACCCGGGGAAGCAAGTAATAATACTCCACTTAACCCCATGGAGCCCCATACATTACTGTTTAGCCGAAGATTTAGAGAGAGACTTCCGATCGGAAGCCCATATCCGAAAAGTGTAATTGTATATGAAACTTGAACTTCAAGTTCTATGATCATTGACGATAGACTGAGTGAAAGGTATAGGGAAATACTATAAATACCATCTTTTATTAATTTAATTCCAGTGAATCATCAATTAATCGTATTACCTTGCAAACAACCACGAAGCTCAAGATGTCTGTTTCTCTATCAATCGAAACTCGTCATTTTATCAATGGCGAGTTTGTACCTTCCTTGGATGGATCTACTTTCAAGTTATTCAACCCTTGGAATAACAATATAACTGCTGAAGTCTCAGAAGCTAAGGCAGCAGACGTCGACCGTGCTGTTGATAGCGCCAAAGCAGCCTTCCCGAATTGGTCCTCGCTTGACGGTCAGAACAACCCTCCCAAATCCAAGTTGTCTTCTTCCATATATTAATAATATGATGTAGGTTCCGAGAGAAGAAGACTCATGCTTCGTCTTGCTGATCTAGTTGACGAAAATACCTCAGAGTTCGCACGGCTGGAAGCCCTGTCGATGGGCAAACCTGTGTCGCAGTACATGGATTCGACAATGGGAACGGCAACATTGCGATATGAGTGCACCATTGATGGCTAGCTTGATCTGGCAATATACATCCCTAGTGACTAATTTGTCCGAAGATTATGCAGGAAAGGCCCTTGATGTACATGGTGTGACATCTCTTACCTCCCAGAATCATTTGAATCTCTCTCTCCGTCAACCTTATGGTGTCACCGCTGCAATTATTCCATGGAAGTAAGATAGATCTCAAGACAAGAAGTCCAACTCAAAGACTGGAATATCATGGGTTGCTAATGCCAGGTTTTATTCGCAGCGTCCCTTTAATTATGCTCTGCTTCAAAGTCGGCCCCTCATTAATCGCCGGAAATACCCTGATTGTGAAGTCCTCCGAGAAAGCCCCGCTTACCTGCCTACTATTTGCCCGTCTAGCTCATGAGGCTGGATTCCCTCCTGGGGTTCTGAACTTTTTATCTGGATTTGGCCTTCCTTGCGGAGATGCGATTGCACGTCACCCAATCATCCGGAAGATCGCTTTCACTGGCAGTTCGATGACGGGGAAGTTGATTCAGAAAGCCGCTGCCGAGTCGAACCTGAAGTCATGTACACTTGAACTTGGGTGAGCTACGACTGACTTCGATCTCTTTTGAATAAACAATTTGCTAATTTTTGATCAACAGTGGAAAGAGTCCTTTGCTTATATTCGAGGATGCCAATCTTGAGAAAGCCGCAAAGGCAGCCGCATTCTCTATTGTTTTCAATTCAGGTCAAGTATGCATGGCTTCCTCGCGAATCTATGTTCAGGACTCAATTGCGCAGGAGTTTACTCAGCTCTATCTGAAAGAAATCCAGGCAATTTCTAACAAGGCAGGAGATCCATTGGGCCCTGAGACCAACTTTGGTCCTCAAGCAGATACCCAGCAAGTTCAAAACATCCAAAAATTCTTGAATAGGGCGAGAATTGAAAACTTCAAAGCGATTCTTGACGATAACGCGGATCCTTCTCAGGGAAATTTCGTGTCACCTCGAGTATTCATCGATGTGCCAGAAGAAAGTCCAATCATGAAAGAAGAAATTTTCGGGTTAGTCTTTCAAGTTCCGAGTTCTGACCTCGGACTAAATCAATATGATTGCTATATTGCGCATGATTATATATAGTGATCTGGCACTGATTGCTTTTTTTTTAGGGCTGTATCATGTATCAACCGTTTCAAAGATGAAGCCGATGCCCTCGAACGAGCTAATGATTCTGAATTTGGTCTTTACGCTACCGTTTTCACACACGATTTGAACCGGGCAATTCGGATCACCAAGAACTTCGAGGCTGGGTCTGTTGCAGTCAATTGTTCTTCGCCTTATTATTGCCAAGATCTTCCTCTCGGTGGTTCTGAGGGTTCGGGCACAGGTCGAGAGCTGGGCCAAGAGGGGCTAGACTCTTGGACAGAGGTTAAATCGATCTTTGTCTCCCTGGACTGAGTTGATAATTAAATACATCGCTTGCAACTTGACATACTGAAGGTTTTATACAGAAAGTTTCATCTTCCGTTATAAATCTCCCGTCTACTGCCATGCCACTTTGGAATATTTAGACTCTATAGTAGAATACAACGAGAGAATTGGTCCATGAACAATATTAAGCTTCTGAATATGGAAATTGAGATCTTAGTAAAAATGAACCATGTAGTATGATGAGAACTCTTCAATATGTACCCTGATTCTGTTCTACTAACCGATAAGCTCTCGAATGACATGACTCCGAGTCGGAATAATCAAAACATCCAAGTCCAAATGTCCAGATGTCCTCCTTCAAATGAGAACATGAAATTAAACGATCGCACTGAATTTGAGCTTACATACTCCAGGGCTTTCCAAGATTTTTTCCTATAAATTCACATAAATTTGAAGACTTTCCGAGTCCTACCTTTAGCAGATTTCAGCTCCATATCTCACACATTCATGTTCAAGTTCATTTATTGGTGGTAAATACGTACTGGAGCGTTATGTAGCGTTAATATTGAATTGCCACTAAAAAATATGGTACCTAGATCCATTCAAATGCACATGTGCCATGTACCGGGTATCCCTTCATTCATCACTTCAGCACTTGAGTAGCCCATTCAGCGTAGGTTGGATCAAAACTCTTGTTCAAGTTTTTGATACATATGATCAATTATGGTGCAGACCAAGAACGAAGCCACATCAACGAAAATAACTCGCACGATCTCCAATATTGAAGGCTTCACCTGGGCAGGAGGAAATTTATGAACTAATTTCATATTTATATCGACTTGGTATTCACAGTATATGTACAGTCTCTATTCCCAGGTTGCTCCCTCGGAAATTCAACAACGAATCTTAACAATATCAGAAATCTTGAGACGATTTCAAGGTTCCAATGTTAAGAACTGGAGAGCCTCTGAGCAAGCTGCTGTCGGGCATTCTCACACATGACATCAATATCCACATTGGAAATAATATCATTCCTGCGGTTGATTTCTTCTTCAATCTTCTTGAAATCTCTTCCCACTCCCTCAGCCCGCCATTCATAGCAGTCTCCAACGAACCTGCTGCTCTGTACCAGCCACTGCGTTCGCTCCCGACGACAGAGATCGAAAGTAGTGAGAACATCCTCGAGGTCCTTGGGTGTCTGTACCTGGTCGCTTTCTAGCAATGCCGCCAATACTGCCGTGTCCTCAATGCACATCCCGGCTCCCGCGCCGTGATGCGGCGATGTGGCATGTGCCGCATCACCAGAGATGCAGATACGCCCCTTACTGAATGTGGATACAGGATGTTCTCCCAGGTCGAAAATTGCCCACTTAGGAAATATTAGCATGTCCCAACATATGGTGAACGGTTGCGGGGAATGGAAGGAGACTCACTACACTGAGTTCTTCTTCGGTCAGCTTCAACAAATTGATCACGTTAGGTCCATATCCAGTGAAGTCGCTGATAGCTTCCTCTCTCTTGCCCTGTCGAGTTAACCTGGGATAATCTGCCCAGTTATCAGGAGTGGTGTGGAAGGCCACGATGTTGAGCGTCTTTCCCTCGTTAACAGGGAAAGTCAATACATGGCCACCGGGACCCATCTGTCATCATTGTCAGTCCGGTTTCTCCCGATTAAGAGTCCACGGCGCAACTTACATGCATGCAGGAATTGGAAGCTAATTCTTCCCCGATTGCCTCGATCGCTTTGTCCATGGGCACGAGACCACGGTACGCATATTTGTGCGTATAGGAGGGCTTGGCAGATGGGTGGTCTTCACCCACCATCAGCTGCCGAACCCGTGACTTGATTCCATCACAACCGATCACCACATCGGTGACGTCCTCGCTGCCATCCTCGAACTTCAGGACGAGCTTTCCATCTGCGCGCTCGGTTATGGTGTCTAGTCGCTTGTTAAACCGCGAGATGTGGTCAGGTAACAACCGGATCAGTTCGTCGAGGAAGTGCGCGCGGTGGACTCCGGTCTGGCCGGTGCTGTTGGAGATGGTGAAGGCAATATCCTGCTGGCTGGGATTCTGGGCAGTAGTCGACGTGCCCATGGTCTGCCCATCAAGATAGTCGAACCAGACCTTCTCCTTGGACGGCCACATATTCCGTGTGCAGACCTTCTGGAAGGCCTCATAGATGCCTTGGTGGCTGGCTTTCATCGCCGCGACGGCATTGGGTCCGAAGGACACACCGGCGCCCACCTCGCCAAATGCATGTGCTTGCTCGTAAAGTGTCACAGGGATATTGCGGTGGTGAAGAGCGATCGCCAGAGTCACACCTGCAATACCACCACCCACCACGGCGACGTGAAAGTTCTTAGGTGTAGCCATCGGTTCAAGTTTTTTCAATCAAGTTGGTACAGAATGGACGGTGGGAATAATAAAGCTCCAAGATAGTGGGATTGTTTTCTATCTGGATTCACATTATTTATTTTTTTTTAAACACGACCGGTCTTAAACTGTGATCCGATTAAATCGAGTGGGGAGCATTTCAGTATCCGAAGATTGGATCATGTGGCGTGGTGTTCGGATCTACCCCGAGAATATCGGCTTTGCAACAAGCAATTGAATATGGCCAATTGTTCATTATGGAGACCCGCACCTTTAAGATTTGGACAGAGAAAGTCACAACCTGGCACATGGAAGTGGGTCTACTATTTTGAAATTGTATTCCGATGAAAGTGGAATTGAGGGGAAAGTGGGAGCTGCCGTGGTTCGAAGTTTGGTCTCGAGGATCACCTGAACTTGATCCGTCAACTGGCAGAGCGGCAAACCGGCAAACCGGCAAACCGGCCTCGGATGGATTCCAGCTGGGGTGCTGAGCAACGAGGTGGACCCAGAAACCCCAGGTGCCGATACAACATAGATTCCTCACAATTGACATATCCGTCTCGGAGCTGCGGATAAGCGTCAATTCCGGAAAAAAGGCAAAGATCCAATGGGAGAGAGCATGGACATCGGAGAAGACCAGTCAGCCGACTAAACAGTTGATTGAGGCACCAACTTGAAGCAAGTAGACACTAGAATAATAAGCGGGATTACACAAAGCAAGCATGTGCATTGATCCGCACCAGGCGAATCAGCCTGCATGCCTACCTGGCTCATATTAGCAAACGACGACACGGTGTAACTACAAATTGGGCAACCATACAGTGGCACATGTCCCGCTGGAGTGACCAAGAGAATCGCCCCTGAAAAACAGGTTAACGGAAGGAGAATAACAATGCCCGTTCGGTGTGTAGTGCTAGGTCTAGTATACTCCCTTGGCCTTGAGTCAAAAGAGCTCGCAAGCGCCGGGGTGGATGCCGACCGTTGAGAAGAGTTGTGAAGGCGGTGAGGGTCAAGTGCAACTGTGCGAGTGATTGAACTTGCATTCTGCTTTCCTTTGTTTTAATTATATTTCTACATTGGGAGGGGATCCGCGAGAGGCTCAGACTAATCCTATCAGTATCAGCTTTTTTAGGTCTCTCTATCTCTATCCTAGGTAGGAGTCCGTTGATTTAGTCAAGCTTGATTATTCGTTTTACGTTTTCGAAAACCAGAGCTTGCCAGAGCTTGCCGCGTATTCTCATGCATGCAGCATCAGCATACCGTCAAACCAGCCTCCGGCATCTTCATTGCTTTCCTGGGGGTAGTCAACGCTGAACAAAACACGGGCTTCTCAATTCGATACGGGATATCTGTCAAAAACTCCCGAGCACATGATGTGGAGAGTATGACCAGCAGTCTCGACACCAAAACCATAGGCTGCCTGAGAAAGATTTATTTTGTCAATGTTGGTAAATCCGTTGATCAAAACTCCCTTGGCACCCAGCACAGTGACTGCACACTCAAGCTCCTTGGCCGCTTCTTCCGGATTTTGCATAGCAACCGAAGCGAAATACCCGAAGCGAGTCGGATGAGCTTTGACGTAGTGCTCGTGAATGGCATCGTTGGTCTTTCTTGCTAGCTCCACAGCCTCGCCAGTGTCCAAAATGCCCTGCATGCCCGGGCAAGTCAGAGACACAATTGCATAGTCAATACCACTCGCATTCATAGATTCTAGACGTTTTTTCGACGTTGTTTAGACGATCTTCAATATTTTGCAGGAACGGCGCGTTGGAAGGGGGCAAGCCATCCTCCATTCCAGTGATCATGGGGGTCAGAGGGTGAATGCCATGGGCAACCAAGTAGGGACTACCCACGGCTTCCTCAGGGGCAATTTTGCCTTGCAGACGGGTAGGGTAACCTTGATCGTTTTGTTGGTGGTTCGGTTCAGCGCCATTGTGCTGGTTCAAGGAAAACCTTCAGGTGTATTTTCTGCCTGGATTTTGGCCTTGAAAATAACAATAAACAAGTTATAGTGGCCGCATCCTGAACTCAACGCAAGCGGAAGTTGCCAGCTGGCTCAGGCTGCGAAACCGTCGAAACGTTCCGGTCTACTACTCCGCGCAACACGGTGAGCTTCTCTGGAGCCCACAGCCTGTTTAATAATTCAACATTCAAATGTTTGAAGCTAACCGGCTGATCCGCGAATTAAGCTTTTCGGATGACGGCATATCGATACTTAGGTATGGACTAGTGATTTCAAGTTCGGATATCTGTTCAAGTTGTCGGATAACTCAGGTGCTTGAAAGTGGACATCTGGAGGACAATTGTGTCCTCCGCCCGGGCGTACCTAGCACTGCCCAGGTGGCAGCTTAATTCGCAACAATATATTACCACGCCGACCTAGCCGGCCATATATCCGAGCTGCCGACCACGGAGAAGCTATGTACAAGTGTCAACTCAGCACTTGAGTGCTGGTATTTCCGATGGTCCGTGACACATGTGCAAACGTGCAAACATGCAAACATGCAAACATAATGATCCAAGGTTGGCTGATGCAAAGTCTGCAAACATACCAACTTCAAGCGTAAATATCGGGAATTCCGAGAAAATCTTACAATAATTTGAATAATTTGAATAATTTGCCCCAGGGCTGGTTTGATATGTGGGCCCATAGGTGCCCAGGTGGATACCATAATAGAGTCACTGAGTGGGAATTATCAATTGATTCATTTCAAAGTTAGGCTTAACTTGAGTATTCTGAATTGTTCTTGATGCTCTCCCAGCAAATTGCTCCGGCTCCATGCACATGTGCCCAGGTGGCAATTCCAAGATTTCTGTAATTGAATTCCTATCTCATTTTGGCCTGTTGTAAACTTGAACATTTGAAGGGTTCCAAGGTTCAGTGGATCCGACGGATGTAACATTGTAATTGATGCAAACTGTTCAAACATAGCAAACATACCTAATAGTGCACGGATCATAGATCAGATCAGATTGAAAAAAAGGTATAAGTACGTTCTCTTATTGCCTGAATCTTTCAAAAATTAACAGAACAAAGACTTCAAGTTTTACAACAGGTACATTTTCGTGAGATATTATGGGTTTTCTTTCCTTACTGATTTGAACTCTCCAGACGTTTAACAGACAAACCCGACGTCCATACCCCCACAAGCCCCAACTTTATCCTCAACCCCGAGTCAAGATGTAAGTCAAATCCCGTCTAGCTCAATTGCTGAAAAGTTATTAACTAAAGCATGATGTAGTGCAACTTGAAAAATGCCTTCTCCACTTCTCCCAAAGATGAATCGTTTCGTCCAGTTCATCAACTCAGCCGACGAGACTATTGGAAAGGAAGTGGTTTCCGATGCAGCTATATTCCACGTTCCGTTTCAAGAGGCTCCACTGAAAGGATTCTCTGGGTATATGCAAGTTCTAGGGATGATGCGCTCTGCCTTCTCAGATGTTCAGTGGACCCTCGAGGATACCGTTGCCGAAGACGATCGAGTAGTTGCGAAGTTTACTTTGCGTGGAACTCACGACGGTGAATTCTTCGGTGTTCCCCCTTCTGGAAACAAGATTGAGGCCCGTGCTATGAATATCTATCGCTTTGTGGATGGAAAGATTGTGGAGGAGACTGGCTTGCCTGATCTGTTCGCGATCATGGGGCAAATCGGAGCTCTGAAGCCTCCAGGTGCTCAGTAGGCAATTCCTGGCACAGATTGAGAACATTTGAATGTTGCCGGGTGACACCATATTCACCGTTAGCTAATCGATAGACACCTATTTATTAATGAAGATAAGTACTATGAGTGACTAGTGTGAAAAATACGTTCACTGGATGGTATCATGTAAAACATTTGAAGGGCCCTACGGATTAAATTGGATTAAATTAGGAGGACAGGTGTTAAACCAACTTGAACATTGAAGTCCCACAAGTGCTTCCCCCTCGGCCAGGTCCACATGGGGAGAGGATTTCATTCTGAATCTTGATCTCATATATTGAACACCCTTATACTATATTTGTTACTATCGCTTTTTCTCTCTCTCTTTTCTGGTGCTTTCAAATGTTAGAAACACCCTTAGATAAAGGTCTCTTTTAATTCCTTATCTAAATCAACATTTGAATATGCGATACTTGGATAATGATCTCTCGCACCACGAAGAGGTGCCTCAAGTGCTGCATCTCTCTCGAGGATCAAGGTAAGGAGGTAAGACCTGGCATATCCCGCTGTCGCGTTTTCTCATACCCTCCGTTCCGGACGAGTTCTTTCTCTTGCTTCTCTATAATCTGCCAGCTGTTTCCCCTTCTTGCTCCTGAGGGGATAACGTTAGTACTCCGATTGGTCGGTTTCAGGTTCAGAGAGGCTGCGGGATTCGATCCCGACGTTTGATCCCGACTGCTCCACAACATCGTTTTGAATTTTTGAGTGATAAGAACTGCCCAGGTGCATGCCCACTTTACATAAGTCGAGGGATTTCGCGGAGCTCCCTTACTGCGACCGTGACAAAAGCAGCATCATGCGACCCGCCTTGATTGCTACAGGGCGGGCCAATGCCACAACTAATCTGCATACAAAGCCCCCAACTGTCCCGATTCATAGCGCATCGCGACACATGATGAGGAGTACAAAAAGCCCCTTCGAGTTGAAACCGAAATACCCAGACTTTAAGAAGGTGGAAGCGACTCGGCCTGCCTTTGATCCCAGCTTGCCAATCGTGTACACCCAAACGCCAGACCCCCGTTGGGAGTATGGTAAAGGTGCAATCTCTTCCCCACAAGCTTGTTCTTCACTTGAGTCAAGCCATGTTGAGATTGATCCCTATGGGAGCGATCGCGCTATGATTGACAATTATCGCCTACTGGTCTCTGGAATTCCGCGGCCAATTAGCTTTGTCAGTACATTGTCGAAGGATGGCACACCAAACCTCGCTCCCTTCAGCTACTTTCAGTTGGTTGATCACGACCCACCCACGTTTGTCATAGGCTTCTCAGCAAGAGCCAGTCGACCAAAGGATACGCAGAAGAACTTGATTGAAACCGGCGAGTGTGTGATCAACGTCGTATCAGATCACTTCGTGGAAGCTGCGAATGCGACCTCCTTGGATGTCGAGTCTAGCATATCAGAGTGGGGACTGTCCGGCCTCAAGTCACTTCCATCTGCGACTGTGCGTGCCGGTCGTCTGAAGGACTCGATCTTTTCAATTGAGGGTAAGTTACTTGAGATGAAAGATCTCGACTATCATGGGCATGCAAAGCAGGGAAAACCAGTCGGATCATTGGCAGTCATCCAAGGAACTCGTTTCTGGGTTCGATCCGATGCGATCAATGACCATCAGGACGAAATTGATTTGTCTGTCATGAGACCTGTGGTTCAGCTTGGGGGTATTCAATACTCTCGAGTCCGCGAAACCTTTGAGTTACCGCGACCCTCGCTAGCTACGGAATTGGCTAGAGAGGGGTCGAATTTGGCCAACTTTATGAAGAAATGATCTGACGCAATTCCAAGGTTGTCATTCACCTGCCAGTGGGCAGGCAGCTCAGCGCTGTACATGTATGTGTGTGTATCTGCATATGTATTTACCATACTAGATAGAATATATGATCATATCCATGGAGTAGATACTATGTACTAGCACAATTACTTTAAATGTTGTTACAGTGTACCTACTCCAGGGCTTAACTTCACTCAACATTTGAAACATTACCGAAATTTGGAAGCTAGCTCGGGTTTCTCTCGGTAGCGTTCAGTATGTAACTTCAAGTTGAAACATACACCTGGGCACACCATCATAATGCCAGTGGTACTAGCTTCTTCACAAATTCAACTCCACATGCAGATGTCGAAGAAATTCCAAGGTTCCGACATCTGGACATCTGGATAGTACCTAGGTACATATGTACATAGGTATGCATGGATGTACTATATATGTATGTACCACACGTTCACCTGGGCACGCGTAGGTACGTTTAAGAAATGTTGCCAGAATTCGTGTTTGCCTGCGTGACAGCCTGAGTGCATCCATGGATGTGACTTGGAGTCAGAGTCGGGTGACTATGTAGTATATAGGTACGAGTACTAGTAGCGCCTACATACATATGATAAATCTTCAAATTTTCTCCTCCGGGGCTCTCAAGTGCTCTCTTCCAAGGTTCTTCCGAAAAAAAGAGTGGGCACCCGCATGTGGGTAAAGTGTGGCTTCGCCTTTCAATGATGTCGATCCAAGTGGTCATCAGATCGTAATATTTCCTTCAATACTACACGACATCTGGAAGTATGGAAGTTTTAATGAAATTCAAATTCCCGCCAACTTGAAACTTGAACTCCCTTATCATCAAAAACTCAAGTAGTTCCAATCATATTTCACCCTCTTCCAGCATCATCAAGCTTGTGTTTTATTGAGCACCCCCACCTGGCAATACTATATCGCTTCCAAGGTTGACATTTTCGCGTATATGTAACATTTGAATATAGGTTTCAGATCAAGGCTCCAAGTGTGCATACCTAAAACACAGATTCGAATTATCCTCTAGCTTACTAAATCAATCTTCCGATTGAAAATTGGGGTAGCTAAACTCCGTTGTTTCATCAAATTCCTCCTTCACAGTTCGAACACTTACAAAACGGCTCAGTGTATTCACTGATCCCACTTTATCGTTCGTGCCACTGCCGCGTGAACCACCGAAGGGTTGTTGACCAACGACAGAGCCAGTACTCTTGGTGTTGACGTAGAAATTACCCGCTGAGTGTTTTAATGCATCACAAGCGAATCGAATAGCACTCGGGTCTTTAGCGAAGATACTACCGGTAAGTGCATAGCTGCTGGTAGTATCAATGAGCTTGGGTATACTTTCCCACTCATTGTCAGGGAACACGTAAACGGAAAACATGGGACCAAAGTACTCTGTCTGCATGATCTCATGTTGAGGATCTGTAGTCTGATAGACTGTGGGATAAACATAAAAGCCGACATCTTTTTCAGCTTTACCACCGGTGATCAAAGTCAGATTAGCGTCCGATTTTGCCCTCTCGAACAAATCGACCATTCTGTCAAATGCTTGTTCATGGATGATTGGGTTGATATAATTCTCCGGATTTTCAGGGCTGCCGACTTTGATTGTGTTCATCTTTTGCAACAGACTTCTTTTGAAGTCCGGCCAGACAGATTCTGAGACGTAAAGACGAGAAGGCGCTGAACATTTCTGCCCCTGGAACTCAAAAGCACCACGAATGGTACAGTTGACAGCACTCTCAATTTCCGCGGACTCGTGGATGAGATGGAAGTTCTTTCCACCCGTCTCTCCAACAATTCGTGGGTAGCTTAAGAACCGACCTTCGCCTGTAGCAATTCCGATCTTCGCAATGAGATTTCGGAAAACATGGGTAGAACCAGTGAAATTGAGACCAGCAAAATCCCGGCTTTCAAGGACTGCGTTTGTAATTTCCTCGGCATCACCTGGAACAAACTGAAGGACATCTTTGGGAAGTCCAGCTTCAAGTAAGATTTGATGAAACAACCATGAGCTGTGAAGAGCAGACAAGGATGGCTTCAAGATAACGACATTACCCATTAGCAATGGACCACATGCAAGAGTAGCGCACAGTGCAGTGAAGTTGAATGGTGCAATGGCATAAACGAAACCCTCGAGGGGTCGATACTCAAGGCGATTCCACTAAATTGACAAAGAGGAATAAGTAGATTAGCCTCCAGGCTAGAATACCACATGAGTGTCAACTATGTCTAAACCTACCATTCCCTTTGAGTTAATTGCAGGCTGCTGCTTGAACATGTCCATCGCGCATTGAACGTTGAACCTTATTTGCACAAAAATATTAGGATCCTGATGTTCATCATTGATACAATGAACGCAAAAAAACACAACTTACCTCAAAAGATCGCATGATTCGGCCGCAGCGTCAATCTCTGCTTCTCGGATGTTCTTCCCTTGGTTCAACATCGTCGCAGCCATCAACGGATAGCGGTACTTCCCCGATATCAGTTCCGCAGCTCTAAGAAAAACTGCAGCCCGATCTTCAAACGGCAAATTCTCCCAAGAGGGCTTTGCAGCAAGTGCCGCATCAATAGCTTTCTTTATATCGGACTTTCTCGCTGGAACCCATTCCGCAATAACTTGACTGTGCCTCGCTGGGTTAATCTGGGCAGAGATTGGTGATTTGATCTGTAGTCAACCCGTCAGCGGGAATACGATAGTCAATCAACAAATATTACCGTGAATGTAACCTTACATTCTCAGAACCGATTTGCAAAGGAAGCTGAACAGGCAATTTGGCTTTTAGATCTTCAAGGGCTTTCGTGATGCCAGCTAGCTCAGGGGATCCTCGGGCATAGGCTTTCTAATGTACAATTTAGAATGCGCCCCATGGGGAAAGCTTTTTAACTAAGAGCGAATGCAATGACTCACTGTAGGCTCATTTTGGAAAGAGGGTTTCTGATACAAAGATAGGGATCTCGAGATAGATGGTACATAAGTCCTAATCCGAGAAACCTGTCTTCTGGTTGGGCTGAGGCCCTTGGAGGCAACGCATAGTAGGGTCATGGTGGTTAATAACAGGAGTAATTTTAGAAGATGATTGACATCTATGGGAGGTTTCAGGATTGGAGTTTTTATAATGTCATGGAATTCTCGCATGAGGAATTCAATATAGGGCCAGATGTCAACAACTTGAAAGACCCGACCAGCTGTCGGGATGTGAAGCCGTCTCGGGATCACCCCCCCACTTTGTTTGATACTCCAAGGGGAAGTACTAACATGATTTTATAATTGTGAGATAAGAATGCCAATAATGGGTCCAAAAAATAGAGTGGCATCAATTGTACAACCCTCAACGAGATTAGGCACGTATCTTGGGGTCGTATGTTCCGACTGATTGCACACCGGGGGATCCTCTGTTACTCTAGAAGTCGACTTGAATGAACTGCAACTATGTGAAATGGAAATAGTGGTAGCCTAAATACCCTGCATGGGTACTGAATATCTCATTCTTTTAACATCAGTCAAATCCAACATCTTCTGGACTTATCACTACACGATAGTAGCCTCTTCAATCACATTGGCGGGTTACATCTTGCAGGAATTCCTCACAAGAGCGCAGCCTATTCCCGATGAGAGAGAAGTCAGAATTTGGACATTCAGAGATACATTATTGACAACGAGCAGTTTCCAAGCGGCCAAAAAATATTATTGTGATTTTAGTCTCGTTCTACGCGGTTCTATCTCCATTTTCGTCAATTTTCGTTCTAGCTGCGACACCCCAAGTGGCCACTTCTCAAGTGCTTCAAGTTTCAATGATACTGGTACTATTATTAATTCCCCTATCGTCGCGTATATGGTATACATGGGAGTATCAACTCCTTTTCGAACTAACATACCTATGTTAGGTCATTTCAACCTCTGGCGCTTGGTTCCTCATCGCCTCTCTTAGTAAAATACTAGTATTTGTTTCCGGATTTTTGGGTGGAGTGCAACTTTCCCTCCGACTGCTTACTGCATTTTGACGGGCGTCCTTTTTCGTTATTGGACCTACAATTATTGATTGAAGTAACCGTATTGTCATGGATTACATTCGGAGGTTTTGTTAGTGGCATCATTGTTACATATCAGCCATGGGGAGTTCTGTTCACGCTATCGGCAAGACTGGCAGGGCTTCCAAGGCTGTATTTCTCCTTTCCCTTGTTTTTCTGCTTAAATACCCGAGACTATTCGTTACCGCCAGGCATCAGATCTCCGGGACCTCCTACTAGTAACCTCCGGAGGTCTCACTATATCTCCACTGAATTCATACATATCTACCAATTGACCATGATACAGTCTTACTACATACCCCAGTCCACTCGGCTCTGGTTGATTTACCTCCAGGTGCAGTGTATCTAGATGTCGGATTAACACCATCCATTGTTCATGTTCAAATGTTTCAAGCTTTCTACACATGTACCTAGGTCAACATTGAATTATTGAAGTTTCCTAATTGCGGACCTTTGAAGTCTGGATACACAACGCCCATTCTGAAGTCCACCGCAAATATCCCTTGTGACATCTTGCACCTCCATCTTAGGATCTTTCTGTAAATCAGTCTGTTGGGAAACCAGTTTGAATACATCCTTGACCCCGCGAAAAAGCTCTGGCTCCCATCCTCCCATTGAGACAAAAGTTTCCTCGATTTCTTCCATCTCTCGAATCCAGCGATATGCCTTGCGCTGAGATCCGATAATGCTTCCCTCAATGATAGGGGTAGTGTGTGGAAAATATTCAAGCATATGAGCTCGAAGAGCTGGCAAGACTCCCAAATTTTGGGCTGTAGTGTAGGCCTGAGTAGCAACAGCTGCCTGTCCCTTGTACATGGCACCGAAACACATCTTTAAGCCACTCGCTGCGCCCAAATCTGCACCAACATGGTGAAGCTTCAGCAGCGAAGAAAAATGCTCAGCCCATGGATCTCCAATTGCCGATTTAAGCTCTGGGCCAGAGACTGGAATAGATGGCCGAAACCAGATATCATCTCCGTCATTAATTGGCCGAGGCGGGAAGCCAATGATCGCCCCATCCACAAATATAACACCACTTTCTTGCAAGGTCAATCCTATTGTTTGGGATAGGGCCGGTGATATAGCATTAAGATCCATAAAGACCAGTGGACGGGATTTATGGGACCGTATCCTCCCATTCGCGTTCTTATAAGCGGAAACAACCCTCAGAGCCGTGGCCTGTGCCGCCGCAGGCGGAACGATCGAAAGAAAAATGTCTGCTACGAATGGCAGATCATCAAAAGGTACATCCTTTACTCCCACCATTGCAGCATGAGCCTTGGTTTTCTCACTCCGCTCTTCAAGGCTTGTAATCACAGGGTATGAGTATTTGGACATTAAGCCGGCGATACCAAGGCCCATCTCTCCAACAGACATGATGGCGACTGTTGGTCGCCGGACTGACTCGATGTCTGATTCGAGCTGGGGCAATAGACTAGTACCGATACCATCAGCAAATGTGCTTGTGGCCTCTTTGGATGATACAGGCTCATATTTGATAATATTTTCAGATGACATGGTGCATCTTTGGTTAAGGGGGGTATGGACTTCTAAGCGAAAGTTGCACTAGATCGAGCCACTAATGAATTTCCATTAGCACCAGTTGACTCAAACGAGAGGAGGATCAGATAGGATATGGGACAGTTGACCTTGTGAAGCATATATGGTGTTATGTAACATTGAAAGTAAGGATGGCATGGAGAATGACATAGATTGATAGAATGATAGGATGATATTATTCCGAGTCAAATGTTATGTGTATGAGGGAAGGAGAGTGAATAAGAGGAAGAAGTATCGATCTACACTATATAGACCAGTCACTTGACTTCGAGTCTTCAAATTACATGAATAACTTGAAATTCAAGTTTATCTATCTATCTTCCGTTAAATCCTTTTTTGTCTCGCGTTATTTGATTTTGGAGATAACGGCATCGTATCCCGTCAGCGGTCATCCGTTCCGACAATCGGCTTCCCTGCTCCACTACACACTACTTATTTGCAAGGTTATTAACCCAGTTGCTGCTATTGATCTTCTTGACTGACTTTTCGTGAAAATGCTGACTTCCATCTTCCGTCTCTATTCTCTCTGCACTCTCCGTCCAGGAGGACATCTTGCAAGACGCCAGTTCAAAGTTTGGCCGAGTTTCTCCGGGCAATTCTTCTCTCCAAACGCCAGGATGGTATCATCAATCACTACAATTCATACGACGGATAGTTATGCACGTAAGAAGCCTGCTTATATGGCACTTGAAGCGCGAAATCGCTAACAAGATGTCTCTCTGTTCGTTCTGTGTTCAGCAATCGGTCATTATGTAAGAGCTATCTTAGCTATCCCTTATATTGACTCTTTGTTGGCTTTCGTGCAAGGCTAACAGACCATGATATAATTGATAGTCTCAAGCCTTCTCAGCCAATGGCCAAGTCTGGATTGCAGGTCAGATTGCAGCGGATGTTGATGGGAACTTGATCAAAGGTTCAATGACAGAACAGGCCCATCAAATCTGCAAGAACATTGATGAAATCCTGAAAGCGGCAGGATCTGACTTGAAGAGAACAGTCAAAGTAACGGTTTATCTCAGATAAAAGTCTTGATTACATTGCATCACTGATCTGACATGTATCTTTCAGGTTTTTGTCACAGACTTTGACCAGCTCCCTGAGTTCAATGCAGTCTACAACACTTATTTCCCCCATAAGCCCCCTCGTACGTCCGTGGAGGTTTCCAGGCTACCTCTGGACGTGACAGCAGAGGTTGACATTATTGCTGTCACGAAATGAATGCTCATATAGATAGCAATATATGTCAAATACATTGACCTACAAAGACCTCTTTCATTTATGATAGTTTTACCATAGTAGCCTCTTGGGGTGAAATTTTCCGCACTTCCCCCATTGGAGATCCGAAATTTCAGACAACCTTGGAAGACATCTGGACTTTCTAAGGTTCAGTTATTTTATAGAAAAGCTAAGCAAACATACATATATAATGGAGAACCTCCAGGGCTTGAGAACATTCAAATGTTGGAACTTGGAAGCGCCTGCAATCTTGTGTACAGTGTAGTATGTTGTCAACTCCCGGCGACCTCGGAGGTCCGATAAGGTTACCGGCTTCCGATTCCGAAAATACTGACATAATCAAGCGAGATCCCGTCAACCTCCGCATTTACCAGAATCCTCATCATCAGACTTTATGTACTGAAATTGCGAGATCAACAAAGAAAACAATGGAGGAACGAGTGAGACTTGGTATCAGGAAGAAAAAAAAGACTTTGAACGCGTATGCAGATCCCCACTAATCCATGAGTGGACTAAATTTACTGATGCGTGAATATAACAGGTGCCAATGGTGCCGAACGCGCAAGATCAAATGTACTGGCCAGCAGCCCTGTCAATACTGCACTTCCAAAGAACTTGACTGCATTTTCAATGAGCGGGGCAAGAAAGTCGTGATTACGGAAGAGTATGAGGAATATTTCCATGGCTTGAGTTCACTTGCACAGATTCGCTTACAGATTTGACAGTTACCTCCGTGAGCTAGAAGGGCGCAGCTCTTCACTTGCAGGACAGGCGCAACCAGCTGTTATGACAGGTATAGAATGCAATTTGCTTGAATTTCCTCCTCTGTACAATCCCGGGTCAACTGACATTTAATAAAGGTCTGGTACTTGAATCACAAGAGCGTGTGGTGCAGGACTCCGCTCAGAACGTAATATACGAACCCGAACCCCGTATGATGGATCTCAAGTCACTGACTAAGTCACTTAAGAGACAGCAAACCTATCTTGAAACACAATTTATAGATTCCGGTCGACCAAGAGGTGCAGCTGGACGAAATGGAGGTAGAGATGACGAGACCTGTCACTCGGATGCGATTGGCGATGAGTATAGTAAACAGCGCAACCTCCTCTTTCTGAGCCTATGAATGGCTCGATATCGAAACTTGCTAATTTAAACACCTTCACAGGGTATCTTGGCCATAGTAATTCGTTTTCCTTTAGTCGAAACATTCGACTTATGATCACTAAGGCTGTCCAAGGCCCCGAGCTACATGATATGATTCCGATAAAAGACGGTGCTTACGGAAGTCCTTGGCAGAGAGTACATGTGGATCTGTCGGGAGTTCATTTACCCTCTGAAGACTACGCAGTATATCTAACACACACGGTTTCATTCGCTCTGCGTCCGCTTTATCATTTGTTTGATAACGGTGCTTTCTTATCCAGACTACATCAGTTCTATACCGACCGCAACCAAAATAGTGTGCAGCCTACTGGTATCTGGCATATTCAAATGCTGGTTATCTTTGCATTCGGCGTATCTATTCTTGCGCGAGAGGCTGGACCATTAGGTCCAACTGGAGCCACATATTTTGCGAAAGCAGTTGAGGCACTTCCTGACTGTCACCAACTCTCCCAAGAGCCCGTTCTAGCCATTGAAATTTTGAGTCTGTTTGCTCTGTTCATGCAAGCAATGGACATGCAGTTGGCTGCTCATCAATACGTGAGCGATATACCCTGTTTTTTTTTCCGAGCATCGAATCGAACTCAATGCCTAGATAGCGAAACTAATGAATTATTCCCCATAGATTGGCTTAGCTATGCGGATTTCTATCACACATGGAATGGAGCGAAAATGGGATACCCTGCGGAATACACGGGAAGAGTTTGAGCATCGGTCAAGACTATGGTGGTCAGTTTATGTGATTGACAGAAAGCTTTCTAGTCTCATCGGAGTAGTCCCTGGCTTCTCCGATACGGATATATCGCTCCCGATGCCCGATACAGACAACATCCACCATGACGAGGATCTTGCTTTGGGGTTACATGTGGAGGTAATGTCCCAATTGGGTCATATTCTAAATGGTTGTTGCTTGAAACGACACACATGTGAGAGGGAAATGCTGAACTAATTTTACTCTCCAGTCATTTACGGTCACGGATCTCAGCGGTACCTTGGTAGCAAGTTTATTGCAGCAGTACAGTCTGTTTTGCAAAAACAGGTCAAGACATCCAGGAAGTTGAACACGAAGATGAAAATCGAACCAAATTCTCCAGGTGATACTGTTTCACGTACAGCAGCAAACTTATATCTTTTACATCACCAGGTCTGCAACTAAATGACAAATTTCCGTTTCGTCGTCCCTAGCTGACATTGGGGTTACAGTGCAGTATACTTGCTATAAGGCCGGTCATTTACTTCCTTCTGAAAGCCAATCTCGCAGATCAAAATTCCACTCTGCGTCTATCGGGTGCCGTGATAGGACTTGTTCGAATTTGTGCAGAGTCGGCTATTCGAATTTTGACTATAATTGAGTCATTGCGAATTCATAAACTTCTGAGTATGGTTGATTCATCGAGCCTATAACATTTGAATGGTTTATTGACGTTAGTCACAAAATGAACAGATACGATGCTTCCCCACGACATCGATGCGGTGTTTGCGGCAGCCTTTATCTTGATTATTATCGATACTATTGCGCCCTCTATCTCGGAGCCATGGGATCTGGGAAATGTTCTCTCTTTACTGGACGAATTCGTTACCAGAGGTATCATTATTGCACGACCTTATAAGCAAGATTTGGTAGAGGTCATGAATTTCTGTGAAAAGTTGAAAACTGTCGATCGTCGAGTCAATGGATTATCCGAGCCTCAAACACACGGCAAGCCGCCAGGTCCTGATCATGCAGAGGCCAGTTCTCCTTTGCGAAGGACAGAAAAGTTTCAAGAGACCCATCAGGATCAATTTCCAACGCATGTGGCTTCTAGTTCACGGGTAACAACTGATTGGGATCCAGGGCTCTTGGATCCCGAAACAATCGAATCCGCGATCGAGAGGCTGGAATTCGATATCCTTCAGGATGCTTCTCTGCCTGGGCTGGAGAACACTAATTGGATGTGGTAAGGCTTTTCCAAATGTTGAAAACATGATTCAAGAAATGCATGTGATTTGTTTGAAAGATCATTCGAGACATCATGTGACGTGAATAGGACATCTGAATTCAATATACCTATAATATATGCTCCGCTAGGTATCGGATCTTCACGCACAGCTTCTTCAAATGTTGTTCCGATAATATTTCCAAGGTTACCTCCAGCGCTAACATTGAAGTACGAAAAGAAAACTTGAAGAAAAGAAATCCGACATCTGCCAGTGCACAGTATCATTTCGAGATTGTGCGTGCAACAGTTCTTGACCTCGGCCATGCCAATAACCCAGCTGAAAATGCAGTTCATGCGCTTTTCCGTTATTGTTCGCACCCTGCACGCTGTGTCTTAAAACATCGATGTGATCATTTGATAATTTAGGCCTAGCTAGTATCTTTGACTCCTCTCCTTCAAACTGTCTGGCCATAAATGCCAGTGTCATGCTACATGGCCAGGATGAGGCGGAAACTGATTCTTTTTTTCAATAGTACATGCAGTTTCATCTTCAAGTCTGTCTTCAGATCCCTTCAAGGCTTGGCTTGGCAGTCTTTGGCACACTCAAGTGCTTCCCTGTACTAATAGAGCTTTTGTAACTCTATTTATCGTCAAGCACTTTCGAATTAGGATTATTTCCCTTGATTGTTATCATACATAATCCAATGATAGGTGAGACCAATCAAAGCCGTTGTCCCCTTCTGTGGTCTCCCAAACGTGACATTCTGATAAAGAGTCAGGCGTGAAGTGAGACGGCCAAATGTTGGCCAAACGACCGGAACAGTGGTACCTACCTGTGGCTGGCTGCGGAATGCCCCAGGTATTTGCATCAAACTCGAGAAAATCAAGATTAACGAGCCCTTGTACTGCTGCATGCCCTCCTTGACTGGTTTGATCATGTTGTTGATCATCCTTGTTTTTGCTCGCTTCAAAGTCATTTATGGGAGATGGTCGTCTATCTCTCGGTGTTGAGAATACAAGCTCCAAGCTCCCGTCGTGGGCCTCGGATCCGCAGTTTGTCTTGTTTGATTGCACCAACCCTGGTCGCACAGGACTGAGCTGAGGCTCTAGCATCAGGCGAGTAACATGCGTTTTATTGAACGGTTTAGATTGAACTGTCCATGGAAGTTGTGCCATGGAGCACATTGAAGCAATCTCGCGCACTAAGGAAGGAAGGGAATTCCCACCCGGCAGGCGACCCACTGAAAGACTATAATCCACAGATGTAGAAATCAAAAGGTAAGCGCGCGGACATCTTATATATGCTTCTAACCAGTTCGTTGCTCGAGAAGTTTCACCTGCCCGCGCACGACCTTTACGCGTTCTCTGTGCCACTGCACTTCTTCCACCACCTGAATCATAACTCGTATCAGGGCTTGAATGGCGGATAGCACTGTTTGCAGAGAGAAAGAAGTCCTGGGTTGTTACGTAGGCAAGTTGGAGAATTTGATTGGTTCCAGCAGCCACGAAATCAGTAACATCATAGAGGGATTCTGCGTGTCGAACGATTTTGCTGAGAAAATCGACAACCTTCTGTCGAGATGTAGTTTCAGACGGTTTGTTGGAGAGTTTCAAATCGATGGCAGCTAGAACAAGCGGCATTCCAACATATCCAAGTCTGAGTCAAAGGTGAAATCAGCCGTGGATCTTCTCAGCCGAGTCGACATATATAACCAGGGTGGTATCCACCATGAAATATAGTATTTAACCCGAGGTTCCTAGAGGAATTCGCACTTACACACTGAGAGGCAGGGAATTGACATCATGTGTGCTGAAGAACTTCATGGTCGCATTGAGGCCATCTATTCCAGCCTTCAAGTCGCTTCCAATCTCCAAAATGGTCTTCTTGTATATATCAGCTGGCACGTTGGGGTTTTCTTCGATCAGAAGGGCCAGGTATTGCGCCAGGTCCACTCGGGCAGCGCTTGAAGAATTCTTGTCAGCGAATATGTACCAACATGGCATGAGGTGATATACTCACTGATAATACATCGATGTGAGATTTCGTAACGTGCTAGACACGCTGAGAGATCGGCTGTTCTCAGATAATTGACGAGACTGAGCGTGGATCCACCATTGAACCAATGGATTCTTGATACTTGCGAGTGTTTGCATCAAAGCTCCGCATTCATCGGGATCATAGACTTCACCATACCTCACTCGGGGAGCGAATATGAGGGAGGTGAGGTCTGTCAGAAGGACTGCCAGTTGACATTGCTCTTGTAAAGCTAAGAGCAGTGCCTTTTTGCTTTGATAACTGTGCACTTCCGAACTATGCATCTCATGTGCAAAATCGGTCTCTTCCAGCATGTCGCGACATCCATAGATATTTATTGACGTTACTTGGGGTCTGCGTCGGAGACCAATGCAGAGACTTCTATCGCGCAGCAAGATTGACCACCACACCCGTTTTCTCATTGAATCGCTTACATCTTCCACAGAACTGGACGGCTGCGCATCTATCATCATAGCATTTTCGATGGCACATGTGAGCCACATACTCCCTGCCAGTGGAGACTCTGCCGAGGTGTGATGAGTGAGAAGGATAGCACCTTGAGCCTTTGCAAACGGCTTGGATTCCACTTTCAGGTCGAAAAGGAGCTATAAGGTTTATCAGAGAACTGTCCAGGATTTATCATATCGTCAGGATAGTATATCAGACCTTTGCCCTGCTATAAAGCTTGGCCCGAGCATCTCTCTTGTCAATGAAACCACACTTGCGCAATATATCAAGACTGACGAACTATATGACTTTATAATCAGAAAATTGAAAGGATGGCACTGCTAGGTTAAATGAGACAACTCACTGAGCAGCTCACAAAAAGTAAAGCTTGGAAAACGAAGATTGAAATCGTGTGATCGGCGTGACCAAGAAATGCTTTCCAAAACTGGGCCTCATCCAGGGCTGGAACCATTGGATGAATCTCTTTGAAATAGGATTCAACAAACTCATGAGTCAGATTGCGACTTGGTATTTCCAGAGCTCCCTGGGAGTACAAGAATGTAATGTTCTCAAGAGGCAAGCAGTTCAGATCATCAAAGTTCAAAAAGCGATTGCCGTCCACGTTCACAAGGTCGGCGGAATCAAATTGCGAAGGCCGAATATCTGCAGGAGTTTGGTTCTCAGGGGTTATCAGAGGACTTATTAAAGTCACTTCAGTCTCCTTTCCGACCGGTGAGGACTCCCTCGGCGTGGTGGCGCGGTTTCTGTGATGATATCTAGTTAGTAAAACGCTCCGGTCGGAGATTTGATACGATGAGATTCTGACCACGGACTGTGTCTAATGGATGAAGAGTGTCTGGTTTCAACGGAGACAGCTTACTGTTTTGAAAACTTGCGACGAAGCACACAGTCATCACGGCCATCCTGACGGCAACGCGTACATGGACAACCCTGAATGGATGCGTCGCACCGTACCTTCCTATGATGACACCATAAGCATGCCGTTGGGGCTCTTCGTGTTCGACGCAGCATTTTGTTGTAACTTTTGGAGTTTGATTGATTTCTAGTCCGATGGGGAGTTTCAAAGTGGAATTTCCGCTTTCTTGGGGACAGTATCCTATTAACTTAGATCAAAGCTGGCCTTTTGTCTCAAAAATGAGACTGGCTGCTTAAATGCTAGAAATTAATGCTAGAATTCAGTAGCCTTGAAAAATGGCTTTTTCTTGTCCTACTATTTCATGATATGACCAGTTTCTAGTTGAGATTCCTTTGTCCTTCCCCGCATTAAACTAGTACGGAAGCTGCAAGTCCGAGTCAGATCAGTAATATTCCAAAGGTTCCAAGGGCTTCAGGGCTGCTTTTTGAACTGGTATTTTTAATAAGTCTTAACCACCCAGAGTCCCCCATGAAATGCTTCTAGTCCACCGGAAAGAATTACACTTTTCATTTAACAAGCTCAGGACTAACTCCCATGCTTTAACTTTGCAAGGACACAGGAGAAGAGTACATGCTAAGCCTCGTTCGTATGAAAGATTCATGAGTCATGAGCCAGCCCCACATTTTATGAATCGGCAGTTGATCATTCTCCACATTATACATACAACATGATACATGAGACGGCATCGAAGAGGTGGAGAGCCGCGGAACTCGGTTAATCAAATCTTTTGACCTTGATTCGTTTGAATCATGTAACCGGAGCTCGGTTTTTGACAAGGATGCATTTTTCTGGGCCGTTTGAACTACTACATACTGCACAGTACTTGTAACTATCACGACTTACCGATTGATATTTCTCGGTACTACCTGGGCAGTCAACCTCAAGTGCTAACTTAACTGCGTATAATCGTCTGCTAAATGAATATATTGTTGACGAAACCACAATAACATTTGAAGGCTGTTTCTCCGGTTTTATTTAATTTTCTACATCAATCCAAGGTAGATCTCCCATACTAGAGCGTTGAACCTTATTATACTATTGTCTAAGTTGTAATGATACCTTGAAGACTCCACCAGAGGGCAACGTTGAAATTGGTTAAGAAATGGCCAAAAAATAAAAATAAAAAATGTATGATTGGAAAAAGTTTCAATAGGTCACTTCTGTCTAACATTCTGAATTCCTTGCACTGTGCTCAAAGTGAAAACATTTTCCCGACGTAAATATTAATCATAACCTCAACCTTTGTGCGGTGTATCCTGAAGGCGCTTTCGCATATCCTTCAAATAATACCGCATTGGGTAGGTGCGCACGCTTCGAGGAAGGGCAGGATAAGTGACTCTTGTCATCCCAAGGAGAACACGATATGTGAATGTCCTCAGCCTGCTGGTTTTCAACCCATATGCATCACGGAGTCTGGGCGGTAACATCTCGGTGGTAGTGAGGCGAACAAGGGGAAGGACAGCGCGAAGAGCGAATGGTACTTTCTTGTTTCGCAGTAGATCCTCAGCAACTCTCCTGGCGTGATCAGTGACTTGAATAGTCTCGATCTTATGGTCCCAGTATTGCCAGAAGGATTGCCTGGTTTCAGGCCAGAGGGAGGGAGGAACTCGAAGTGAGACTGCCAAGATTGAATACTCGCGATAAATGATCTCGCTTTCTTCCTCGGTCATTTGACCAAATATGCGTTGATAGATATCGGTTCCAACTGCGTACAAGGTGGCTGCGACCCATAGCTGAAGCTTGGGGTCATCGGCAGAATAATCCTGGCCCTGGACGGCGGCGTGGGCTTTATGGACAAAGTTTATGATCAATTCTTTCTCTGTCTCAGTTCCGTAGACCATGCAGTAAATGTAGGTCATTGTTGTGCGAAGGCGATCAATTGGTCGGTATGCGAAATTGCTATGGTTATCCACCCCCTTTCCAACACCAGGCTCAGCTACCTGGAGCAAAATAGCGACGGCGCCTCCAGCGAGTATAATCGCTTCTTGCACAACTTTCTGCATAACTTCCGATCTTTGAGGAATCTGATTCTCATTTGTCTGGGGGCTTGAGGGCACGAGATCACCCCCGCGCTTCTCTGATGCAAAAAGAACGTCGGGCTCATTTTCTCCTTGGCTTTGGCCCCTTGCAGGGGATGATGATGTTGACATGTTTTTTTATAGATTTTTTCGTATCTTGCAATGACGATCGGCAACTGCCACGAAGTGTCAGATGGATGGGAAGTTCCAAGGCTGAGACTCAATAGATGATGTTAAACACTGACAGTTCAAGATTTATCATATAAAATTCAATTCAAATGTTCTATCCAAAAAATCACACTGGGGAAATTTTAGCTGAAATATATTCGTCCAATCTCACATGCACGGTGTGTCATCAAAACACAGGGATTTGAAGATACTTGAACTGTTGACGCAGGCCTCGATCATATGGATTCATCTGCATTCAAATGCTTGAGTGTCTTGATTCATTCAAGGATAAGATAGGAGATCGAATGTCAAAATTTCTGGTTGCAAGGTTTCCGTGGACCGCGGACCGGGCGGGATCTGATACCTCAATTGAAAAGTCATTCCAATATATACTGGCGTGTGATTCAGTTCCCCTGGAAGAGCCCTGAGCACAACCTACTAGCAGTCAAGAAACAACCTAGCGGCCCGGCAGTTGTGATACGAACCGAGGACGGCATTTTCTTTTTCTCTGAACACATGCTGCAGAAATGTCAACTTCCAGGTTCTTAGACCTTGAGGATGCGGGGCCCCGCAGGATCAGCGAAATTCTGAGGTAAAATCAAATTGAGACAATGGATTCTTACTAGTGCATTCTAACATCATGACTGTTATACGTGGATAGAAACTCAGACCCCTGGAGAGGGGAAAACACTTACAGCGTTCAGATCATCATGATCTCCGCGTCACGAGGAATTTCTGAACTGTTGAATTTGGGTTCCACATATACCGTGCCACAGCCCAGATCAAGCTACTTAGTAGTACATAAAAACCTTTCTCCAAAGTGGAGTTTACCAATAGTATCTATTAGATGTGTCGAGGAATGAATGTACTTCAGCGTACCGGTACTAGCACTTTAATAGCGGGTCCTTCAGTCTCAAATCAATGTAGCAATACTATAAATACTGTGCTTTAGCTGAAAGGTGTAGCTTTCCTTATAGCCTTGAAATCTATCTGCATAGCAAGTCTTCGTTTCGAGCTTGTCATCCTAGGGAGAGCTGTGACTGGAAATCCTACTTTGAGTCGAAGCTCCAATCTTGAGAAGTGGATTGATGACACTTTACATCATCCAAGGCGAGCTCAATCTTGGAAACAAGTTCAGCTGTACACATCCACAGCTCTGCATGACGGATTATTCCCTGAGTACACGACTTACTATCCAGTAGGTATCTGGTCGACGCACTTCAAGTTTCATCATTCCCAGTCCTGTATATACACGTATCTCCAACATCCCTCACTCTCTCTTCGTACTGTAATCCTTTATATCCAGTGGATCCTCTCTGACATTTATTTCTTGCAGGAGATGGACAAGTTGCAGAGCGAGAAGTATGTCATTGGGGTGAACGAGCCAAGGGATATTATATATGAGAAGGGCCCGGCTGATGCAGGACGCGACAACTGGTTATCGGTGAAAGAGATCAACTTTACCAAACAAAAAGCAACAAACAAGATTCGTAGGCATTGCCGGCGCTTCTTCTGTTTTTATTGTCTAGCACTTCTTATATTTTTGATAATATTTCTTCCAGTCTTGTGAGTGACCATGGGAAGACTCAACCAGGCCCCAAGCCTTCAAGCAAGAAGCTGCTTTGATGCTAATTCCTCCATATTTCGCAGCTTCCTCGTTGCAATCCCAGCTATCGCACAAAGAGTTGTTGACGATACAGATCTCCCGATATACTCAGCTGAGATCTTGGATCCAACCCCGAGCTCAGTATCCTTTGTGCTCCATACATCTTTAAAAATCCCGCTTGGTCTGCGAATTCGGATAAATGCGTTTAATTTGAGTCTCTTCAACCGTGATGTTCAGCCCATGACTCCTTATATCACCGTGAAACTACCATCATACAGTCTCAAGGGTCACACCGCTATGACTATTGAGCAGCACAATACCTTGATTCTAAATGAGAGTCAATTTTTGGACACTCTAACAGATGCGGTCTATCAGGAAAGATTCACAATGTCAGCCAAGGGGTCAACCGTGGGTCATCTGGGAGCTCTGAATGCCCCCTTAACTCTTAATAAAGATATCGAGTTGAATGGTACGTGAACTATTATTATATGCTGAAACTGGAAACTGAATTCCATTCTTCTTGGAAGGCTTGGACAAATTAGATGGCTTTTCAATTGAGTCCGCTGAAGTTGCTATTCCAAAAGAGGCAGATGGTACCAATATTATCGCCACAGCAACATTGCCCAACCGTTCAGTTTTTACCTTCGCTTTGGTGAGTACATATCCTCTAGTAATGTTATCACATAGAATATTTGGAGACATGATCTGATGAAATCATGCTCGATATTGTAGGGAAATGTGACTCTTAATCTCTGGAGCTATGATCTGCTTATCGGCCAAGGCACTATCCAGAACGTGGTACTGAAGCCAGGGAACAACACAGTGTCTCTTCGAGGGGAGCTTGATATCGAGACCATCATCGATAATATATACGATATCATTCATTCGCAAGAGGCCGCCCTTCTGGATGGTGACTTTCAGCTTTCCGCATCTGGAAACTCCACAATATATAACGGTAACCATATTGCGTACTATGAGGAAATCTTGAATAATTTGACACTCACAACACGAGTTTCAATACTTGAAGTACTAAGCGGTACTCTTGACGGACTATTGGATGATCACAGCAATTCTACGATCGCTAGTTTGGTCCAGAATATTACCAACACTTTGAGCGATCTGACAAGCTCAAAAGATATCTCAAAAGCCGCCGATTCCTTGAAGGGTTTCATTTAGGAGTCCGACTTGGCGATCCATTACCTCAAATGTTCAGATGTCGTGCAGTTGGTACTTTATGTACGATTCAATTGTTTATTTCATGACCCAAGTCTACATTTTCTGTTCAAATTCAAGATTCAAACTCTTCTTCTGGACTCAAGTCATCTGTTTCTATAAGGAGTTAAACGTTGAAAGGAGACTTGGGTCTAGAATATGACAGATTACTGGCTCAAAATACGAACATTGGAGGCCTGAAGAATTAGGGTTATAATCGCAGAATGTGAAGTAAGGTCACGGTGTCCCTTGGCACATGTCGATCCATGATAGACCTGGAGATGCAGTACTGTTGAATATTCAGGCCCCCAGGGCTGAGATGAGAATTAAGGCCGATTTAGTGTCCCATGACTACGTAACCTTGGAATACTATCTGCTGGTCGGATTTTAAGTTTGAACTCTCAACTGCTCAGCCCTGCCACCTGCAGTAGTAACTGTGGCTATCACCAACATCATTTGAAGTATAGTAAATTCGACTCGGAGTCACCTTCAGCTTGAAGTGTTCTAATCTCAAAAACTTGAATAGTAGGAATAGATAACTTTCCTAGGTTCAATCGCAATGATTTATAAAACTAAGTACAAGCTTGAAAAAGGAGTATGCTATACAATCAAGACCTGGTCTAAAGGTTGGGTCGAATCTTTCCATCCTGAATTTCCTTTTTCGCATAATCCCTGAGGAATCTTTTGAGGATTTTACCACTCGGGTTTCGAGGAATAGAATCAAGGAACTTGACTCCTCCAGTCAAAGACTTGTATCGAGCCAGATTCTTCAAAACGAATTGTTGAACATCCTTTTCAGTGAGTGGTTTCTCTTTGGCTTCGGGGCGAAGAACCACATAGGCCCGGGGAAACTCGGTATTTGCGTCAGGGCCAGGGATGGTAATTCCAATGACTGCAGCGTCAATGATCTGAGGATGCGACAGAAGAACAGCCTCAATCTCAGGAGGCGCAACTTGGAATCCCCTGACTTTGATAAGTTCCTTCTTTCGATCGACTATGTACCATTTTCGAGTTTCTTCATCACAGTAAGCGATATCACCAGTTTTGAACCACCCGTCGGCATCAAACGAGTTTGCATTGGCCTCCTCATTCTTGTAGTACCCTGGTGTTACGGATGGGCCTCTAACACACAGCTCGCCCCGCACACCATATGCAGAGATGTTGTTCCCTTTGTCATCGATAAGCCTGACATGCATAATTAGTATTTTTCTTCCCTAAAATTTTCCCTCCCACTCAACTCCGACCGTGGAGAAATCACTTACTTTGCTTCTAAATTCGGGATCAATCGTCCAACCGAGCCAGTGGTATCATGCTCAGGATAGGTAAACATAGTGGCGACGCAGGATGTTTCCGTCATACCCCAAACTTGGGTAAAGGGGCTACCATCAGCCATCATAGATCGAAGCCGCTCTTGAAGATCTTTATCCAGGGGAGCTGCTCCACACAGTGCAGTCCTTGTCTTCTTGAGATAAGGCTTTTTGTGGGAGATGGGAGACATCAAAATAGCAATGACAATTGGTGGGACCATTGCCAGCTCAGTGATATCGTTCTTCTCCACTGTCTCCAGGTATTTTTCTAAATCGAATCTGCGCATCACATATGTCTCATGACCGGCTTTTAGAGTCGCCACATGTGTTACAAAGCCGACGGAGGCATGGAAGACGGGAACCGCGATCACTCGAGACATCTGTATACAAATCAATTGTCAGAATTCCTCTTAGCATTTCATGGAGTCGCGGGTAATAAATGCATCTTACCGGGAAAGGTCGGTGATTCATTTCTGTGACGAACTCATGCTGGGCAATGAAATTGTAGTGAGTAATGGTGACGGCCTTGGGAAGGCCTGTGGTGCCACTACTGAAGAATCTGGCCGCAGTAGTGGTTTGAACTTTTTCCAAACTGTCAAATCGAATCCAATCGTCCTCTCCGTGATCCAACAATGTTCTCCATGATTCCATTCCTTCTGGAATGGACTGTTCCAAATTATCAAATATCCATACTCTGTCATTGGAAATGCCGGCCTGGTTCGCTGCAAGAAGTGCTGCCTCTAGAACTTCTGGTTCGGATATAAGGAACTTGCTTTCCGACGCTTTGATATGATGAGACAGCTCATTCTTAGTGTAGGACGGATTCGATCCTGTAAACACGCCGCCAGCGCCAATTATAGCGAGTACCAGCATGCTGTAGTTGATCTAGGTAGCAAATTATCTTGATTAGGATCATTGAAATCCAAGTATTAATATAGATCGGCAGACTCACATCATTAAAAGAATGAATTAGAACACAATTTCCGCTTCGAAGACCTGCAGCTCGGAGACCTGCAATCAGACGCCGAATTATTGGGCGAGCTTGATTGCAAGAGATTGATCTACTTGGCGTCTGGGCATCGATATACATCTGTTTTTTCCACGTTTAGCTCTCGTCGGTGTCAATTCCAGAGTCTCAAAATCCCTATTCTCACCGGTTTATCTTGATCGTACGTTGGATTGTCGAAGATGTAGGACAATAAGTCCTTTGTGGGGAGCGAAAGACGCTGAGCGGGCTCGAAAATCATCTTGCTTCTGTATTACTGTCTTTATTTACTGATGGGTTATACTGATGATTCAATGCTAGTGAAAAAACTCCCAGATTTCAAATGTCTAGGAGTAGGATGTTGGAAGGTTTAAAAGAACAGATTGAAACAAGTGTGAGATGATCGTCTGGCCAGATCGACAATGCAGTGGCCGAGTTCGGAATGAACTGCGAATCAGAATTTCGCAGGATTCAGGCGTACGAAAGCTGATAATTTCGAATAATCCTTGGTGGCCTTAGTGCATGATGATATTAACCCATAATATGAAGGATCATGTAGTCCGAGCACTTGAGATGAATTTCCCCTCATGAACCTTGGAAGCTCGGAACTCGGCTTAGTACGGAGTAGAGTGGGAACTTGAACATTTGAATGATCATCCTGATTCCTCGGTCCTTCAACGGGCATTTTCCACCTTTTGCCGATCGTTATTCCATACTGAATACTCCGTACGGAGAGAGTAGATACATTCATGAACTACGTCATGGGCTTGGATGATGAGTTCATGCTAAATCACAATTCCAAGGTTCCTTTCACATTCAATCCTATAAAGATTTATTCTTTCTAACTCGGATTTGATTTTATTCCAGAAATGAATCCCGAGGTATAACCGTATAAGCATTCTTATGCGCCACTATGCATACTATGCACTTCATAAGATGCGGGGAAGGTCTGAATGAGGGGGGTTTGGTCTTTTGGTCTGATTTGACTTCCCCTTTCTCTTTCAATCTATCATGATACTTCATTCCATAAAAAAATATACCGAGATCCCACATCTTCATGCGCACTCTATAGTCTAATTTGGAATTTGAAATATCTACACCTTAAACTTGAAATTTTGGAACAATCTTGGAATCTTCATCGCTCCCTGGTGACTTAGTATACTCCAGGGCAACATTGTGCATTTTTCACTGCATAGATTACTCGTTGAACAATGGCAGCCTCTCACAGGGTTAACCTTACCAATTATGCTCCGTTGACCGGGATTTTTGAAGTCCAGCCTCTAAAAGACGAAATTCTTCGAAAAGCATCGGAGATCTTGCAACAGAACCATGATAACTATCACATCTACATCCATAACCTAGGACTTCACAGTGAGTCAATCAACATTCTTTAGAGCCCCGAAGTCACAGTGAAGTTTAAACTGCCAAGCAGTCTGACTTGGATTCACTTCTAGATCATATTCTCCATCACATTTTGGCTCTTGTTGCATTAGGAGGCACCGAACCCCAGCTGGAGTTGGCATATAATTTGAATACAGACTCTCAGAAATCTACTCGCCCACCTGATCCTCGCCGTGTCTTGGATTTCGCTCAACCAGCCAACTTTCGAAAATACCTAGGAAAGGGGGATTATTATGATGACTACTTTGCCTTTTTCCAAGATCAAATTTCACGCCATGGCCTGGCGGTGACAGTCAACGAGTTTCTCTTCAAAGGGCACGATCGCGCTGAGGACATGTTTCAACGGTTTTTCAGTGGTAATTATTTTTCATCCTCTGGCTCTGAACTAACCTTGAATTTGACTTGTTCATAGGATTCCTTCACTCTCCCATTCATCTTGGGTATGCGATTGAATTCGATCAGCCGCTTATCGCCGCCGAGGCTCTTGCTATGACAGCCGTCCATGATAATTCATTTGGATTGGTTCTGACTGAAATTGAACGATATGCTTCCCGTTCGTCTTCAAATGAAACACTTATCACGCTCCAGAGAAAGATGCATGAGAATCACCAACTTCGTGGGGCGATGGATTACAAATACGGGGTCAAGCAAGTGCGTGATGGCTTTTTAGCTCACACGAAGGATACATTTATGGAACTGATCGGGTCATGGAAAGTCCAATCCCATGAACTTGAAGAGAAAACAGCCGAGTGTCTCAATTCTACACGTATGAGCATTCTTTACACCCATCCCATTCTGTTTTTCGTTATATTTCTAACAAGCCTTTCAGTATACTGGACAGCTCTGGCTCAACGCCCTGAGAAGCAAATCCGATTCGACTTTTTCCTTATGCATTCGATTACAGCGGGTTCTCTTTGGCCAGCATTCAACAGTGTGTCATGGATCAGTGAAAGAGCAAAGTGTCGCTTATTAGAATGGAAGGGACGTGCAGATTTGATGTTATACTGTCAAGTCGGATTACCAGCTCAACAACCTGAGGAATTACTTACGTATAGGCCACAGTATCCCTCCGGGTGGTCCGAGGTGTTTAAACGCGCTTGCGATTACAAGGATGATGGTCATTTGGCCAAGTTCATTCGAGGAATTGCAACAGCCTATCAAATTAGCAAGCCATTTGTCTCTAAGTCACATTTCTCGCTAAAAACTGAAGAACAGTTTCTCCAGATTGCGCACATGGGTAAGTTCATTGAATATTTGAAAACACCCTCTTATCTAACATTGTGTAGTGATTGATTCAGCCGAGAAATTCAATCTCGAATCTGCCGATCGGGAAACAGAAATGATCTGCGTCAAGTATGGATATCCTCGTATTATGTCCCCAGAAATTCAACGTGTGACAGCGCGTTGGCCTCGTCATGTGGGGTTCGAGGAAGCATGGTTCCATGTACCCGCACGAAAATCCAACATGCCTCGACTATAAGTGTACTCGTAATCATGGATAGAGGAGAGATAAGACTCTGCTGAATGCGATAATGAGAATTCTATAGCAAATTGAAGATTTTACCAGTTCATTATCTCTGATTTCGTTCTTGACAACTAGTAAAGTCAACTGGTAAATATGGAGATCGGGTCAACCCGTCAAAGTGCCCACTTTCATCCCACGCAAAATATACCATACACTACGGAGTAATGTCCACTCCACTAAACAATCAGTTCAGATTCATAAGTCTAGGAAACTCTGGCGATTTCGAAGAATGCAACACTACCATCAAAAGGTTACGCTTACCCCTTGTATCAGAATGTTAAAACCAGAATCTCCTCCCCCTTGCTGACCTCAAGATAACGCGACATAATGATTTGGCGCGTCTGTCTCCTGGCTGTGGTGGCCTCGGCCCTTCAGACTTTGCCTCCTATTAAATTCGATGATCCTGATCCAAGCGCGACTGAGGCCTTCTCATTGGCTGATGTTAGTAGGACCATCTACGTCCAGTCCGATTTCGCATCATGGAGTGATCAAAATAGCCTGACTTTGATCCCACCATCAGTCGCAGAATTTGCAGAGACTTTTCGTGATGATATAGAGGAGCTGACCAATTCCTCCTGGCAATTGCGCAGAGTCACAGATTTTCCTAAGGGCGCGTCGGGTGTTTTCCTGGGGCGATCTGATGCATCGGCCGGCAAATTCACATATGAGGATGGTACCGAGACAGAGGAAGGGTATGAATTACTCGTCGATCGGCATTCAATCTCCATTCTTGGATCAGGAGCCCGTGGAGTATGGTGGGGAACACGCACGCTGCTTCAACAGATTGCTTTGAATCCAGATGGCCTCCCTCTACGCCGCCTGAGCGATGCACCCGCGTACCCTACCAGAGGTTTCATGCTTGATGCTGGACGCAAATGGTATTCACTGAAATACTTGAAGGATCTTTGCACCTATGCCTCATTCTTCAAGCTATCTGAGTTTCATTACCATGCGACCGATAATTACCCTTTGAGTCGAGGACCCAACAAAACATGGAACACAGTGTATTCACAATTCGCTTTGAGACCTGAAGATCCCGCCTTAATGCCTCTTGTACAAAGAGTGAATGAGACACTTTCCCGGTCGGACTTTGACGATTTTCAAACTCACTGCGCGCGAAGGGGAGTTACTGTGATTCCCGAAATCGAGAGTCCAGGTCATGCGTTGTCAATCACAAAATGGAAGCCTGAACTTGCCTTGGCAGAGGAGGATCTTCTCAACCTCACTCATCCCGAGACTATTCCACTGATCAAATCTATCTGGTCTGAGTTTCTACCATGGTTCCAGACTACAGAGGTTCATATTGGCGCGGACGAGTATGATTCGACTCTTGCCGATGACTATATAAGCTTCGTGAATGAGATGTCCTCTTTTATTCAGGAGACACATGGAAAGAAAATCCGCATCTGGGGGACCTATGAACCTTCGACCTCCATGTCAATAAGCAAGAACATTACCATCCAGCATTGGCAATATGGACAATCTGATCCAGTTAGCTTGGCGCGTGAAGGATACAAGATCATCAATTCTGAGGATTGGTGGGCCTACCTTTCACTCAAGAACAATCATGTTCCAATCACACCAGCTCCATATCCTCAATTTTTCAATAACACGCGTGTATTGAACTTCGGCGATATTGAAGGTTGGCAGTGGACTCCGGACCTATTCAATCCGGTCAATACAACAGAGCAGCCGACTCAGAATGCCGTCCGTGGTGCAATTCTTGCAGCTTGGAATGATAATGGACCCGATGCGACTACTCAGTTAGAGTCTTACTATGCCATAAGAAATGGCATTCCCGTTGTCGCATCTCGTGCGTGGTCAGGAACTCGTGGACCACTGCTTATTGAATCGACTTTAGATGATTCGATTGCTATTCTCACTGCAAATGCTGTATCCCAAAATCTCGATCGAGACGTGCCAAAGGATCAATCTGGTCATATCTACAACATCTTATCATGGACTCGCTCACACGACGAGGCATCAAAGTCGCATCACCGAATCGGTCTTGGAAGTAAGGGTATGAACTATACACTGGAACTCAATGTTACCGGTCCATTCGCTCTTCACTCCGAGGATGCGACACTTTCTCTTTCAGACGATGGTCAATTGGTATTTTCAGCGGACGGGTGGCCGTATCCCTTACGCTCGGTTTCCGAATCCGATGGGTTCGATCCGCAAGAACTCGGTCAGATTTGGGCAAATGCAACAAGTTCTACCCATACAGTATTGAACACTTCCTGTCCCTGCAGCATCACTATCCAAACCGACCAATTTGAAGGTAGTAGAGCTTGGGTTGATGGTGAATTCGTGGGCCGCTTCGAGGTCTTCGTTTATGGCGGGAAAAACCAGGTCTTTTCGTGGAGCCAGATGGCTTTTGTTGCGCCACTGGAATATGTTGTTGGGACTGGACTGCAAGAGTTATCTTTGACAAATCATTTATAGCGATGGCCTGGTTTGAGCTTTCACGCATATAGTATATCTGTGATCTTCCTACAGTGTTGTCACAGGCAATGATAAACTCTCTGCTGAGTAGCAGTGATCCAGGTCTGGTTGTTTAAATTTCAGTCCGAAATTAGAACTAGTAAATCAATAATCCGCGCGCCTTTTGTCTGATTTTGCATAGCTCATTATCCATAATAACATGATCCTGCTATCAGTTTGGAATAAGCGTCGTCATTGATCTCCGATGTATCCATAAGCGGCGTCGGAGCTGAATATTGGCACCCACAGCGAAATGGAAATATTTCCTTCGACTAAGAGTCTCCGTTTCTCATGCGTTTGGTTATACCTTTCCTTATCCAACTTTATGGCTTTACAAGAGACAGACACCCATCCCGGAGAGAATGAGTCGCATGAGATAGCCCGTCAACCCCCGACTGGCACCCCTGAACGACAAAAAACACCCACTTCTAGATGTATTGGCAATTTCTTTTGGAAGCTACATTTTGAAGAAGACATGAATATATCACAGTCCATCGATCTTCCTCGTTCACATACCGACGGTTTGGATCATATTTTCTTTTGATTCACAGCCTAGTTCGATCACTGATATTTGCAGACCAGAGGGCGAACAGGAAGACAATTACAGAAATCGCAGACCTGCAAAATACACTTCAATGTCTTGAGGCGAGACTTTCGGAGTACGAGGACATGGCAAGAAAGTCGCGCGAGCGAGAGATCGCCGCCGAAGAGAGATTCTGTGAACAAGCCGAGCTGCTTGAACAGGCCCGACAAGCGGCGGATATAGCACGCAGGGAGAATCAAGAAATCATAAACAGTGTCAAACAGCTGGAGGGTTTTACTGACTTTCTAAGTGAAGAAGAGATTAGGGACCAGACAGCTCAACTGTACCGGAATCTCCAGTCCTGGGTCGAGCAGCATTATGGAGTTCTCTGCCCAGAGGATATACAAACCCCGACGGAATCACTTACAACCCGAAGTACGCTTGACTCAGATACCACATGCAGTACTACACAGACTCTAATGGAGCCGATCGGTATCTATGGTGATATATCACATTATATTTTCAATGCTATCCTGAGTCGTTTCATTGTGGGCACAGGTAATCCAACTATCAACCACTTATTTCGGATGCTGGATGAGGAAGTGCAACAAATTTGTGGGTTGAGTCTTTCTCTATCCAAGCACAGTAACACCAGTCCTTCTATCACATCTCCCCCTCAAAATTTATCTATCATAGCTAATTTCACTGGGTTAGGCCCCATCCCCATAAGGCTGCATTGGCGCTCTGCCACAAGTATCGCAGCCTTGCAACTTGCGAGGACAGAGCTCGAGGGCATCGTGAGTCAAATAGCCGAAGTGATTGAAGCACGATATTTTGACTATACCACTCCTTTATCGAATATCAACAGCAGGGCCGAACAGCTCAAAGGCATAATTTGGGACTTTGTCAATCTCAAGGGGCAGATTGAACGTCAAGATGCCCTTTACTATTTTTGGTGGGTGTTGCCTTATACGCCATTTCGGGAGGGGAATATGATCACCCTACCTGAAAGCGATCTTGCAGTTTCAAATGGTACTGTTGAGTATTGTCTGTCTCCCGCTCTATATAAGCTAGAGCGAGATGACACAGAGCCCAGCTTTGTTCGTCACGCATTTGTGAAAATTGCAAAGAAAGAGATTTGACTTTTCGAAGTCATGCGCAACAACGATATTACAAGGACTATTGCTTCAGATTGCCACATCGCAAAATTGAAAAAATGATTTGCTCGAATATTATTATCCAAAACTCGGAATTCTAGCTCGGAAACAATATTTGAAACATTCAATTGATATATAAGATTCAAAATATGCTACTATACTCCAAGACTGATTTCACATTCTGTATATGCCCCCAATACCACAAACGATAGAAGATTTGAAAAATGTCAAACATTTCGAATATCCAAGCCTTCACGTCTCTCACACGCCGTCGTTGAAGCCGTCTCCACCTGATTCAGTATCAATCTTGACGGCTTCCATAAGCCCACAGACCTCAAATATCTTGCGTGGTCCGAGACCCTCGGGTGTGCCAACAATGCCTTCAGTCTTGAGGCGTATCAAAGCCGATCTAATACCGATGTATGCTGGAGCGAGTGACGCGAAGGAGAAGATCATGATCCGGAATCCCATTTCCTGAGCCTCCTTAGTGGTAATTACTGGTGATGCTCCGTTTTCTACCATATTCAGAAGAAGGGGCCAAGGAGCCAGGTCCTGCACTGCTTGCCGGGCCTGATCCTTGGACGTAAACCCCTCCAGAAGACCGACATCGGCACCCAAATCTCGTGCTGCTTTCAGCCGGGCGATGCATTCGTCATAGCCGTGCTGCTGGAGAGCATCGGTTCGCGCAATGAGGACGATATCCGAATGCAGACGATCTTTGGTCAGTTTCGCTGCTCTGATCCGGGTGAGGTATTCCTCCATGCCCACCACACGTTTCCCCGCAAGATGACCACATCGCTTATTCTGAATTTGATCTTCGATATGGAATCCAGCAACGCCTGCCTGGATGTACTGCTGGACTGACTTCGAAACCATCAACGGTCCTATATGAGAAATCTTGTCAGACACAGGGGTTTCATTCCAGAAGAGTTTATGCGTCCTACCTCCATATCCAGTATCCATATCCGCGATCAGTGGTGGACCGAATGGGTCGAGATTGGCAATCATCTCTGCGTTTGTCTTCATGTCGTGAAGTTGCGCCAGCCCAAGATCAGCCACTCCCAGGCGTGAGGCTGTCGTGCCAGCTCCAGTCTACAAACACCGTTAGAATAATCCCTCGGCGAAAGGTTATGTACAAGATTTGAGAGCGATTCATACCATATACAGTGCCTTGAAGCCCAGATCCATGGCAATGCGCGCAGAGAGACCATCATAGACACCAGGGCACACGATCAATTCTTTCGTATCTTTCAGCATTCGGCGCAACTTTGATGCTGCTGGGATAACATAGAGTGACACGGATGGCTCTTGCTTTATGCCATTGACTTCATAGTAACCATCTTTCTCAACAGTGATGGTAATCGTCATGGCTGGCAAAATATTTGAAAAGTTTGGGATGATTTGAAGAATAGGAACTTGAAGGTGAGGTGATGAATCTCAGATCTGAGGAGAGGCTTGCCTCTTTATACCTCCGGCACCTGGGATTGAATCGCTTCCAAGGTTCCGCCTTGGGACGCCCGCGAGAAAAGATATCATAATCATCAATCATCACTATCACCATTTCTACGCTTGGAAGTGGCTCTACCTGCTTGGCTTGGCCAAGACAATTACACAAATAAATGAAATATGAGAACACCGTCTTGGTGTCTTGGGAATGCAACATTTCGCCGTATGCCAAGCCATGCGATGCTTTATCTTCTGCTCTTGGGTCGTACCAAGTCATCTTCACCCAGTGAATGACCTTATCATTTATTGGCGGCGCATGTTAAAGGGAGCTCTACTATGCATTCTTCTAAAGTGAAACAATCTAGACATTTGGTGGCAGTGCTAGATTGTGTAAGCCGATATGCCACGTTTTAGGACAAAGTGCAACCATGGATTAAAAATTTGAGACTGTTGGAATTAAATGATGTTTAATCCCAAATACTAATGTTCTTCGGTTTTGCAAGATGTGTGAATGCCTGTTTAGAAATTAGGTATCCCATACGGCCTCAATATTTCAAGTTGATGATTGTACCAGTAGTAGATTGTAGCACTGTTCTAACACACCATGGCTCGGACCATCCAGATGTCCGGCGATCCCTCCGGGCAGATCATATCTAGACAAACCTTCCTGAATGGTTCATTCATCCGTTCCTTATGGGTCTTATTTGTATATCAAATACTGGTGGGTCTGACTCGGAGTCTCTACCTAGAGTCTCCTTGGAATAGGTCCACGGGTAAGAACTTAAACCTATGTCTGTTCATCAGCCACTGGCACTATGATATCCCAGATACCATAGCAGATCCACAAGGAATTCAGCAGCATCCATAACTCTTCCCTGAAAACCAATCTCCATACGAATTAACTCAAGTATCATGCAGATCATTGGAAAATTAGTTGACGTTTCCCAATCTTATGGGGAAATTTAACCGAGATTACTGACATCTGGAACTACATTCGGTCATACTTAGCCAATGACCTATTTTTCCGTCTAGATTACATGCATGTGTGAGTGGATTCTCACACTCTTCAACTATCTCTTGCATTAGCTTGCCTCAGCACCAGGTACATGTAGGAGCGGTTTATTTGCCAAGCCATCTTCTGGTGATATCGGGCGGGAGATCACCAACCCCCCCCCCCCTCCAGCGTAAAGCCGCGTACCACTGATATCATTTTCATCTTTCAAATAGATCAATAAGTATAAGATTTCTCTCCTAGTGAGTGGGTTTCAGACTTTGTTTAGTTGATTGTCTATGTCAGTTCCTATTCTACATTTGATTACAGGGGACTAACACGTGGTATATGAACGGACAGGCAAATGTAGGCAAGGCCGGAGATAACCATCAAGTTAAAGCGAAGGGACACCATGCCAAGGGGCTCGGCATCATATTTGCTCTTAACTATTGGGATTTATGATCCCGAGTCATCCTTCCGAATCACACTTGGCAACTTTCTGGGCACTTCATGCCCAGGTGAACATGCAGAATCTCCTCGGCGTAAGCCACATGCTAAGTGCTTTCAGGTTACATTTCTTGATCTAAGCCTTATCTTGTGAGCGAGGCACGCGTCAGGAATATGAAATTATTTCCTCTATTGGCAACGGGGTTCCGGTGCTTGGCTTGCCTATTTGAAAAGTTCATCTTCGGGAGTGGCAATGGCGAAGTCGGAACAGCCGAGATAGGTATGCAGGAGGATGCATGTCAAAGATTGCCATATCGAGAGAGGTCTCTCCCTATCAGGCCTAACACTAAAATTTCTGCAGATGTTGGTGCTTGCAGCAGCATCGTTCCTAGCGTGTCTCGACTCTCGACGGCCTGGGCTATTCCCCCACCTCCCGCCCCCTTTTTCTTCCACTGGATCCACTCCATCCGACTTGTCAAGCTGAGTATATCTGCTTGACTCTTACAGCATGTTCGACATTGGTATTGGATGCATTTTATGAAACACATTCTTCGGGTCATATTTGCCTTTAATTTTCTGTAGACGTGCGAGATTTGCGCCGTAAATGTTGGACACCACAGAGTCACCCGCTAGGCATTAAATGAGCCTTTGATACTGGAGAATTGATTCAGGATTGACTTACGCTCTGCATAATTGATGTACTGGGGTACTTTCTCGCTTGGCTGGCTGGCTGCAGTCTTGTCCAATTCAGACTTCCACTTCTCTTGGATGTAACGTGCCCAGGCGCGGTGTTCGGAGTCCTTTGACTGGAGTCATGCATAGATATCAGACAAACATACTTGCATAGGTAATAAGATAATATAATTGGATGCATCTCACCTTATCATACCACCGTAGGCAGATTATGCCATTTTGAGTGGAGTTGCGACTTGCAAACGCCGTGGCTGAAATATCAGTTTCGCAAACCTTGCGCATATCGATGAATTCAAGAATGATGGCGGATTCAGAAAGGTCGGGATCTGTTTGAACCTTCTCCATGAGGTCATCGAAGATTGTGCGAGCGAACTTCAAATCCAGAGGTGGCTCGTAAAAGATTCCCTTGAAAGACTTGCGACCTCCATAAGTGGCCTGGGGGTTTTGAAGTGTATTGACCATTGAGTATGAAATCATATCCAGGGTATTCATGACTGGCTCCAGATTCAAAAACCCAGCAAATCTCTGCTTCCCTGCTTCAGCTGACCCATTGTAAAAGCAAATCACAATGATTAAGGGTCCAGCACCATCTGGTCCTTGAGCAAAAATGACCATTGCACCTGAGCGGGAGTCGGGATTTGCAAGAAGAAGATTTAGCTGTTCGAAGAGATCTTCCAGCTTATCAGGGGTAAAGGCAAGAATTCCAGAGAATACCAGATCTGCCTGATCATAAGCTTGGTAGGTAAAATCAACCACAACACCGAAGTTATACCCAGCTCCACGCAGTCCCCAAAACAACTCAGGATTTTTAGAGGCAGATGCAGTCACCAGTGAGCCATCTGCTAATACAATCCGAGCTGAAAGCAGATTATCAATAGTGAGACCATACTGACCACTTAGCCATCCATACCCACCACCTAGTGTCAGTCCTCCAACTCCTGTATGATTGACAGTTCCCCCGACCGTCGCCAGGCCGTGAGCTGCGCCCGCTTCGTCCACGTCCTTCCAGATTGCACCACCCTGTGCATTAATTGTTTTCGCGGTCGGGTTGACTTGAACATTATTCATACGTGACATATCGATCACCAGTCCTCCATCACTCGAACTGGTTCCAGCTGTTGAATGACCACCTCCTTTAACAGCAACATCGATACCATACTCTTGTGCCCATAAGAGAGATGTGCTGATGTCGGCAGGCTCGAGTGGTTGTACCACAACTCCCTTTTAATTATTAGCACACCCACCATTATTGATAGTAGAATATTCCTACCGCGGGTTTTATGGCTGTCTCTGACCATCGGCCGATACTCGCTGCATAGGCATTGTAGTCAGGAGTGAAAATTGCTGCATCCTTGAGCCGGCTACGAAGAATGTCGATGAATCCGCTGTTGATCTTGGACATGATGCTTATTTCCAAAAAAAATATGATAATCTTGATTTGTCTTCAACCTCTTTCGGACGTTCTCGTAAATATAAGCAGAGTTAACCGGGGTATAGGAATCGCGGGGTATTTGATCTGCGCGCCCGCAGTGGGCAAAGTACATTGCCGAGTAATAAGAGCACGGTTCGCCATCGGAGCGGGAACCGTTCACAACATTGATAAGTGGCACTCGTGCGAGGAAATCCCAGGTCTCAAGAGCACTTGATAGCGTACTACTTAGTGACATAGGATTCCATGACGAACATGCATTAAAGCAAACAATCGGATTATTCTCATCGTTCAAGGTATTTCATTGTATGACGTAACTGATTGGAGTTATCATTCTCCTTAAAAGATGAGTTGAAATATTTGACTATTAACAGAAAATAATAGTATACTGCTTTCGAAGAAAATGAAGGATCACTTCGTCATGAAAAATTCCATCCACCCTCCGGTGTTGGGTTCTCGTCGTGGCGCAGTAGCACTGGTTCCTTATTTCAGTGTCTGGGTGGAATATTTTGTAAACAGCGCTGGATACCATCGCTGTCCAACATCAGGATGGCTCAAAATGCGATTCCTCAAGTGAGCCTCTCCAAACTAGTATCGATCAGAATAAAATACTTGGTCGGATAATTCAAAAAGAACTCACACAGGAATATAAAGGAGAGAGAAACTCGCTAGGCACATCAACTGCCCGCTTCTTCCGGTCATCAGAGACAGGAACTCGGTCCACGATGTGAGCTGCTGATTCTTGAAGCTGGCTCAAATTCAAGTCGAGACGAACTGCTAAAAAGTATGGGATGCTGTATCGCGTCTGAGATGTTGGTGCCTATGCACAAAGAATAGTGGTTAGCTGTGCAACATTTATAGAGAATTCCAACTTTCATACGATAACTCGATGTGTAGTTGCAGCACAAATACCACCGGTAATTGCCTCGAACCCCTGCTGAATATTGACAACCAGACTTCCCTTGACAGGAGGAACATCAATCCAGTCGCCATTCTTGTTAAGGACCTGCAGCCCACCAGTGTCATCTTGCGAAAGAAATGTAAAAAGACCAGCAGAGTCCTTATGAGGACCAACTCCTTGCGAATCCTGGGCTGAGCGGGGATACTTGACAAATTTCAAGCGACTCATATTTCCTTTAAAGGCATCAAAGGCATTTGACGGGAGAGATAGGGACTCTGCGACCGAGTGTACGAATTTCTGTGCCAAGTCATCGATTCGAGCGATGTAAGTCTCTACAAGATCCTGGACACCTGGTGTATCTGGATACTATCTGAATGTCAGTAGTTATTACACATGTTGCATTTGAACTATGTAATACTTGGTTTGACCCTTCCAGTCTTTGCCAAAATGGATCATTCGGATTCCATTCTTTCATCTCTGGTGTTCCAAAATCAAATTGCTATATGAGCCGACACGTAAGTACTCAGTGGACGAAGAATGCCATGAAGGTGACACTTACTTCGCGAAGATCTTTTCTTGAAGCTGTAGTCTCCGCTCCAAGTCGAGTGTATCCCAGGAACGAGGGTGAGTGAATCATGTTACACCCTTCTTTCACTTCTGTGGGCAGATCGAAAAGTTCCGGTAACCTTTCATGTGTGTGCTGGAGGAGATCCTAGTATTTTCGTCAGTCTTGAAATCATTGTCTGACGCTAGATTTTCAAACCTCAAGACCGGTGTTAGTCAAATACAGGAATCCCACGGTGAAAATTGCCTCTTTCAACTTCGATAGCTCATTCCGTTGATGTCTGGGGTCGCTCAGATGGGCGAAGTTCACGATCGGCACTGATTCAAACACTCCTGCCATGGTGTTCATCAAATGTTGAATTTGAAGTTACAAAATCTTGTTATTTGTTGCCGATCTTAAATCACAATATCACCTCTCAGTTGTCAACCCAAAATATGTCGTCAAGTCAGAAAAGGCATAAGGTGGCACGATCCCCCACTTGGATCCTGTTCTATACGCTTGATGGCGACATACCACAGCTGACTCATCTTTGATCTTCAGACCGAGGTAAAAATTTGAAGCTATTAGTTTACTAGTAGATGAAGTTGCTTGGTGGAAATTGAAGAGAGAAGATTAATGTAATATGATTTCTATCATAACACTCAGGGTATATTATACAGGAATAGAATCAAACTTTTAGACACCACCCAATGCAACTGTGGCCCAGGCGCCCCTCATTCAGTAGCACGACCAGCCAACATCTAGAAAATGCAAATAGAAACAAAATGCAAATGTAAATGCAGAGTAAAGAACACTCATACAGCAGTATGTTCTTTCAAAAATGAATGCAAGCTCACCAGATCCTCGCTAGGTGCGGGCGTGGGAAGGGAAGTTTGAGTAGCATCAAACTCCCATGCAGCCTCACGCTCATCTCGCTGACTTCGAACGTAGCGAGGCATCATCCATTCCTTCAGCCTGCCCTCTAAGAATCCCATGTCTCTATTACGATCCCACATTCGACGAGATTCTTTGAATGCACGATTGATCGTCTCACGTCGCAAGTTTTCATAAGCTTCAAACACCTCAAAGAGAGGTTCTGATCGGTATCGAGCTAAGAGTCTAGCAAATAGAATGGCATCGTCAAGAGCATATGCTGCAGACTCATCTCTTGGAGGCATCTAGTTTGTGTCAATTGAAATTAGCAACAGCCAGCATTGGAAAATCAGACAAGGAGACTATTACTTACAGCGTGAGCAGCATCTCCTAACAGGATAACACGGTTCAGGCACCATCTGCCTCCTGGCTGGACCTGGTATACCGGGTAGAGCAACCAATCTGCTTTGCTGGCTGTGATCTCTCTGATACATGGAATCGCGGATTTGGAGAAGCGATCTTGGATTTCACGGCGCAGGGCAGAACGAATGCGATTTTTGGTTGCCCAGTCCTGATTTGAGTCGTGCTTATGATCAGAGAGTTGAGATTGATCAAATTGCACAATTGCAGCTGCAAAGATTTGCTCTTGATCGCGGTCACAGAAACTGGTGAGGATTGATCCATGCCTGGAGATGTTCAAAGCCGATGACTTGAAGTGAATCGGAGACGAGATCGTATTTGATGGAATATTAGCCTGCAAGAAAGACATGCCTGTATACTGGGAAGGGCATTTTGGATCGACCCAGCGAGTTCGGACTGGCGAGTGAACTCCATCGCATCCAATAACAAGATCACCGACAGCTTCAGACCCATCTTGAAAGTGGACCACGGCTTTACCATCGAGTTCCTCTCCACCGACGACTTTCTTGCCAAAAGCGATATCAATATTTTGAGTTTTGTCCACGACTGTCATCATTGCCACTGAGAGCATGATACGCATAACTCTGCGGCCCTTGTATCCACCAAAACCATTTCCATCCTGGTCAATAAAATCAATAGAACCCATTGATCGACCAGATCGCATAGAGTATAGTTCAATGGCATCGACTTCAGCTCCCCCTTCAGGTCCCATTCGATCAAGTTCATATAGCACACCGAGTTGGGCTAAGTGGCGTTGGGCCACCGGTGTCAGATTGATGGCGCCACCGGAGGTGGACAAGATATCATGTCTCTCATAGATTGTGATGTTCAAATCGGGAACAAATGGGGTGAGCTCTCGAGACAGAGCAAGAGCACAAGCGATGCCCGCAATTCCCGCTCCGACAATGATAATACTTCGAGGTGGACCGTCCATGGTGCACCTTTCTCCAGATGGGGACCCCGGTTTTTTGTTTTAATTGGGGTATGTGGTATGTTCAGTTGCCAAAGCACAAGTATATATGTGGAATTCCACTTCAAGTTCCCGGAAGACCGTTATTCATTAAGCGGAGATCGACACTTTTCAACGACCCTCTATCCACCCTGGGTAATTAACAACGATGTAAAGACCCAGAATATGCTGCAAAACAAGGTTTCCTCGGCCGGGTTAGGCGATCTTTCGGCATTTGGATCCAAAATGTATCCGCGGAACCGTTGTGGAGTTTTCCGAAAGGAAATATGACGGGTTCAATGTTCTCCACGCAATTGGGCAATTGGGCGGGAGAAGAGCGATAGATCACAATAACACGAAAGTTTAAAGGGAGACCAGCAGTGGTAAGGTTAAAGCCGTTAAGCCCGTCTCATCGAGACAAAGAAAGAAGGTAATTGAAGGTTTGAAGGCTTGAAGGCATCGAGGAGTGGGACGGAGTGAAGCGAAGTAGCCGAAAAACACTAAGAATTCAGTGACAAACAGCAAACCGAGGCTGAACTCCTTTTGCAAAGAAAAAAAAAGAATTTTTTCACCTTGATTCAGGGAATTTGAACTAATCAAGAGCTAGTGACGAATAACTAATATGAGCGGATCCGAATTCCGAGACTAAGGAGCATCACTTGAGGTCGGTCCGTCCTCTGCCGCAACCCACTTCCCAGATTGTTCCACTCCTCTAGCCCGACTGAGTATCGATGCCCGTGACATTATTGCACAGTGTGGCCTAATTGCGAAGGAGAAACGATGTGGACTGTAATCAACTTCAATGGGGCTCGTCGCGTGCGTAGCGAGGGAAAAGCGAGGGGAAAGGATCCCTACAGTTCCAGGTTCCAGGTTTGAAGAAATAAAAAGTACCAAATGGTGGAGCAAGATACATATGAACTGGTCATGGTAAAACGCCGATTGGTGTTGAAGATTCCTTCACAACCCCCTGTTCAGCGGTTAAGAAGTCAGATCAGACATGTTCAATTTTGCAATTGCCACAGTACGGAGTAGATTAGGAGTAGTTCTCAATTTGAATTTGAACATTTGAACGAGATGAGCACGGCTCTGAATGATCGATGAATCGGCTTCATAGTGGAGACATCGGAAAACTTGGGGCTCAAAACGTTGCGAGCAAATCCTTCGGCATCTTCAATCATTCAACATTCAACGTTGTTTTTCTTCATGATTATTGGTGCCTTAATTTTGAGGCCTTAATGTTGGTGCCCCATTGGTGCCTTATTATTGATGCCTGTTGGTGCCTTATTCTTGGTTTGTCAACTGTGCCTTAACGTAATTCCCAAGCGAGTGGCGCACCCGACCAAAGAATCGCGTCACGAACTAATGAGGGTGGAATGACAGTTCAAGAGGGCCAGGAAGCTATACAGCGTGCTATACAGGTGATTGAAACACCCATTGCCCCTCCCGTACCGCGGTCTAGGGCGCCTGTTTTACCCCCTCAGCCAGCTAGGAGAAAGCTTCCGACATGACGAAAGTGTGGAGACGAAGGACATAGATCAGATCATTGTGATATTTAGATATATATTTTAATAAAATGGCGTTATGGTAATAATAATTATGATTAAAACAGTAGGGTAGGCGGTAGGTGCGCCACTCGCTTGGGTGCGCCGCTCGCTTGAGAATTACGTTATCTTTCAAGCCCGATTATTCAGGCTTCAATTTAAGCCTCAGGCTCAAAACCAGAAAATGCAACCTTGGAAGCAACCTCAATAGAATTACGGAGTAGAATGCAGTCATTCAGCTACTCAAATTTCAATTCAGGCAAGAAACTGAACCGGATACGAATATTGGAGAATCCCTATACGACTATGTGGCCTCGCGCTAACTTGAACTCACCTGCAGTCAGGTTAGAATACCTAATCTTGGACTCGGAACAGACTCGGATTAGTCTGGGGTGTGAGCTTGAACTACCACCATTTGAGCTGAGAGGATAAACAACCAATCCAGAACAGTCCAGCGAACTGCTCCGAAGCCTCCGCATTATTGAATTGGAATTCATCCTGCATGCATACTCGTCTGGGGTACTCCATACACCTACCCCAACTTGATCCTTGTGCATAATGCAAATGCAGCCCTGAGCTTGAAGCACTTGAGGGTTTCAATTTGCTCCAATGCATAGTATATAATGATACGAGGTTGGTCATAAGTATCAATTCTACCGCATTGATTTTCAGCCTGAACTACATTGCTTACTGTGGCCCGGGGTATAGGAGATTGAGTCCCACCTGGGCAATGTTAAGAACCTTGGCACCTGGTTATCCGGCTAATATATCATCATTTATGATGATAGGAACGAGCAATATCCCCTGACAATTGCGTGAAGCTTTTTCTGTGTATCGTGATGTGGAGTCGCCTATTCTTCATCTTATGGGCCGGGAAAATCCGATGATAAGCAAAGATCCACCTCGATTTCAATAGACCAGTCACGGACGCCCGGAAGATACAGAATCTTTATCAAGAACGGTTGAGTCTATGGAGCTTAGCCGAGTGCACGCCAATCAGCATAGCAGTCACCATGGACAACCAGAATTTCCTCATCTTGCAGTGTTGATCTTTACTGGATCGAGGTTCTGCAATGTTCAGTAGCGCGTGATAACAGGGGAAATGGCGTGAAAAACGTGAGCTGCTTAATATTTAAAAGCAAAGATAGCCCCCAGAGGTTGCAAATTTTGAGCCGCTCCAGAGTTTCACCATCATCATGTTGTCCCTTCGAAATGGATTGATTGCCTCCCTGGCGCTGGGTAGCACCTTGTGTGCAGCAGTCCCAACTAAGGATCACCACAGTGACCACACTGGGTCTCAAAAGATTGCTCCCAAGGTTTTCATTGTGTCAATGGTACGGACATTCGCGAAAATCTCTCTTTCAATTGATTCAATGCTGGTGGTAATCCATACTCACACATATAATAGTTCGAACCTGAAGCTGAAGCATGGTGGAACATTCCCGAGTTCGACCTTCTTGCGCACAATATTTCCGTTCCTGGTCTCGCACCTATCCACCCCGACGTTCACTGTACCGACAACTATGAAGTCTGTCAACTAGTCACCGGCGAGTCCGAGATTAACGCTGCGACCACCGTCAGCTCGGTCGTCTTCTCATCCTTGTTCGATCTCACCGAGACCTACTTCTTCATTGCTGGCATTGCAGGTGTCAACCCCGAACGCGCCACAACTGGCGCTGTCACCTTTGCCCGATACGCCGTTCAGGTTGCGCTGCAATATGAAATTGATATTCGCGAGCTTTCCAGCAACTACACCACCGGATACATTCCCTTCGGTGCTTACTACCCTAACCAGTACCCTACCAGCATCTACGGTACTGAGGTCTTTGAGGTGAATGCCGACCTCCGCACCCTCGCTGTTCAGTTCGCCCGCCGTGCCAATCTGTCCGACTCCGCCACTGCTCAAGCCTACCGTGCTAAGTATGCCACTGTCAGTGGCAAGTACAAGGCCGCTACATTGCCTCCCAGCGTTATCGAGTGTGATGTTGCGACCTCCGATGTTTACTACAGTGGTAACATCTTGGGTAGCGCCTTTGACAACACCACCAAGCTGTACACCAACGGAACTGGCCAATACTGCAGCACTGCCCAGGAGGACAACGCCACCCTGGAGGTTCTCCTGCGATCTTCCGCTCGCAAGCTCACTGACTTCGCTCGTATCATTGTCATGCGTACCGCCTCTGACTTCGATCGTCCTTACCCTGGCGAGTCTGCTGCTGAGAACCTGCTCTATGCCGATGGTGGTGGCTTCGAGCCCTCCATTGAGAACATCTACCGCGCCGGTATCCACGTTGTTGAGGGCATCTTGAGCGGCTGGGAGACTACCTTTGCTAAGGGTGTGAAGCCCCGTAACTACATCGGTGATATCTTCGGCACTCTGGGTGGCACTCCTGACTTTGGCCCTGGCCCTGCGACCGCGCTGACTGAGGGTGATGCTTTCAAGAAGCGCAGTCTGAACCAGCGCCTGCGCCGTCGCAGTTAAAGCTCGACTCTCTTTGTAAAGCCCGAAGCGGTCATTTCTGCCTCGCGATCTTAGCGCCGAGATTTCGGAAAATGCCTCTAAGGCACATGATGTAGGAGTAATTGCATGTTATGTCGAATGTGTAGATGAAGATGTGTCAATATGTACTTAATATGCTTGGAACGAATTATATGCGAAATGCAATCCATAGCGAGATATCTGGTAATTATCCTTGATTTCTTGTAATTCAAATCGCGGCTATTCTGGGGCGACTAGTACTTATGGAGTGACCTCGAGAGTCATCCCACCTTGGAACCTTGCCCAGGTGTGGATGGTCATTATTATTAGTAATTCAAGTGTGACACCAACTCTTAGAACACAACGGCTAGAAAGAGCAATGAAACTTCAAGGTTGAACTCCAAGAGTCAGCTTTCCCCACTTTATCCCCGCTAAGTCCGCGATGACATTGCAGCTCTGAACCCACTGAAGGTCATCTCCGCCACTTATCGAGTTTAAATAGAACTCGAAGTCCTCAAGAATAAACCTCAATTCCACCACCAATTTGAGAACTCATTGACCATGGCCTCCGTCATTCAATCGCAAAAGACTGCCCTCATTACTGGAGCTGCCTCGGGAGTTGGCTTCGCTATCGCGAAGCTCTGTCGTAGCAAAGGCATGCATCTAGCACTTCTGGACATTGATGAAGAGAATTTGACGAAGGCCAAGAGTGGGCTCATCGACCTGGATCCTTCACTCAAGACAGAATCCTATGCACTTGATGTCGCTGATACAGTGGCATGGAAACAAATCGCGCAAGATATCAATAACCAGTTTTCAGACATCGATCTGGTTGTACTTAATGCGGGCAAGGCTTATAAGCCAAAGGAAGCCAGCCCAAGCCGACTTAAGCCTTGGCTGGACGGTGATTATTGGCGCAAGGTTATTCAATATCTTTTCTTTTCTTGAAAATCCCATTCTAACTATTTTAGACCCTCGAAACGAATGTGAATGGTCCCTTGAACGGGCTTGAAGTTTTACTGCCGCTTCTTCTCTCTTCCAAATCTCAGACCCCCAAATCCATCGTCGTGACTGGTTCCAAACAAGGAATCACCAACCCACCCGGTGCTGGGAACCCAGCTTACAATGCGTCCAAGGCGGCGATCCGAAATCTAACAGAGCATCTCGCCTATGATCTCCGATCTGATCCAACAACTGCGCATATTTCGGTTCATCTTCTTGTACCAGGGTGGACGTGGACAGGACTAATGGGCAACATTGGGCCAGTGAATGAGGATGAAATCAAGAAGCCTTCCGGGGCCTGGTACCCAAGTCAAGTGGCAACAGAACTACTGAAGGGATTGGAGGAAGGATCGTTCTACATTATCTGTCCCGATGGAGAAACAGACTATGCCTTGGACCAGGCTCGTATGAGATGGGGCAGTGATGATGTTGTTGAGGGACGACCAGCATTGTCTCGATGGCACGATGAATGGAAGAGTCGCGCTGAAGAGGGTATTCAAGCAGAGGCGAAATCGCGGAGGGGATGAACGTCTGATATTCTCCATCTAAAGGAGCCATCATGAAAATGAATATGCCATGACACAAGTCTGAAACTGAGATATTCATTGTGGTATCCTCAACCCAGATTGGCGTAGTTAGTTGTAATGAGAACTTGAATGCAACCCCGTTTTGCTGCATTTGGAAATCCCATAAGCCATTGATCTCAATTAGGGATTGATCAGCACACATGCGTAGAGAGATCAGAACTTTTTCTTTAATGAAACCATAAACTTCACTTCGAGTCATGGAAAGTTGTAGATTCGAGTCAGTATTAATTATTTGGTCTATGAATCTGAATTCTCTTTGTTCATCAGATCTAATGTAAGGGACAGGAATGTTCTCGATTATTCCCTTTAACGACCTCGGCAATGTCACAATCGCGGACCTGAGAGCTTTCTCCACAAAAGACTAACTTGAACCTTGAAAATCAGTGCTTGGACCCTGAATCGAGGATGCAAGCGTCGAAACCCAGTGTCTATGGTGGATCTATACTACCTTCTTTCGTGGGCTATTATGCGGAGAAGCGTGGGGGGTACCTAATGATGCAACATTCTTTCTCATTTTATGAGCAAGGGATGCCCGCGTTACAACATCGAATAAAGGAGATCTCTTCCTCAATCTGTGTGACCCCTTAGCAGAGAAGTGTTCTCATTGAACAATTTGATCTCTACATTCCATACGATATTTCCTAAACTTTACGATCGCATGATGACATCTAGTCCTCCACCATCATCTTCCCATGCAGTTCCAGTGATTGATACTGCAAAGGCACCCTCCTTCAAAGCTGTTGATGAGCCCGATAAGCTTCAAAGCTATGCATCCGCTCCGGGTATCGTTGACGATGTCACACGTGTGGTTGATCACAAAGCCGAACGGCGCCTTTGTCGGCGATTCGATATTCGGTTACTCCCAATCCTAGCTATCATGTGTAAGTTCTTCTCCCAAGGCAAATTATCTCCGAGCTAACGAGTGCCAGACTTGTTTAATGCTCTTGACAAGGGAAACCTGGGAAATGCTGAGACCGCTGGAATGACTGAAGGTGAGGCTCTTAAGATCTCAAACACCAATACTTGATACTGATATAGGAAATTCAAGACCTTCACTTCAAGTCCGGTCAATATAACCTCCTATTGTCAATCTTCTTCGTACCCTTTGTGATATTTGCGGTGCCCTTCTCCATGCTCGGAAAGAAGTTCAGTCCGGCCCGTGTTCTCCCCATTCTGATGTTTTCCTTTGGCTGTTTCACCTTGCTGTCATCGGCCGCTCGAAACTTCGGTGGAATCTTCGCTTTGCGTTGGTTCCTGGGCATGTCAGAAGCGGCGTTTTTCCCTCTGGTCATTTACTACCTAACCACCTTCTACCGCCGTGGAGAGCTGGCTCGTCGACTGGCCATTTTCTACGCCGCATCTAACATCGCCAATGCCTTTTCTGGATTAATTGCCTTTGGAGTGTTTCAGATTAAAGGGTCTAGTATTCCCAACTGGCGCTATCTCTTCATCATCGAAGGGTCAGTGACCGTTCTGTTCTCAACATTCGCCTTCTTTTATTTACCCAGAAGTGCCGCCGAGGCCAGCTTCCTGTCCGAGGAGGAAAAAGCCCTGGCTTTTCATCGTATCCAAGTCGATTCCAGTGCAGTGGTGAATGAGAAATTCCGCTTTCGTGAAGCGATTGCTATTTTCAAACATCCCACGACTTACGTTTTCCTCTGTATTGAAATTTGCCTGGGAGTGCCACTACAGGGTGTTGCACTTTTCATGCCACAGATTGTGGCCCGACTAGGTTATCCGACTGTCAAAACCAACCTCTATACTGTTGCGCCCAACGTCACTGGAGCCGTGATGCTACTTGTTCTAGCGTTTATGTCAGATGCGACACGATTACGATCGCCCTTTATTGTACTTGGATTCCTTTTCACATTTACTGGATTCATGATTTATGCTTCCATCGACAACGTTCATCAGGAGTTGCAGCTGGCTTACTTTGCTACATTTATGATGACATGGGGTACATCAGCTCCTTCCGTGATGCTAAGTACATGGTACAACAACAATATTGCCCACGAAGGACGTCGAGTCCTTCTTACGAGTATCGGTGTGCCATTGGCCAACCTAATGGGATTGGTCGCGAGCAATGTGTTCCGAGAGCAAGATGCGCCCAAGTATATGCCTGCCTTGATCACTGTCTCAGCCTTTGGGGCAACAGGAGCCTGCCTGGCGGGTCTATTGGCGTTATACATGTGGCTGGATAATAAACGACGGGATCGTCGTGATGGAGTCACGGTTCAAGCGCGGGATATTCCCACAGACCGACTACGAGATGGACCATCATCGCCTGAATTCCGCTGGTTTCTGTGATTCAAGCCCTGGAGGCATGGTTGCTACGATCAAGATACTTCGCGTACATGATTAAATGTTATCTGTAAATAGTCAACTGGTATAAAATCAAATTTGAGTTATCATTCGCGAAATCCCCCGTATGAACAGTCAAAGCGTGTGGGGGCGGGGCAAGATGGAATCGCTGGATGATCAGGTCTCTGGTAGCATTATGGAGAAATCCCCAGTTGTCATCGAAGTATCCCATGAATTCCCATGATATTGCGGGGAAAGCTAGTCTCCCACGTTGGGTGTTGAAGTTAAGGTCATGGAGATTCCACGTATGCCCACCTTAAGAGTGGAGACTTGTGTGGGATGAAGATATGATTTTAGCCCAGAAGACCAAAGATTAGATTAAAAGTAAATAGGAATCAGGATAATGAATTGTTTATATTCGTGACATTCCGTGAACTTGGAAGAGAGTAGTTTCTTACATATGAACCTGAAGATGCCAACTGATGCCAACTGATGATGAATTTAACCAGTTGACGGTAAAGAGTCTAAAGACCCTCGATCCGCCCCCCAAGCTCCAATCCACTTCCCTGCATGTGATACGCAGTACGGAGTACGAAGTACATCCACACTAATGATCATTCACACCGAAAAGCCGAAACCCCATAATTGCCGGCAAATTTGAGACTTTACGTGTCACTGTGCAGTGATTTTAACATGTTCCGGAATCCGGGCTATTCCAAAAATGAGGAGATCTAATAAATAGTGCCCAAGACCCCCAAGTTCCCAGCACCTCATCTCATCTGCTTCTATCTTTCTACAACCCAGTCCTCAAAATGTCTCACAGCGAAGAAATCGCAGCAGCCGTGGAGCAACACCAGGGTACAGCTCTGCCTCCATTCACCAGACATATTACCAGTCACAATGCAGAGGGAAAAGCTGTGTTACACTCCTCGAGCGAAGTTCCCACCTCCTTCCACGGTCAATTCACACCGGGCGAGCCTCGACCTATGGCCTTTAATGTTGCGTACACAACCTCCCAGTTCCCAGCCGACTTGAACAACGATGCGGATCTAGCAGCCCATGATAATGTCATTAAATCTGGTAACCTGGGTTTGGTCAACCCCAACGGAACTGTTTTTCGAATTGTCGATTTTGCGCCCGATACTCCAGCAGCCGTTCATCGCACACAGAGTTTGGACTATGGAATCGTGTTGGAGGGGCAAGTGGAGATGATTCTGGAGGAGGGGGAACCCGTATTGTTACAACGTGGGGACGTGGCCATTCAGCGGGCCACCATGCATGGTTGGCGTAACCCGAGCAAGACTGAGTGGACACGTATGGCATTCATCCTGCAGGACTGTAAGCCATTGGAAGTTGGTGGAACACGTTTGAAAGAAGACCTCGGCCCGCTGGATGGTGTTCTAGTATCCAGTGGGAATGATCAATGATCCGATATACTGGGATGTATCTAAATGAGGCATCGAGCATAATTGGGTGAATTCATAATCTAAGATTAAGTAGTAAAAATCTTCTTTAATTTGAGTCCGTGAAGAATAATCTACTAGTAACTAGTAAGAGCTAAAATGGTCCCACTTAACCTATTGTCTGCCGCTAACCAACGAAGCTGGTCAATGCAGGAAATAGTATATCGAGAATAATCAATATTGGATCCTAAGCTTTCAAGTTGCGCCGGATCTACCTCTCGATTCAAACGTTTCGTATTTGTTCGTATTCATCTATGGTTGTTATAAGTTCAAGTTGTTATAAGTCAACGCCAAGATCATGTCTCGGACTTGTGGGCATTCGAGGATGTGATCACCATAGATTCCCTGATTCACTACGGGCATGTTAAAGTCGATGTTATTAGTATCTTATGTGCATGTGAATTTTTCTTTTTTTTATTACTACTAGTAGAATTTAACATTCAAATGTTGAATTCTACTAGTAGTAATAGCGGGGTCTTCAGTACCTAGTGAGACCAGTTGACCTCTATAGTTTCAATCAACCACAACTTCAACCTTGGAAGTTGAATAATTAATTGATATAATTCAGCACAATTCTCGGTCATAATGACTTGAAATTCGTACTATTTAAAGGCACATTCAATAGTAAAATATAGTATGTCTCTCGCTGGCACTGGCATTCCGTATCATGATGTGGGGTAAGATGCGGTGAGTGGCGGAACATCACTGGCATTAGGTACAAACTTGGACATCGGATGATCACTGGCATGTTCAAATGTTTCAAATTCTTGCTTTTTAAGCCAATATCATGCTCAAAATGGCGGTGGATGATTCTCCCCTTTCAACTGTTAATGTTGATGCTTTTGTCTAATTGGCCACTGGCATCCCAGCATGACATATTGGACATCGTGTTTAGCATTTAATGCTAATACCTCTTCAGCTTTGATCATCTCGTTTTTATTTAAAATATTCTGAAATTTAAAAGAAAACATTATTCGAGAAACTTGAAGGTATTAGCACTTCAAGTCAACTGGTTGAATTCGAAGCTAGGAGAGGCACATGGGATACTAGTAAGCCTCCATCAATTTTATAACCTTGGAAGAAACGCGGACGCGGACCCAATAGAAGCTTGGATACCAAAGGAATTCGGGAACAAAGTCATCCGACGGACTCGGATGAACTTGATGGAGTTCAAGTCGTCAACTGGTTTTCATCTCCACTCGATGAAAGGTGATGTGGTACAAAGAGGTAATCTCATGCGGCGCTTGGACACAGATCACCATCGAGTCATGCATTGCCAGTGGTATTTCAAGTTATCCCGAGGACTCTAAAAGTAGAATTTGAACCTTGAAATCGTGCATTGGCACTGGTATGTCGACTCAGCTTGAGGTTGAAGTCCAGGCAGCAGGACTGCCAGTGCCCAGGTGGTGCCAGTGGAGAAACATATAAACTCCGCGTAAACTCCGATGGCTGAAAATGTGGCGTCCCATCTTCTTTATGAAGTTCAAAACTTCCATTTTCTGACAAGTTTTATCCTCAGCTTAAGACTGCCAGTGCATGATGGTATTAAACGCTTCATCTCCCCGAGAAGGGAATACTAGTGTCGTCGAACCTCCAGGTTTGTTGGCATATTCCACCAAGACCAGCAAACTTGATCTAACCCAGTCACAGCTCATTTTTTACATTCTCCGATCTCCAACGATGGCTCAACTATGCCTCAGATTATCTCTCATCGAGGATATAAGGGGAAATATCCTGAAAATACGATCTGTGCGATAGAAAACGCGATCGAAGCGGGAACTCATGCCCTTGAACTTGACCTACATCTCACCCGAGATGGAGTTGTCGTGTTATCGCATGTAAGCGAAACTACTTCTTACATGTCATTTCACCTCTCATTATACATAGGACAAAACATTGCAGCGATGCTACGGGTTGAAAAAGAAGGTGATTGACTGCGACTGGGAAGAGTTGAAAACTCTGCGCACCCTGATGGCACCACATGTACCCATGCCTCGCTTGGTAGATGTCCTTGAATACCTTCGACAGCCAGGTCGAGAGCATATATGGGTCCTTCTGGACATCAAGGTATGTCATTGATAACCAAAATGAATTTCACTATCAATTTTAATCTTGAGAACGGATTTCAAGTCGCTGACACTGCTTCCTAGCTGGATAATGACCCAGAAACCATAATGAAGACTATTGCCGAAACTATTGAATCAGTTCCCATCCCAGCCATTGGACCAGACTGGCATCGACGAATTGTCCTTGGCTGCTGGTCTGCCCGATTCCTGCCACCAAGTACACAATATCTACCACGTTACGCGATGACATTGATCTGCGTTGATTTGAGCTATGCTCGTCAATTCCTACACGTACCTCGCATATCTTTTAACGTCAACCAGCAAATATTGATGGGCCCCCTGGGGCGGGGGTTCCTGGAGGAAGCCCGCGCTGCACGTCGTCGAGTGTATCTGTGGACAGTGAATGCACCTAATCTAATGCGCTGGGCCATTCGACATCAAGTCGATGGCATTATCACAGATGAACCCGAACGACTCCATGAGATCCGAGAAAACTGGCACAAGGAGCAGAGTGAGGGTTCCTCTCGTACTGCTAACCTTGACCAGGACCGTTTGGATTTTGGTCAGCGCACCAGGGTCTTACTAGTGACGGTTTTAGTCTTTGTTTTTGGGTGGGTCATCAGGCGCAAATATCTTCCAACATTGGAACGTGTACAGTTTGAGGCAAAGAGAACGACATAGAGACTATGGATATAGGCGTTTAGGGATTAATTGCACATAACTTTATGATATGAAATCATCTCTGGTTCAAATTACTAGCAGTTGAAACATTATAACCACCCGGTCCTAAGTACAAGATAGTATGAACAGCGAACATCCTTGGATGTCGCGAAACCAAACACCGACCCAATGGAACCAACCCTGAACACGGGATGTACCTTTGACCGTGACTAGAAAGCTATGTAAATCCCCGGTCCAAATGACGGCGCTATATGAAACTTGAAACAATAATCACTAAGAAGAGAAGTATGTAGGGTAGTGTGTATAGAGGGAAATAAAACGAATGAATGAAAAACGAATGGAAAACGCCGGTTTCAATGGCAGCGGGAATAAATGATGCAGAGCCAAGAATATGAAGGGTATAACGCTGTCTAAAAGCAAAAGGAGGGTCAAGTGACGTTAAAATATAAGTGTGAGCTCAGAACATCATGAGCTTGGTGGTTCGACGCTCAGGGAAACGTCGTGCACCACCGGAGGGAAAGCGAGGGCCAGGACGAAGGTTCTGACCAGGACCGGAAGAGGGAGGGGGACGTCCACTGGGAGGGCCATAGCTGCGAGATTGAGCCAAGGGAGAAGATCCTGGAGGCCTTCGACGACCAGCTGGTGGCGGGTGATAAGCTGCTGCTGCTGCACGCCGAGCATCTCGGTCGCAATAGACCTCCCCATTCCACTCGAAGTAGTCACCGTTCAACAATACATGACAGGTACGGCACTGCAGACATGTAGGGTGAAATCGGCGACGACTAGGCTTGTTCGGATTGGGCTCAACAGTCTCTAGATATTGACCTTCAATACCGGTATTACAAGTGGAGCACAGAGATCCATTCCGCTCGTGATAGTGCTGTGCACAGTAAGGACGATTATTTAGAACGTAGAAATCGGCCGTTTGGAAGGGCGAGTGGCATTCAAAACAAACAAAGCAACCGCGATGGTAGCGACCTGTTAGACGGCCATCTGACGATGAGATTGACTTTCCGGTGATTGCTTCACCGCAACCTTTGCATTGGCCCTTACTTCGTGTCGCAGACCGGGTCGGGGGACGATTTGGAGTAGGAGGAATAGGCAATGTAGCTGATCGCTGAATCGGTCTTGGAGATGGAGGCTCTTTTGGCTCTGGCTCTGGCGCGGGCTCTGGTTGTTGTTTTAAATCTCGCTTCTCGACAATCAAGGACAAAGATCCTTGAGTAATGGCTGGGTCTGTGGGTGAGTCCGGACTGAAAAAAGCCGCCGGGATGGTAGGCACTCCATCCAGCGTGCGTCTCTCAGGTAATTCGAGAATTGTCTGCCGTGTCCGAGCAGGCATTTCTTCGACTAAAGGTTCAAGATTGAGAGGATCAGTGGGCTTATGTCTAGTAAGGCTCACATCAGAGGGAAGACTAGACATGGAGCTCCCACTGTGCGTCTCGGATGTCGAAGATTCTGATGATAATGAACTTTCTCCCTCCCGAATGTGATCTTCGAGTCCCAAGGCACGAGCAAAGCTTGTTATCGAGAGAGCCCCTTCACTTGTAGCATCGGAATTCTTTCTGTATGGTTCATACTCAGATTTAGCGGCGGTGGGATGGAGATAATTATCGTTGGAGAAGTCAAAGAACTGATCGTGATTCACTGTTGGTTCGATCATACTAGGCGTATGTTCCTCAGGAAGGTCATCCAAGCTTGTATGTGTGTCTGTCGTTATGCCGAAATCAAATCCGCTATATGTCTCTGCCCGATAAGATGCGCCAACTGATAGATTTGAATCTCGTGGGAAAGACGCCTTATTTGGCGTGCGAAGAGGAGCTGGCGGTAGCGGTGGAGTCTCATCCATAAAGGTTCGAAAGCCGCGCGAGAAGCTGTGGGTTGAAGATCTGGCAGTCGAACTTCCGTAACGAGTACTTGCCATCGACGTTCGATAGCTGCTATGGCTAGCCATAGAATCCCAGCGTTGATGGCTCAACTGCGTTTGGGCGGACTCCCTAGGTGGGGGTGGTAGTGGGCTTGGAGGCAGCTGTATGTTTTCTGGCACCAGATCTAGCCCAAGTCCCAAGCGCGGAGAAGGCGTTGGCGCTGGAGACCGATTACGTGCGTTCCCTGTTAACCCTTGTGCCGATATCCGAGTTGGATCTCGATTCCCTGGCATTGGAAAGGAGAACACCGAGTCCAAATCAATCACGGATTCATTGTCAGGCGATATTCGCTCTCCAGGAGATGGTAAGGGAGAACGAGGAGCTGATGTTGAGAGAGGTGATGGGGCACGAGAACCAATACTGCTTGCTGGCGTTGTCACATTTGGTTGAAGAAATGCGCGGTCTAACCTGTTTGTTAGCAGCTAATCTACAGAAGCCCACCGCCCTTGCACGAGGATCATAGCCTTCCACGAGACAATACATACTTGCTATTGAAGGATCAATTCGTGGCGGGGCAGACCGGCCGGGCTTCATGGCCATCGCCGCTGTCAATTGATTTGGTGATTCGAACCCAGCTGATGGTGGTGGTGATGGAGGTGCAATAGGGGCTAAATATGAGTTAGTATATTCACGCTTGTTTGTTCTTCCCTTTAATTATTTTTATATGTGTTTCATCCTTTGGAAGAAGATTGGAGGGGCACAATGTACATACCATGGATGACTGGGGCACATACATGGTCCCCCATGGCGGAGATCTCGACATTGTTCCCACAGCTGGAGCATTTAATCGTAGGCAAGAAGCCCATATCCATTGTAGCCATCTTCTATCACAGACCACCTGGGTCATAAGAGTTCAATGGGCCAACAAGCCCCAACTTCATCCCTCTAAAACAATTAATTGCGGGGTGGGAAAGCCTGAGATAGAAAAGAAAGGTCTTCTGGAAGGGGTGATTCAAGAAGAAGCAGTGGAGTCGTATTTGGAAATTGGGTCGATCGCCTATATTGAGTGAGTGGATTCAAGCCAAGTTGAGTCGGAAGCGGGAACCAGTCAATGTCCCCATGCACCACGCTAGTGCTGTAGCGTCTCCAGTGCGGATGGAAAGATTCGTAAGTACTCATAAGTCGTCACGTTCAGGGGTAAAATCATAAAAATAAAAAAACACAACATTGTGAGATCATATCAGAATATATAAATAAAAAAAGACTAAGTGGTTCCACAAAAATTTGATGCAATCCATATCCATTTGATGTTGATGCTTTGTGTGTCCTGTGTTACGAGGAACTCCACTCCTATAATCCGAGATGCCCGAATTCATGAATGGCTCATGAGTACTTTGTACTTTGTACTTCAAAGTGACCGCCGGGAAATTCTTGTAAGCGCTTTGTGTAATCCATTGGATCCTGTGCTTCGGACTTCGTAAACATAATATTTGTTCACAGTTCCTGTATGCACAAGGGTCCTCGGATCCTCAGGTTCCACTGGTGCCTGCGCCGTGTTCATGCCACATAAGAAAGCCAATTATGATCGCCTGGGCTATATACTCCGTATAATGTTTTCCCTAGAGAGTCAATGCAGGATCGAGTGGGGACACTAAACATGAACTTCAAGGAAGAAAAGGAAACTAGCCCCCTTGATCTGGATCGAACTTGAACGCTGACGTGCACTTGCGCCCGAGCACCAAGCCCACCCCCAGTCAATGAAAGAGCCCCATGACAGAGGTTGCTGTCTCCGACTGGGATTGTCCATACAGAGGACAGTTGTCGATGGTCTGGACTTTGGATCATCGCTATCTTCCTTCGTCGTATCCGTACTATCTAATTTCTTCAAAAGTGGTAATGACCAACATGACTTGTTCCTGCATCAGCCGGTTGGTTGCTTTTTCCACCGAAGATACCGTTGACATCCTTTTCATGCGAGTCAGCAACGCGTGTGCTTTCTGGCCCCGTGTGACGCAGCTCATTCAAGCTCACCCCCCGACATCTGACAATTTCAGTGGGGCCAAGAAAAAAGGGGGTCAGGGGCGGGAGCGCGTCCTGCCTACGGAGTGCGCCGTACGGGTCCGGAAGGTCTATGTGCGATAGACTCGTACACTGTAGATTAATGAGCCTCATTTGTATTGATCGCAAAGAATCCGTCGTAACAGATACGTTGATAATTTCAAGAGAATCTTGAATAGCGATTCATAACATTCCCCAAGTATCGCGGAGCTGTCGTTGAAGAGCGTGGGTCGGCCAACCATGTAAGCAGTCCGTGCGGGCCAAAACTTGAATTAATCGTTCTTGTTCCTGCCGATCTGCAAATCGGTCGCCACCTGAAGTTGTTTAGTGACGGATTCTGTTTGTCCCAAAATATCCTCATCCCGAGATAGATGTGCTTACAGAGATGGATGGCCATACAGCCAATGACCATAGCCCGGGGGGACAGATTCATTTGACAATGCCACACCACAGACAGTCCATACCCCCTTGCGGATTCGCGACTAGAACCATGTACCAGTGGTTAAAGTTTTGTATCCCCTGGCAGTGCTTATTGAAAATACTCACATCAGCTTCTTGTACAACCCGCCTTCGTAGAGGTCCTACAGTCGGGATAGTAGGGTCATGGACGGCGAGGAGAATCCGTGCAAGTTCTGCATACTGGTTCCCAATCGCTGAGAATTGACAGGCATGATTTAGTTTAGGCCGAAGATCTGCATGAAGGTGATCAAATTCGGGAAACCTACCATGCCAGGGAGAGCTAAAGCGAATATCAGGAAACGATGCACCCACTTCCACTTCATCGCCACCTACAAAATATGGGTCAAAAGATGATGGACGAGCTTCACTCCATTGCTCGTACTGTTTGCGCAGGGTTTCATACACACCCACAGACCGCGGGCCCGTGCCAAAACAGAAAAGAAGAACGTCAGCGCAATGAGCAATCGACTGGTTGGCCCAGGCACAGTCTCCAGCATCTGGACCTAGTGCGGTGAATAAAGAGTGCAGGGAGCTCAGATCAATATCCGGAGCTTGTTGTAGACTCAAAGCATTGTAAATCTCTTGGCGCAGACCACTCCAATAAACGGCTTGTCGTAGGCTTGGAGTTGTAGTCATTGATGGAGGAGGACCCTGAATAAACGCTTTGGTACCAAAAGAGTGACCACGAAGATCCGACCCTGCGAGTGGGACTATGCTCGCCGTCAGATGACTCAATTCTAAATAAAGTGCAGAAGAGTGGGTGATGAACTCACCGTCAAATTCTTCCAGCAGTCTGAGAATCACAGTAGCAGCGAGTAAGTCATCATCCATGGTAACCTCGTGATCATTCAATGAAGGTATCAATGTCTCGAGACATGCCTGGTAGTAATGATCTGACAGGAAGGTATCGAATTGGGCCGTATGGCTGAGGTGGCGAGCGGATAAAGCCATGATTGCGTTGAACAAGGTATCACAATAGCGTGCGCGATATGGTATATGGACCGCAAAATGCTGTTGTCGATCCGTGCAGTCAAACTAAGCACCCGACAGTCAGATCCATGACATTCTTGCAGAGTACTGTGGTGGCTCACAAATGATGCAATTCGATCTACAAAATGCTTCAAGAGATGGGCTTCTCGCGGGTCTCGTAGAGGCCAAAAGCGTCTTCTGAGCCGCAAGCTCGGGCGCCCACCGACCGATGGTAAGTAGGGATATTGATCTGACTCTAACTCTGTTGGAGGAAGAGACGGCGTCTCTAAGCTTGTAGTTTCGAGTTGCTCATAGTTGACTTGAACGGTGTCCGAGTCCACTGTAGTATTCGCGTGTTCCGAGTTGTCAATTTTCAATGGCTGTTCTATGTCATCCACTGTATCACCGCTTCCTGATTCGAGGATAAAATCCACTGATATACGGAAATATTGTTAGAACTGCATGGATCTGAGGAATACTAGTAGTATAGACTTATTTTGACCAACCTCGAGGTGGCGGCTTTAACCAAACTTGATTACGCGGGAATCGAGTCCGAAATCCACGGTCTTTAGCTTGTCGGAACTGCATTCGCTTCTCGCCTCTTAGACACGCTCGCCCTGTTCGCAGACATCGGCCGCATTTTGGTCGAATCCCATCACCTATTCCAGTTAGAGAAAGGGACGCATTGCGAGGAAAGGCAGTCACATTTATGATGAAGTAGACGACATGGATCACTATGAAATAGTCAGTATCATGCAATGAGGAATTTGAGTACGTTCCACTCACCAACATTGAAGATTCCTGGTAGTCATGGTTAAGATGTGGAAAGGTACAAAGATGAGGGGGGAGCTGAACTACGTGGGGTCGAAGTGTGGGGGTGGCACTTTCCTTATGATCGACACCCACTTAGGCACCATAACCTTCCAGATACTCATTGAGATAGACTCAGTATATAAAATTCGATTATCATATTCAGTGCTGTTAATACTAGTTCCCTCAAACTAGTTCTCTCTAGATACCATCTGTGCTACCTGGTAGTGCTTGCTTGCTATATCGGTTTGTGGACTTTTTACGTGGCAACCTTGCAAGTAAGGCAGAGACAAATGAAAGCTCCTATATAATTTAGTTGAGGAGAAGAAGAGTAACAACTCAGCCCAGCTGGTCCAAGGGTCAGCGGTATCTGACTGCCCAGGTGGAGGACAGAGGCATTTATCAGGATGGTCTGGCCCTGATCGATGGTTGAGGCGACACCAGAGGGCGGGTGGCTAAAGGGTCAATTCTTTTTTTGAACTTTTTTCATAATTTTATGTATACTACTTTCAGACTTGCTCTTTCTATTCGTCTTCTCGGAATTCAAAAATAACCAAGAATGAGTGAGATATTAGGGATTATGTGGTGGTGATGAGTGTATCAAGTGAGGCTATTTCACAGCATCTCCGTTGCCCAGGTGCACACCCGATTTCAATGTTTCAACTTGATTTGGATATTGATTTGAAAGTCCCCAGTTCGATTCCAGCTTCCAACATTTTTATTTAATTCTTTTCCCCCAGAGTTCCAACCTGAATATTTTTTCCTATAAAGACAGGCCTCTATTCTATCTATGCTCCTATTTAATCAGCGTGTTCTACATTGTCCGACTCTGGCAGAGATTTGGACTAATGATCATTACATAGCTCTCCTACCTTGACATCGCTCTTTCAAGTCCTTCTGAGCCTGAAGCTTCCCATTCGTTGACCGTGGCAATCGCTTAGCCACCCATACCGGATCCCAGATAGTAGTCGAGGAGACAAAAATCCCATCTATCTCCTCAAGCGTACGACCCGCAGTCTCTGGAAAGAAGAGATACACAACTCCCACAATGGCCAGATTGACCGCAGCAAAAATAATGAAAAGCCGCCAGCCAATAGCCTCGAAAGCGATCGGAGTGATGTCTGCGATAAGCACACAGAATGCCCAAAAGAAGCCGAGACTCAGGCCATTGATCGTCCCACGCATCTTCAAGGGAGCGATCTCCGTCGCATACAAAATGGGGACACCGGCAAATCCGACAATGAAGCTGAAATGATATAGGAAGATGAATGCCACAGCCGCGTGGATAGCCGTCTGGTTAAGAGGCTGAGAGCCTAGTCCCGCGACAAGAGCCAAGCAGATAGTATTGCCTGCAGCACCTGCTAACATCAAATTTCGCCGACCGAATTCTTCCACGGTGAAGATACAAAATGTGCCCCCAACCAGGGCGACTGATTGATATACGGCAGCCAAGACTCTGGACATGATCGAGCCTAGCTCTAGGTAGGTCTCGAATATCGTGGTCGCTTCGAAAAGAGTCAGTTATATCCAACAATCAGGGACTGAGCATGACCTACTATAGAATGCAATGACGTTGACACCAGTGAGCTGCAAAAAGGACATTGCAGCCACACTTATAAACGCACGATGAAGAACCCGCTGTGGACCCATGTGGAAGACCTGCCGCAGAGAGCCTTCACCAGTGAGACTAAGAGATGATTGCACATCCTTGATTTCAGCGTCAATCTTCGGGTGACTTTGCTCAATTGACTCCAGGGCTGCCAGGACACTTCGCGCTTCCTCCACTCGATTCTGCATGATAAGCCAGCGAGGCGACTCTGGCAGAAAACAGATTATAACGATTGACATCAAGGGAAAGAGACCCTGGAACACGAATGGGAAGCGCCATCCCACACTTCCAGGTGTGAAGGACATGCCGAGGTCTAGGAACAAAGCAATCGTACCGCCAATGCCTCCAAACAGCCCAGTGGTCACGACATGGGTGCCTCGTTTCGCTGCGGGTGATATTTCTGATTGCCAAACAGGAGCGGTCGCCATCAGGCCACCAATTCCAAGGCCAAGGACAGTTCGACCGACAATGAGGTGGGCGAATGAATATGCGCTTCCCATGAGCACCACCCCCAATATTTGAAGAACCGAGGCCACCATAATCACTCGACGGCGACCCAAGATATCCCCCAATCCAATGCATAAAAGCGCGCCGAAAAGTCCTCCAATCGCATATAATGCCACAACTGTACCTTGAATAACAGAAATTCTCCGTTTGTCTGAAGGAGCTGCATTGGCCACGTCGATTTCAGGAAATTCATCGTTGAAGCTCCGTAGTGTCAAAACACCACCAAGCAGGACCTGGTTGTATCCGAATGACATCAAGGATGGCATTGTTACGCCACATAATGCAACAAGATTGAGGCGATTCCCTCGCATGCCAAGGAACCGTGACATATCGCGCTCAAAGGCTCAGCGAGGAGCGAATGGTGAGCGCAACGGTAATGATTGATGTTTGGACACGCAACGGATGCTTGAATGTGACCGTAGAAGCCAGGAGGTTTCCAAGGATGTTTATCTTCTCATTGTGCTTTTCTGCAGATTGCGGATCATTTAATCATACTTGGTGTCTCACTGTAATAGGTTGTTGCTGCGCCAGCATTCCATTCACGCCCTTACTTTGCGGGATTTGATAACACAACGACTCGGCCCGAAAAATCATTTTATGTCTTGCACATGCATGTTTAGAATTACGCAAAGGCATAGTTGGCTTTCAAAGGTCTAGATCACAGTCCGCTCCTCAAGTGTAAGTATTACTTCACTCACATTGAGGGAGGTCAAATGGCTAGATACCAACTCATCACAAAGATCAACCATACGCCGTCATGCAACTTCAAGTTATGTGACATTATCGAATTTCGAGCAGGAAAAAAGTCGAGAAAACAATGCCTGAGAACAAATCTCAGTAGCAGGCTAAACTAGCCGAACTTTATTCATGATGGACTCCTCCAGTGGCTTAGGCCTGAAATGGCGCCCGGGTGCATCTGTAAACTGGAAATCCTCTGGGTGGCTCCTCATAGATAAAGGTTGAGAAAGTCAAAAATAGCCTTGCGACCGTGCATCTTAGCCCATTCAGCAGCAGTTTGGCCTGCGGGATCTCTCATTCGGGGCAACGCCCCGTACTGGACCAAGAGCTTGACTGAATCTAATAATCCGCCTGCGGCTGCATGGTGAAGTGGGGTACCAATGCCACTAAACATATGGAAGTAGTACTCATCGCCGCAATTTTCATACATGATATTGTTTACTGAGTCATGCTTTCGATCTAGAAGATATGTAAGAACCTCCAATCGGTCATCCAGCTCACGCATTGCCGCATAATGTATAATTTGGCCGTGCCGTAAAGACGCACCATGGTCGAGAATTGTCTGAATTATTGCAAAGTCGGCCTCTTTGAATGCGATTGACAATGGTGTGCAGTCGGTATATTCATGAGATCGTCGATTAGGATCTGCTCCATGTGCTAGAAACCACTGTGTGAAGTCACTATCATGGAAGGAAAATCTATAAAAGATAATCAGTTTATACTCACTAGCAGGTAATAGTAAGATAGTAAGATCATGAAGACTCGGAGCTTAACATACGCTATAGCAGGAGGAGAGTATGAGTCAATTGGCATGTTGATGTCCCATCCATAGTTAAGAAATAGCTCCAAAATTTGGTATGATGTGTTTCTGGTAGCTTTCACAATAAGCTGAGAATTGATAGAAGCATAGTTCCGGAGATAGCAATCGACTAATTGAAATTCATTCTTCTCAATCGCATCACGAAAAAGAGAGCCTGTTTTTGCTTGAAAGGTTTCGTCGTCGAGATTGTCTCGCAATTCTGCGAGTGTGGCGTTGATTTCTTCTATATTGCTAGATAAAATATTTGCCCGAAGCCGGGTCATGCTATCAAATGCAATAAGATCGAAATCGGACATCTTCTCTTCAAGTTCACACTCACTCTTCAATGTTGTCTGAAGCATCCCCACGCACCCCCGCACTTTAGACGCACAGACTAAACCAGCGCGCCCAATTCCCCCTTTCAGTCCAGAGAGAGGAAGGATCGACGCAAAGTGGCTTGACCCATCCCCATCTTCACGACAAAGGGGAAGTTGACACCCGCAGTTTATCTATCTCGCGGGGATGACATTCCTCCACTCGCCCTCGAACGGAGTACCGCCGAGGCATCTAGGTCCAGACTCATCAATACCCCAGAAAGTACCCCCAGTTTCTAGATGGGACCTCGGATCGGACCGTATGTGTTGGAGCACGAGATGTATAATATGTGACGGATGGCTCTTGCTATTATTCACTATGCTCGTCTTTGGATTTTCAGTCACCATGTTATCCATCAAGCAAACCAAACTTATTCGACCACCGGCCGGGATTGATCCTCTTCAACGTCAGGAGGGAAACCCGAATTATCTATACGCCGTCACAGCCTTTGTTTCGTTGGGCGCGTTCCTATTCGGGTATGATCAAGGGGTGATGGGAGTGATCGTAGCTGATCAACGATGGATTGATCTGATACATCCTCAGAATTCTTGTACGTGCAGGCTTGATATTATCCGTGAAGAACTAAGTACTAAGACACGGTAACCAGGGGTAACAGGGATGGTTGTATCTCTATATGATGTGGGATGCTTCATCGGAGCCATGTCCCTTGGATGGCTCGCAGATCCAATCGGTCGTGAACGAACTCTGGCGATTGCTTGTCTCGTTTTCATTGTCGGGGCTATACTCCAGGCGGCATCTTACTCGATTACTCAAATCGTAAGCATTACCCATCCTCCTCACGGCTCTGAGCATTACGCTAAAACAAGCAGACCATTGGACGAGTTATCCTAGGATACGGTGTCGGGGCCTGTGCTGGAGGAGTTCCTCTCTATGTAGCAGAGCTTTCTCCGCCAGCAATTCGTGGCCGCATTGTGGCAATCGAACAGATGATCTTATGCTTGGGAGAACTAGTTGCATTCTGGCTTAACTATGGGTTTAACTTGCTTGAAACCAAAGACTGGTGGCGCATCCCTTTAGCCATCCAGATCGTGCCGGCAATAATTCTTGCTGTCGGGTGCTGGTTCTGGGTTCCTCCTAGTCCTCGATGGCTCGCCAGTCAAGATCGACATGAATGTGCCCGCGAAGTCTTAACCAGACTCCATGGATCTGAGGCTGCCGATCTGGAAATGCTAGAGATTCAAGGATCGATTGAAATCGAACATACTGTTAGTCAAGCAACGTGGAAGGATATGTTCACCAAGCCCGTTTTACGGGTCACTTTGTTGGCAATGGGCGTTCAGTTCTTGCAGCAAATCACAGGAACAAACTCGATTTTGTATTACACTGTAAGTGAGCCCGGATCGACTCGGTGAGTATTGTGAGCATCGCTGATTCATATAATATAGCCATCCCTTTTCGAACGAGGAGGGATTACGAATCCACGCACAGCGAATCTAGCGACCGGTGGTGTTGGCGTTGTTTTATTTGTGACTTCGTGGATCCCAATTTTCTTCTTCGATCGATTGGGACGTAAAACATGGCTGCAGATTGGAACCGTCGGAATGATGGGTGCAATGATTGGTATAGCCGTGTTGCAGTGGCACGCCGAGCATCACCCAGGCGACCCAGCCAACTACACGATCATCATGTTTCCATACTTGTTTTATGTGTTTTTCAATATCAGCTGGGGTGTCGGATCATGGACCTACGCCGCCGAGATATTCCCCGTCTCTATGCGGGCCAAGGGCAATGCCCTCAGTACGGCGTCGCTGTGGGCCGCGTGTTACATTGTCGCGCAAGCCAGTCCACCTATTGGAGATGCGATTGGTTGGGGTCTATACATTATCTACTCCGGGATCTGTGTAGTAGCATTTTTCTTTGTTCGGTACTGCCTAGGTAGGTTGTTGATCGTCACTTGAGCCGAGTACTAGTATGATGGTAGTATCCACTGACCGACATGGCTTTTTAGTGGAGACTCGAGGGCGCACCTTGGAGGAAATGTCTCGACTGTTCGGTATTGAAAGTCGCTTAGCGGAGCGCAGTGGCGTGAAACCAATGGCCCCCGACGCTACGGTTGATGATTACTTGGAGGATCATGACCACGAAGTTGGCTCGTCATCCCGTGAATAGACATGGATTCTAGTCTGACATACTAGAGAATGGCCCCGAGCTGAAGCGAATGAATCAAGACGAGACTATCCGAAGGGCGGGATAAGCCTGACCCGAGGTCACCTGGTTGGACCAGTTTCACAGATGAACGCCCGGCTTCAAGTTGCTAGTGGAACTTGAAGCCAAAGTACTAATAGTGGCAGTAGTACTATTACCTATTAAGGGCAATATCTGCGGTTAGTACAAGCACCATGACTTCAAATGTTGAGTACTACATTCTAGAACTTCGAATATGACTAGCAATATATAAATGCAGTACTGAAATGCACCCAGGATTACTCCAGTCAGTATCCATGTACTAGTATTGGTGGAATCCATCTGAATTCCTTAGTTAAGTTCACCGAGTCTATAAGAGGCACATGAGTGCCTAAAATGGCGACATCTGACTTGATTGTGGAAGTATCTGGTACCTGCGCCTGTGGCTAGTCCAGATTTAATAATATTCTGTAAATTTCTGTCAGCTTAAATACAATTTAATTTAATTGGAGGAATGTTTTATCCTACTCTAACCCATATTTAGTGATTACTAGCACTTATTGGTATGAGTGCATTAAACTTATAGAGATTTTCATATATCTAGTAGTACTCCGTACTTTTAGTAGTAATTGAAAGTGCGGTGTGAAGGCCGCAAACATCTTTATGCAACTCTGTTCTTAGTCTGTTCTTGACCGCATTTTCCCCTTTTTTTTGCCCCGCGCGGCTGTCAAGCACGGATCACTTATTGGGTCGAGACCGAGGGGTAGTTATCAGTGTATAGACATATACACATAATATTGATGATCATTATATGTACAAGATTGAGAGAGTATAGACTTCAATAATAGAATATCATACACATAGTTTCTTTCAACCTAACTTGTAATTTATTGCCTAGGGACATCTGAATGTCAGGCAACACTAATAAAAGGAAACCTGGTCCTGATGGGGCATTCGGTGCCAAGTGCCATTGGTTATTATGGATCTTGATGGAGATTACGGAGTACTCCAGAGTTCTCCGTAGTTCTACGTATATTCGTACCCGTATATCGGAACTATACGGATCCTGTCTTTTCTTTGTGTGAATCGATCCACTTTAGTATCGAGTATCGAGTACGCAAACACCATTAGGCGAGATTCGAGAATGAGTGGGTGGTTTATGGCCCCCGGATAGCAGTAATCCGTAAGGTCCGTAAGGAATAGGGCCAATCATATTCTCATCCCGAATTTTGATCTTAAGAGAGTTTAGCTCGGAGGGATTAGCGAAGGTAAAATACAGATCCACCAAGAAACAAGTGGGATTGCCCCAACATTATGAGTTGGTAAAAAAAGGGGGAGATAGGGGGGGGGGGGGAATGAACCCCGGAGCCGAGCGGAGTCACTCACGTGGAATTGACTATTTAGATTTCCATTCTTTCCTCTTTCTTCTTCTTCTCTTCCAACCAATTCATTCTTCGTTTCCCCCTTCATTACCCTAACCGGTTCGTATAAGCCTTATCAATAGGTCGATCACTCTCTTGAGACGTGATCAAATACAACCGTCAAAATTTTCTCCACACACCTTAACTCGTAAGTCAACCTACATCTGCGGGATCACGCAACCACGCAACCACACTTCAATGGCAGCAACAACAGCAGGATGAGACAGACAATTGACATGCTTTCTCTACAGCCGCCACCACCCGTTCAACGGCCGACGCACCTCCAGCCGCGGAGGAGCACCGGACAATTCACTTTACTCTCTGTAAAGCATCCACGCTCCACAGTTTATTTCCCAAGTTCACATCCCGCAATCCCTCGTTGTGAACAAAATGGCTCCTCACGCTAGCGTGGAAAGTGCCAATGGCTCCGTGAACGGGTCGGCTTCTCAATCCTCCCCTCTGTTTACAGTCCAGTCCCCCAATGTCGTCTACACCGCCGACGAGATCAAGAGTCAGTACGCCTATCAGACTACTGAAATCACTCGCACCGCCGACAACAAGCTCGTTGCCACCCCCAAGGCCACCAACTACAACTTCAAGGTCGACCGCAAGGTTGGCAAGATTGGTATGATGTTGGTCGGATGGGGTGGTAACAATGGTTCCACCGTTACTGCTGGTATCCTCGCCAACCGCCGCGGTCTCTCTTGGGAGACCCGCGAGGGCAAGCAGACCTCCAACTACTATGGTTCTATTGTTATGAGTTCTACCGTCAAGCTCGGTACCGACACTAAGTCTGGAGAGGAGATCAACATCCCCTTCCATGACCTGCTTCCGATGGTTCACCCCAATGACCTGACCATTGGTGGTTGGGACATCAGCAGCTTGAACCTGGCTGAATCCATGGACCGTGCTCAGGTCCTCGAGCCCAGCCTCAAGGTTCTTGTGCGCAAGGAGATGGCCGAGATGAAGCCCCTGCCTAGTATCTACTACCCAGACTTCATTGCCGCCAACCAGGAAGACCGTGCGGACAACGTTCTGGAGGGTACCAAGGCTTGCTGGGCCCACGTCGAGAAGATCCAGCAGGATATTCGGTAAGTTCAGCCCAGACATCACATTTTCCATGACTTCAGCTAACTCTTAATAAAGTGACTTCAAGGCTCAGAATGGCCTGGACAAGGTGATCATCATGTGGACCGCTAACACTGAGCGCTACGCCGATATCGTCCCCGGTGTCAACGACACTGCCGACAACCTGATCAACTCGATCAAGGCCGGTCACGAGGAGGTTTCTCCCTCCACTGTGTTCGCTGTTGCTGCCATCCTGGAGAACACTCCGTTCATCAACGGATCTCCCCAGAACACCTTTGTTCCTGGTGCTCTCCAGCTTGCCGAGAAGCACCGTGCCTTCATTGGCGGTGACGACTTCAAGTCTGGCCAGACCAAGATGAAGTCCGCCCTGGTCGACTTCTTGATCAACGCCGGTATCAAGCTCACCTCCATTGCCAGCTACAACCACCTTGGTAACAACGACGGCAAGAACCTGAGCTCGCAGAAGCAGTTCCGCTCCAAGGAGATCTCCAAGTCCAACGTCGTTGATGACATGGTTGCTGCCAACCACATCCTCTACGAGAAGGACGAGCACCCTGACCACACCGTGGTTATCAAGTACATGCCTGCTGTCGGTGACAACAAGCGTGCTCTTGACGAGTACTACGCTGAGATCTTCATGGGTGGCCATCAGACCATCAGCTTGTTCAACATCTGCGAGGACTCTCTGCTGGCCTCGCCCTTGATCATTGATCTGGTTGTTCTGGCCGAGATGATGACCCGTGTCAGCTGGAAGACTGATGAGGAGGGTGCCGAGTACAAGGGCTTCCACAGCGTTCTGAGCATTCTCAGCTACATGCTCAAGGCTCCTCTGACTCCTCCCGGTACCCCCGTTGTCAACGCCTTGGGCAAGCAGCGCTCTGCTCTGATCAACATCTTCCGTGCCTGTGTTGGTCTGCAGCCTGAGTCTGAGATGACTCTTGAGCACAAGCTGTTCTAAGTGCTGATGTGCAGAGTTTCTGCCTGAATTTGTCCTACGTGCGCAATTCTTGTTAGGTATACTGTCCAACTACTAGTCACTCCTTGACCAATACAAGATTATATTTTTATATGCTATAACTCTCTATCCTGCTGTATTCTCTATTCCTCGTAATATTTTAAATATTGAATCGTTAGAAACATGCTTAGCACCAGCCGTCACTGCCATCCACCGACACAAGTAATCACAAGTTACTGCCAGATCACTCCTTGGTCGCACCGAGATCAGAGTACGCATTCAAGGCCAACTGGCCACCCAAGTGGGCATAGAGAACATTCCCCCCTTCGATCTCCCCCTTGCGAATCAGATCCACCATACCCGCAAAGCTCTTCCCTTCGTAAACGGGATCAGTGATGAAAGCCTCCATGCGAGCGGCATACTCAATAGCCTCCCAAGTTTGACGATCAGGAATTCCATAGATACCAGCATGGTATCTATCATCGAGAATGACATCATCATCGGTAATATCCTCCTCGGTCAACCCAATCTTACTCGCGGTATTACGAGCAATCCTGAGGACCTGTTTATGCGTAGCATCAACAGTAGCGGAGGCATCAATACCGATAATCTTACGCTTAGAATCATCAGGGTATAAACGCTCGAGCAACTTAAACCCAGCAATCATACCGGCAAAGGTGGAACCAGTAACAGCACAAACAAGGACAGTATTAAAGAACAGACCTTGCTCCTGTTCTTGGCTCTTCACCTCAAAAGCCCATCTCGCAAAACCCAATCCACCGAGCGGGTGATCCGAAGCACCAGCAGGGATATAATAAGGCTTCTCGCCATTGGCCTTGCACTCCTCAACAACAGCCTGGGCAGTATTTTTATGTTCGATTCCAAAACCCGATGGATCAAGTCTTACATCCGCGCCCATAAGACGGGAAAGCTGGATATTACCGACAGAATCATAACCCTTATCCTGCCAATCGACCCAATGTTCTTGGACAAGACGAGCTTTGAGACCCGTCCGCGCAGCCACAGCAGCAACTTGACGAGTATGGTTACTCTGGACTCCACCAATGGATACCAAAGTATCACAACCTTGAGCTTGCGCGTCGGCTAGGAGGTACTCGAGCTTCCGAGTCTTGTTTCCACCATAAGCGTATGCGGAATTCAGGTCATCGCGCTTGGCATAGATGGTTACTTTGTGTGGACTGGTGCGGGCTAGATCGGCACTGATGCGGGGGAGGGGGTGAATTGGTGAGGGGCCGAGGAGGAGAGGAGTCCGTGGGATTGAGGCGAAGGGCTCCGGGAGGGTAATAGTATCGGTTGTCATAGTGAGGAGTCGGAGTGGGATTATAAGAAATCACAGAACACAATTCAAGATGGGAGGGTAGGCGGCGTCAGTAGGTTTATATGTAGTACACAGATCAGGTGCCTGATTAATGAGACTCAATTGCAATCTTAAAAGTGCATCAAGGGGATTTGTCCTGTTTATATCCTTGGATAACAAACTCGCTCTCTCCTTCTATTCTTGCCGTCCGGCGGACATCGTCCGCTAGTGGAGGGAAACCCGATCAATGAGTACCTGCAAGCCCCTCATTACCGTCAAGATTCCCTCATTAGGGAGTACTAAGGGGTGATTCCCTATCAGAGGCCCTGATGAGCAAGGAACCGACATCGGGCGGCTTATCATTATGCTGCGGAGAAAAGGTGGGGAGAGTCGGAGACTGCCCGCCCCAATTGAAGTGAGACAATCGCATGGTTGGTATCTGTTGATCGTCTTCAGGTCAGATCTGTCCCGATGATAAGCGATTTTTGCCGTAACAGATAAAATCCAAGATTTCCAAGGTTGTTGATGTAATCCGCTGCAAGTAGTCAGTGTAGGTACAAGATGGTTGCCCACAAGGTGGTGGCGGGGTGAGGACCTTGGATGACCTTCTCATTCCTCATAAGACTACACAATCCCTACAGCACATCTTCCTTTAAATACTACCTGGGTAAATACCAGCATTGAATTCTCTAAAACTGATCGGGAGTAAATTCTTCAAACCACAAAGAAATTCATATTTCACATCAAGCCTTTTTGAGGACATCACCAAACTATTTCCCATATCTATTTCATATCCACGACACAACGGACACAGTCACCCTGCTTCATCTGCTCAAAGGCAGTGTTGATGTTGGACAGAGGCTCACGGTGGGTGATGAACTCATCGACCTTCAATTCACCGTTCAGGTAGTCGTCAACCAGACCAGGGAGCTGAGTGCGGCCCTTGATACCACCGAAAGCACATCCCTTCCAGACACGACCGGTGACCAATTGGAATGCTACAGAGAAGAGGGACAAGATTAGCACAAAACGCGTTATCAAGAGGAAATTTCATGAACTTACGACGAGTGGAGATCTCTTGACCAGCAGCAGCAACACCAATAACAATGCTCTCACCCCAACCCTTGTGACAGGCCTCGAGAGCAGCGCGCATGACACCAACGTTACCAGTGCAATCGAAGGTGTAGTCGCAACCGCCGTCAGTCATCTCGATCAGGTGCTCCTGAATGGTCTTGCCAGACAGCTTGGTAGGGTTAACGAAGTCGGTAGCACCGAACTTGCGAGCCCAAGCCTCCTTGCCATCGTTGACATCAACAGCAATGATCTTGCCAGCCTTGTTCTTGACAGCACCCTGCATAACGGACAGACCGACACAGCCAGCACCGAAGACAGCGACGTTAGAACCTTCCTCAACCTTAGCGGTGACAACAGCGGCACCGTAACCAGTGGTGATACCACAGCCGAGCAGGCAGGATCGGTCGGTGGAGATCTTAGGAGTGACGGCCACGACGGAGATATCGGCAACGACAGTGTACTGGGAGAAAGTGGAGGTACCCATGAAGTGCAGCAGGTCCTTACCGCGAGCCTTGAAACGGGAAGTGCCATCAGGCATGACACCTTTACCCTGGGTGGCACGGATCTTACCACACAGGTTGGTCTTGCCAGACTTGCAGAACTTGCACTCACCGCACTCGGGGGTGCTGAAGAGAAGTCAGTTTGTGGTCATTGTTACATTTAAATGATTGAATCACATACTAAAGCGCGATAACGTAGTCGCCAGGCTTGACGGAGGTCACACCCTCACCAACGGACTCGACAATACCGGCACCCTCGTGACCCAGAACAACCGGGAAAGCACCCTCAGGGTCCTTTCCGGAGAGAGTGTAGGCATCTAATCATCAATTGTTGTTAGTAGCTTTCAAAATCAAACAAGATGCTCAAGCTGTCGCGTGGCGGGGTACTTGGGGCTCTTGGCGGGGTATATGGCGGGGCTTACCTGTGTGGCAGACACCAGTGTGGTGAATCTGAATACGCACCTCATGAGCGCGGGGAGGCAGGACCTCAATGTCTTCAATGGAGAGAGGCTCACCAGCAGCCCAGGCGACGGCGGCCTATTTAACATGTTAGTTGAGAAATCTTGATTTTTATGCCTCAAGCATCCATGATTCAGATTCATGTGTCCAAGTTCAAGTGTAAAACGTGTGGCAATAAATTGAATCATTTCGCGGGGTGAGGTAAACGTCATGGCGGGGTTGGTAATGTAGCTTCAAGCTCACAGCTCACAGCTTACCTTACAGGTGATGGTCTATTGTTCAATGATTAGTTTAATTGCTTCCATAGTAATATGGAAGAGATAACAAGAGCTTACCTGTCCAACTGTGCTAGCCATGATGTCAAGGGATATCCTAAGAATGTGGTTAAAAGAAGTCGGAACACTAGGGGACACGGAACATACAAGGATGGATGACGGAAAAGAAAAGGGAAAGAATGGGGTTTTGAAGAGAAAGATTTGCGGAGTGGAGCCGTGAGGGGAGTGGGGGGAAACTGATAGAATGACAGAAAGAGGAGAAGACTTGAGATGAGGAGGAGGGGCCTACCGGACTCTCCAATATTGGGAACGGGTGTCGGACCCGATTCTACCGATTGATTTGAGAATTTAAGCTGTGTAGATGATTGCTACAAATCACCGATCCGGGTGAACCGGGCCAATCTGCCGACATTTAGGTAAATCTGTCTCAAGCTATACCTATTAGTTGGTAGATGAGTTCAGATGATATGATGGGATGCTCAATATTATCAGTTCCAGTTTCCATCTCCTCATAATAGTAGAGTCGTAATTTGAATGATCTAGTTCAAATGACAATTTCCACGGAGTTCTCCTCCACTATTCCATATTGTAGGGTACCTAAACAGGTAAAGGTATCCGGCACATAGAGTGGGTCATCGGTTCGTGTTAGTTAGAGATAGCCGTGGACGGAGTACCTAATACGGAGTACCTTGCTAATCGGAACTTGCATGGTTCAATCTTGGAGTCGTCCTTTCTATAGAGTCTATCTAAACATCGGAAGTATAAATCGAGAAGTCGAGTCATTCATATCAATGGCGATCTTGCGCCTTTTTATATTTGAGGTCGAGGATGAGGAAATTTGTTTCCGGTTCATCCCGTCCCGGAAATCACTATGATACATGAAGAGGCTCAACCTCAGAGTTTCTTGGCCTTGATGGGATGACTGTGCCCATACAAGTCGAGTTCAAGTTCACTCCGAGACTGGCTTCTAGAAGAAAGGGGGGAGGTTCCTGTAAAATGAAAAAGGCACTGCCACTAGTGGCCCCCCTGCCCAGTGGCTGCACATTTTGTGCGCGCTCAATAGAAGAAATCAAAGTCCACCATCTCGGAACCCACGCAACGAAGGCTTAATTTATTGGGGACCCATCTGACCACTCTGCATCATGGCAGCGTTCTGTTCCTGGAAGCGCTCCTGCAGACGGGCGGAGCTCTTCAGGTGCTTGTCAACACAGCGCATGACACATTGCTCCTCACGGTTGATGAGAGACTTGGTGGTGAAATCGTTGACACAGTCGTCGAAGCAGCGCTGGACCATCTTGGAGTACATCTAAAGAAAAGATCGATGGTCAGAGACATTATGGAACCCGGAGAGACAGCACTGGGAATTGAAAGGGACAGGAGTCTGCAAGAGAAAGAGCAGGGCGAGGGTAATCGAGGATAGGAACGATGGCTCCAATAAGAGAGAAAGGAGAACATACAGTCATAAACTCCTTCAGCTGCTTCCGCTCCATGCGGTTGGCAAACTCGCGCTGCTCAGTTGCGTTGAGACTGGATACTTAATCAGCGACCGTGCATTCAATTGAGTAAGATGCTCAATAGGTTAATTCGAGAATAGATGAGAGATGGAAAATTAAAACATACCCGTCCATTGTGAAATTGGTGATAAAGGGGATTGATAGAATTGATCAAAGTTGGATTAATGTGGTGACGCTTCGCCGAAACACGCAGCTCCGAAGCTGTTTCTTTCGGAAGTCGCGAGTATGTTGATCCGGAATGTTTATCACGTGATACATCTTCGATGACATAATGGAATATTTATGACTAACTAACGTGATTCCCAAGCGAGCGGATCACCCAAGCGAGCGGATCACCCAACCAAAAACTCGCGTCGCGACCGCGTCTAGCCATCTTCAACCACCTACCATGCCACCAATACGTTCTAAAACCTCTCGAAATTCAATCGAACAGGAGGGAAGGATCTTACTTGCTATCCAAGCTATTAAAAACAATGAAATTAGCTCTATCCGTGAGGCAGTACGTCAGTTTAACGTGCCTTTTACTTCCCTCCACCGCCGACTAAATGGTCATACCAATCGATTCGAAACTCGCGCGAATAACCACAAATTAAACGAAAATGAAGAGAATTCACTTCTCCAATGGGTGATCTCTATGGATATACGTGGAGCTGCCCCCGCCCGGCTACTGTCCAAGAAATGGCCAATATTCTACTCGCAGCGCGTGGCCAGACCCCCCCCTCAAACTGTTGGCAAAAATTGGGTTACAAACTTCGTAAGACGACATTCAGAGCTTACTACCCGTTTCTCTCGTCGATATAATTACGAGCGTGCGAAAATGGAGGATCCAAAAGTGGTTCAAGCATGGTTTAATCTTGTGTTTCAGACAATTCAAGAGAATGGTATTCTATCAGAGGATATCTATAACTTTGATGAGACTGGATTTGCAATGGGACTTACAGCAACTGCTAAGGTTGTTACTCGTTCTCGATATTATGGTCGACGATCACTTTTACAGCCTGGAAATCGTGAATGGGTAACAGCTATTGAAACAATTAATGTATCTGGATGGGCCCTTCCACCAGTGATTATTTTCAAAGGTAAAGTTTTGATTGAAGGATGGTTTAAGAACCTTCCACTTGACTGGCGATTTGAAACTAGTCCAAATGGATGGACAACTGATGAAATTGGACTTCGATGGCTTCAAAAACACTTTATTCCAGCAACAACTGAACGTACACTTGGAAAATATCGACTTTTAATTCTCGATGGTCATGGGAGTCATTTAACTCCCCAATTTGACCAGATTTGCAAAGAGAATAATATTATTCCAATTTGTATGCCAGCTCATTCTTCACATTTACATCAACCGCTTGATGTTGGATGTTTTTCACCTCTTAAGCGTGCATATGGTCGGCTTGTTGAGAATCAAATGCGGCTTGGTTTTAACCATGTTGATAAATTTGATTTTCTTGAAGCCTACCCAATCGCTCGTAAAGAGGCTTTTCAAACCCAAACTATTCAAAACAGCTTTGCAGCAGCTGGTTTAGTACCATTCAACCCAGATCGAGTGCTTTCTAAGTTGAATATTCTTCTTCGAACACCTACACCCCCAGGTAGCCGCCCTACCAGTCGATCAAGCCAATTTTCACCTAAGACACCTCAAAACATTATCCAGCTTCAGCGGCAAGCTAGTTCAATCAAATCTCTTCTAAAACAACGCTCAAGAAGCCCTCCAAGTCCACTCAAACAGCAAATCGATCAAGTTCTTAAGGCCTGTGAAATTCAGATGCATTCAACAGCTTTATTAGAGGTTGAAACACGTAAATTACGTGCCGCACACGAGAAGCAGAAGCAAAAGCGCCAACGGTCTACTAGACAGATACCTAATGAGGGTGGAATGACGGTTCAAGAGGGCCAGGAAGCTATACAGCGTGCTATACAGGTGGTTGAAGCGCCAATTGCCCCTCCCGTACCACCGCGGAGAGCGCCTGTTTTACAGCCTCAGCCAACGAGGAGAAAGCTGCCGACATGTAAAAAGTGTGGAGAAGAAGGACATAGGTCAGATCATTGTGATATTTAGATAAATATTTTAATAAATTGGCGTTATGGTGGTTAATAATTTATCTAAAGTAGTATAATAGGTGGTAGGTGATCCGCTCGCTTGGGTGATCCGCTCGCTTGGGAATCACGTTAGTTATATTTGTGCCTGACTAATGAGGCTGCCAAAAACCCCGAATCCATCCCTCCACGTGACCGGGGACCGTTTGCGATGACCTACAACTTGGAGTATGGATATACAACAGTCCACACCTGGGCATCTATACTACCTAGGTACTAATAGACGACAATTTTGATTAATGAAGATGGGTTTTCTCTTGAATAATCAATCACATATTATTTTATTAAATTATTCAATTCTCTTTCCTACTATATATATTCTACATAGATCCATACCAACATTTGAAGTGGCTTATTTAAATGCTCATTTGTACCTGAGACATTGACTCCACTGTGTCCCTGGATCCGGATCCTCCATTCAGCAACCCAAAACCAAAACCCCTAAATTAGAACAGGATCTAAATGTGAAAGAAGGTCCAGAACCTCATGGAATGCTATTCAGATGAAAACATACTTGAATTTCATTGTTGATCTTTGATCACATCTCTTTTTTTTCAACCTCTCCTCTCTTGCTCTACTTCAATTCTTACATGCACATGTGTATTCTTTTTTTACCCTCGGAGACCCTCGAACCTCGTCATGAATCATCCTGCAGGCCCAACTAGATCTGTCATCTATGTGATATCAAGTGACAGCCAACCCTGAATCCCCCCCCCCCGCGAACCGTGGATTGTTCTTCTTTCCTACTCCGTATTCTCATCTTCTCCCTTCCTCCTCTTCAAACTCCTTCGTATCCTATTTCTTCTTGTTCCTTACCGATCCCTCCGCCATTACGATTCATTTCGTTCCAACTACAGAACCCGAGTGTGTGCGTGAGAGAGAAAGCCACACAAAAAACCCCCCTTTAGCTCGTGCTCCTCCACTTCTTCCCCCCTCCACTACCTCTCGACAGTCACATTCTTTCTTCCCCTTGTGAATTTTTTTTTCAAACCGGGAGATTTGATATTTGGCCCCCCTTTCTCCCTTGATATACCTTGACTCGCCTCTTCTACGGTCAACTTCGAAGGTGACTCTTGGGCCCAGCCCCGGTATTTCCTGCGGGCGGTGACGTCTCACCCCCATAGACATTCCCGCGAATCCAGTGTCCGGCCCTCCCAAATTCGTCGAATCTCTCCCAATCAAAGATACAGTTGACCGCCGAATTATATTACATCTTTCAATTTCTCGTCTGATTTCCGGCCATTATGGTCACCGGTAAATCCCAGCCAGCTGTTGAACCGGTCCAGCTGCCCATCTCTTCGCCTGAACCCGTTGGCGCCGGCTCCCCACCCTCAAAGCGAGACCTCGCCTCGTGGTGGAGACAGTTCAAGCGAAATTCGAGGAAAGATGATCTGAAAGGTACGTTGGTCGTTGGCATAAGTTGGAGATTTGGTCTTTGCGGTCTACTCCAGAATCCTCTCACATCCTGTCGCATTCTCTCGTTATCGGCGTGCGGCGGCTCACGATCATCCCCCCTGATCCGCCCAAACCCTCGTCGCGGGGAATAAACGAATATTGAAACACATCCTGTTATCACCTCGAGGAAGCCCTACACTCGTTACAAATCAGATGAAGTGATGGTCCACATTTTCCTGTATTGGATGAGCTGACTCGTGAATAGAATCTCCGCGGGGCATCTTTGGAGTACCGTTGAATGAAAGCATCAAGTACGCGAATGTTGCCATTTCTCTCACTAATGAACATGGCGAAAATTTCATTTATGGATATGTTCCTATCGTGGTTGCGAAATGTGGAGTCTTTCTGAAAGAAAAAGGTGCGTCTTCTAAATCCCAATCTTTATAGAGTACAATAGAACTGATCGCGTTTTCTTCTCATAGCGACGGATGTGGAAGGAATCTTCCGACTTAATGGATCCGCAAAACGAATTAAGGACCTTCAAGAGCTTTTCGACTCACCGGAGCGATATGGAAAAGGCTTGGATTGGGAAGGATACACCGTTCACGATGCCGCCAACGTGCTACGCCGCTATCTAAACCAATTACCCGAACCCATCGTACCCCTCGAATTCTACGAGCGCTTCCGAGAGCCTTTACGAGTGTATCAAAAACAAGTGCAAGAGGGATCTCAGGTAGCAGAAGCAGACAAGTTCGATCATGCTAAGGCCGTGTCGACGTATCAGCACTTGATCGTTGAACTCCCCCCCGCTGAACAAACAGTTGCTCCTGTACATTCTCGATCTCCTCGCTGTTTTCGCATCCAAGTCAGAACAGAACCGAATGACGTCGGCCAATCTTTCCGCCATTTTCCAACCCGGCATGCTCTCCCACCCACAACATGATATGTCCCCGGAAGAGTACAAGCTCAGTCAAGACGTCCTGATCTTTCTGATCGAGAATCAGGATCACTTCTTGGTGGGAATGAACGGTACCAAAGCCGATGAGCAGACCATCAAGGAGGTTCAAGCTGGCATTCAGCCAAAAATTGTGGTACCCTCCGGACAATCGATCGGCGGCACTAAGTCGGCTGGCTCAACCATCAGACGGTCAGCCTCTAGCGCCAGCGCGAGCACGGAGAGCCATCGAAAGTTGGATACACTTCGTCGCAATGCTTCTGTCTCGTCCCGCAACTCACGCAATTCGCGTACCTCCAATACGATCCCTAGCCCCGGAACACCTACTTCGATCTCTGGCAGTGTACATCGCAGCAACACCCTTCCCTCTAAAATGGGTCCTGCAGTTGCCACTGCGCGTCATGCACGGGCTGTTGAGGCCGGGTCAGCTAATCCATCCACGCTCTCTGTTTCGCATGGCAGTTCACGCTCGACAAGCCGAGCGCCTTCCGTGCGAGAAGAGCCAGAGCCAAAGGAAGAGCAGAAGACTGAGCAAAAGCCCGAGCAAAGAAGCACACAGCCTGTGCCAGCAACATCGTCAACAGGACCAACATATGTTCATACTTCCACTCATGGTCCTATCCCCGTCGCTGCCGCCGCTCACTTGAGTATCACCGATCTCCCTCACCCGCATGAAAATCTCGACACTCCCACTCCTACATCCCCACCGCCCCCTCGAGTTGCGACGCCAAATCGAGAGCGCAAGCTCTCCAATCTTTTCAGCAAATCCCCTCCACCTGCAGATCGTGAGCATAGAGAACCACGGCAACCCAACCGTCTTAAAAAAAAGCGGATCCCAGGAAGTGCCAGCGTCAGTGCCCAAAGCTCTTCCAACTCCCTTCATGGACCATCTTTCGAACCTCCTGCCGACATGACTGCAGAGGCCAATCGCGAGCCACAATCAATAGAGGCAGCATTCGGAGAGGCTACTCCCAGGCCTCCCAATGCGGCTATCTTGAATAACCGCGAAGCAGCATCAGAATCCAACCCATTCTTGGTTGATCCTGCCGGAAATCACACTGAAAGTTCTTTGCGACCTCATCAGTCGCGCACACCCTCGATGAACTCTCGATCATCATTCACCGACGCGTCTGATTTAGACCAGCCTGAAGATGGTAGTCGTGCTGACCGTCGAGATCACCGGCGAAGCTGGCGCTTCCATCGCTCTGCGAAGCGTAGCAGTGAACATGTCGGACTAGGCCTAGCATCTCCCCCGCTAGGAGCAACCCACCCAGAACTTGAACAAAGCACCAGTTCAATTGCCAGTGGTGGACATACAAGCAATGATCCCTCTAGTCAGCCTATCAGCTTGGATGCTGGCATCCAAGCCGGTTCAATATCAAGTGCTGAGCCCGAGAGGAGGAGTCTCTTTGGTAAATTCAAAGCCAAGGTGGCTCAGGTTCGAGATGGGGTCCGTGATGATCGAGAGCGAATGAAGAGCCCTACTCCGCTTGACAGTGGATCATCGACTCTCAGCCAACAACCTCTTTCTCCGACTATTAACCAGACCAATGGCAAGCCTTCCGGTGATGTGCCAAGTGATCCTCCCAAGGAGGAACCATCGCGTTCTCCATCATCACCTCTGCCAGGTGCCGGTCTTCCCCCTCCAATTCCAGAAGAACCTCACAGCCCTGAGTTGGTAGCTGCTGTTCCTGCTGTCGATGCCCCAAAGGAAGACTCTGCACCGGCGGCAGAATCCAAGCCGATGGAGCCTTTACCTGTCTCTGAACTACCGCTCAAAGACACAGCAACTGAGAAAGAAGTATCAAACTAGTTGCACCTGTCTCCTTGGTTTTATTGCCATTTCATCTCTTAGATGCCTCTTGTCAGATATCCTTACTCGCCATGATGAAACTGCTTATGGATTACCTCACGATTGACCTCTCAATGATTCTCTCCTCTTCCCTTCTTCTTCCCCTTTCCCTTTTTTTTCTTAGTAGCCAGCCCCAGGTCAAATCCTATGCTACTATGGAGACCTCTCTCTTATATGCTTGTTCGATTGCCCCGACATGATATTCTTTGAGCCCATGCGGCTCCTCATCTTGTTATTCCCATGTTTCCCCTGCCATTTGTCGATGATTTCTATCAATGACTTTTTGCGTGACACGACTGTATGTATGCCTCTATGCTTCGTTGATATTCAAGCCAGCCTATGTTCATTTCGGTATTTCTGCCGGTTATTTGGTGCCTACAGGAAGGGTAGAATTGGAATTGAATGCATGAAACCCAGAGACTTTTTTCTCTACCTCACTTTCTATCTCTAATTCAAACCGTCTATGTCTTCTTTAAACTTACAAATAACTAAATAATAAAATAATTGGGTTGAAACGAACTCCTGATGAGATACACATCTCATGTTGCCGCCCGAAAAACCAGGCGACTATAGCCTCACCAAACCAGACAAACATAAGTGGATCTCATATTGACCCTTTTACGCCGGTTTACCCGGAGCTTCAAGCACGGAGATTCATACCAGAAAAAAGGGTGCGCAAAGAAGAAACGTGTCCAGGAGGGAATCAAAGGCACCTCCTCATTCACCATGGCGTCTCCCAGTACCTTTATCTCTGCTGTGAACCCACCCAGCTCGCCATCACAACCTCCTGTCGAAAAACCATCTCCACCACCTGTCAATATTCTCCCCTCTCAACTCGCGCAAACCTATTCATACGTGCACCCAACAATTCTCCTGGCATTGGGAGTGACACGGTTCAATGCCTTGGTAGAAAATCCAGTTTCCGAACTCCTCAATGATCTTCCTTGGCTAGCGCTCTTGCAACTGAGCTATGTCATACTTTGTCTCCCGCCCGCGGGATCACTAGCCTCAGACAGCTCATCTAGTGAGAAAAGTCAACGGTCAACCTCTGGTACCACACGCCCAGGCAAGCCTGGACCTCGCCGAAAGCACTCAGGAAAGAATTTGTGGGCTGGAATCTGGGCTAAGTTGATGGTACGTCCTACCTCGTTCATCGCAGGGACAATTCTTCCAGGTCTAATATACTAATCAATGCACTCACTATAGCCCGCGTTCCTCTCTGTGGCCTTGACATTTTTCATCGCCACCCCAGTCATCGCCGTTCTACTCGTTCTCTTCGGTGCCCCGCTTACCACCCACAACTATGAGACCATCCTCTGCGCAGCTCATATGGCTCTTCTCTCCTCTTCCGGATTGACCTACGTTCATGGACTAGATGCCTCTGTCTGGAAGGAGGTTTGGGGATTTGCGCGCCCCGTCGACGCGGTTTGGGGCGGTGCCTTTGGTACCGTTCTGGGTGCTTGGTTCGGTGCTATTCCCATTCCTTTGGACTGGGATCGCCCATGGCAAGCATTCCCCATTACCATTCTGGCAGGTGCATACATGGGCTACGTGGTGGGGACCTTGGTTTCTCGCACACCCTTATTGTATGGTAAGCGCCTTCAGTTTACGCATGGCCAAGATGAGGAAGAGGAGAAGACCAACTAGAATGATTCACTCTACTAGTACTTAATTATTTGTGTTGTATTTTAGCACAACTCGCAGACTCCATGTATTACTATTTGGGACAATACTTTTCATTTCAAGACAAAGTATATGGGAAGAAAATAATCATCTAAACGATACAGCTTCAATTTCAGAACCAGTCGCTCAGATATTGCTATCAGAGTGTAACATACATCTAGGAATAATTTCAAATACAAGTTCATCCGAGTCACAACTTGCTGGCTTTAAAACTACCATGTCTCCCGGATCCTCCACTGAACTTGGCAGCGCCCTGAATAGCTTCAGCTGAAATGACTTTCTTGCCAGCTGTGAACTCTTGAGATAAAGCATCTTTGAAAGAGCGAGCTTCATAGGCACTGTAGTAGCAGGATTGTCGATCTGTATTAAGACACAAATCAGGGAAAGTCATAAGCTGACGCGCAAGCTCCAAAGCACAATTCAATGACTCCCCTTTGGGTACAACACGATTAGCTAGGCCCATAGTCAGTGCCTCATTTGCATTGACCGGTCGACCAGTCAAGATCATATCCATTGCACGACCAAGTCCAACAATAGCTTGTAATCGAACAGTCCCACCATCAATGAGAGGAACACCCCAGCGGCGACAAAACACACCAAAAATCGCATCTTCCTCGATAATACGAAGATCAGCTAGGAGACTAAGTTCAAGTCCTCCAGCAACAGCATAGCCTGCTACTGCACAGATCATCGGCTTCTGAACAATCAATCTTGAAGGTCCCATCGGGCCTAGATTGCGCTCGTTGACAGGTTGCAGGTTCTCAGCGGGCTCATTCTGTTTCTGGGCAACTTGGTGTAGATCTGCTCCTGAACAGAAATTGCCTCCATTGCCTGTCAAGATACACACTTTTTGTGTTGTGTCGGACTCGAAATTGAGAATAGCTTCATAGAGGTGTTTGGCCGTGGCAAGATCAACAGCATTTCTCCTCTCTGGTCGATTGATTGACAGAATGGTAATTCCAGGATGAGAAGTCTTATCGATCATCACAGTTTCTGAATTGATTTCTGCCATTTTATCCTGTTCATGAAAGGAAACATCACCATATTGTATGAATTCATATTGAAGTGGGGAATAACCCGGTTTAAGTTGTTCAAATTAAAGAGGAAAAACAACGCCGAGATGCCTCGGTTTAATCTCTCCACCTCCATTTTGAACCACCCCGATGATCTGCGCCATGTCCAGTGCATGTATAATCTGTCATAAGCGTAAGGTAAATGATTTGCGCTCTTGTAAATGCGAGAATCATCACTAATGAGTCCAGGTGCGTTGTGATCTGGCGACCCACAATCCCTGCACCAACTGCACCAAGTCAGAAGTAGAGTGCAAGTAAGTGGGCTGAGGGCTCTATATCAAGTATTCAGCATGAACAGTCAAAATTAACTTGATATACAGACCATATACACGGAAGCGCAAGAGATTCACCAACAGTCTCTCACCAGGACGTACTCGCAATGCGCCTGAGTCAGACTCGGTCAGTCGGCGAAGTTCGCAATTGCCGGTGGACCCGCCCCTTGAGAGCACAATTGCATCAAGTCTATCTCCTCAACAAGTTACTGAAGGAGCTACCGTGAGAAATGAGACTATTGAGAGTACAGAAGTAAATACAACCATCGAAAATGATTCTTTTATCAAACAAGAAACCTATCGCGGTCGGAGCGAGTACTTGGGTGGCAGTGTTCCGTTTGATGAAAATATGGTCAAGCCCGGTCATCAAACAACATATACAAGTCCAACGGCCTCTGCGACTGATATTCAAATGCTCCGTGAACAAGGTGCATTTGATCTTCCGCCAGTATCAATTCAAAAACAGCTGATGGAGAGTTTCAATAAATACTGTGCTCCTTGGACCCCCGTTATCGACCCCGCATGGCTAGATGAGTCAACACCACCTTCGATGTTACTACTTCAATCTATCTTCCTTGCTGGGAGTCGAGTATCTAAAGCCCATCTGGAGTATGGATCAAGCGAAGTCTTTTATCGACGTGCAAAGTTGCTCTTCTTTTTTGGTGGCGGACATGGATCCCTCATATCTATTGTTGCTGCTTGTCTGCTGCATTGGTATAATCCTGTTGGACCTGAAGATGTCTCGACTGATACTAGTGGTTTCTGGATACGCACAGCTGGAGCAATGGCATTTCAAATTGGATTACACAAAGAGCCACCCCCGAATACTAAATATCGCGGTCTCCGCCGAAGGTTATGGTGGTCGTTAGTGGTAAGTTTTCCCATGGACACCATCTTATATGACCAACACTGACTCGCCACAGATCCGAGACAATGTCATCTCAGTCGGTGTTGGACGACCAAGAACTATCAACTTACGCGATAGTGATGTTCTCCCTCCTTCAATACATGATTTTGCGACCAAGGATTTCCGTACTCAACTCTTCTTAGCATATTGCTCAATATCATGCCTCCTAGGAGATACTGTTGAATGCTACCTGCGACGAGAGATATCGCGACAACGACGAGTTGACCTTGAGAATGCCGTTTATCGATGGGCCAAACAAGTGATTCCAAAACTCCGCACATCTACTTTGACCACAGAGGATACCATGACCTCTCAGTTCGAAGTTCAACAACTGCTTGTCATGTATTTCGTGGTTTTAACCATCCTCCACCGGTCACCAACACCCAACAGTGTCCCACCCGCAGCATCTCTAGTAGCCTCATCATTCATTGCAGGCATATATGAAGAATTTCTCTTACGAGATGAACTTCGCTATCTTGGTCCTGTCTTCGCATTCTACCCACTCTGCGCAGGTCTCTCTCTGCTATCATGTTGTCGCTACACGCAACTACAAACCACAGCCGAGCATGAGTTGACCGTGATGAAACTCTCACTGCAGAAATTATCAGAGCGATGGCTCTCAGCTGTTGGACCCTTGAACGCCTTGAATAAATTAACAGAAAAGGTCCGAGAGCAAGGACCGATCGATGGGTCCCCGCCAACTCTCGACATTGAAAGTGCTGCCTTCTTTGAAGGATTTGATCTGAAAATGTGTAAACAATGGCGATTTATAACACATACTTCTGAGTTGGAAACCAACTTGGGAGAGCCGACATGTACATTGGCCGAGGTGCAAGATCTGACGGACACACTCCCGGCATTCGATACACGCCCGGAGGATATGCTGGTTGATTTTAATTTCCCTTTGAATCCTGATAGTGAGATGGAGCCATTCGGTACCAACTGGGAAGGCTCTGGGTTTGATTGGAGTGGTTCATGGTTATTGAATGTATAATAGTTTGTTGCTCGTACTACTAGTATAACCGCGGCAATGTACAGTATATCAGGACGGAATTGACCGGGTAGTACTAGTAACAGTGCTACATACTATCCACTGGCATGGGTTAAGTAAATATTCACTTCATCCTTGATGAACGTCCAAACTAGTTTGAGATATTAAAGCCACTTATAGATTCATTCAAGTTTTAGACCAAAATATCTGGGATTAAAGGCTGGTTGATCATTGATTTACCACGTGACTATTTGAGGGGTTAAGTCGCCATTATCCACGAGAGTCACGACATCTTCCAATGTTAACTCGATTCTTTCTTCAAATGTTCTGAAGATGGTTCAAGTTGTTGATTTCGAGCCCAAAATACGTGATTCTTGTAACTTGAAATCAAAAACTCCATATTATTCTCTTCTCTCCCTGAGCTATTCTCTCCATTCTCCAAGTTAATACCTTTGTTGACTCCCCGAATCTCGGTCGCGAGGTCATTTCCCGATGAATGACAGTGAATTTAAAGTGCGAAAACGCAACCCAAAAGCCTGTAGACGCTGTCACCGTCGGAAGCAGAGATGCGTGGGCTATCCGAATTGTCTGAACTGCGAAGCTGCGAACTCCATATGTACCAGATCAGAGACATCTGCATTCCAACCGGCATCCGAACGATATCATGGAATGTCAAAAGATGCGTTGTTTCATAGGATCGAGGAGTTGGAAGCTCAATTAAATAATGTCACCAAGAATTCAAATTGCCCCAATGAAACTTCCCTGCGATATGAAAGCCCTGAGCAACTCCCTCCTAACCTTCCCGAGGTAGGCCACCTGTTTGATGTGATGGAGTTCTTGACCGTGGGACAGATGACAGAGGCGACCCACCAAACAACTGTTTCAGCACCAAGGACGTTGATTGCCAGGGAGATGGACCAATTATTTGAAAACACTGTCTTAGAGAGTTATGACTCGGAAAAAGCTGCTAGTGCTGGCAATAAGGAGAACGACATAGAGTCCGGTGATGACAACCTACTCGCGCGCCCGGCAGTCCCACCTGATGGAGAAGGTTTGAAGTACATCCGCGTTTACATGGAGACAATGCATAACCACATGCCGTATATTGATAGCGAGGAGATTTATCAACTCCACGAGAAAAGACTCGAATCCATTGCGCCAACACGTTCTGCACGTTGGAAGTCATTCAAGATCTTCATGGTCTACGCTATTGGAGCCGCAACATGTCGAGCTACAGAGAGCCAGCCCAGTGTCCCCGTCGCTGATCTTCTACGCACAGCTTTACAACACAAGCCTGCTGTCACAGAACTCCGCTCTCTTCAAAGCATCGAGGCCATGATGCTACTGATCATGTACAACCTACGCATACCAAACAGTGCTAATATTTGGTACATGATTGGTCTCGCCATGCGAACAGCAATAGACCTTGGGCTGCATAGAGAAGTCAACTATCTCCAATTAAAACCCGACGAGTCCCAACGGAGGCGACGCTTATTCTGGAGCGTTTACGTCATGGATCGAAGCATTGCCCGGCTTCTTGATCGACCTTTCAATATTGCTGAATATGACATCGACGTTGGTTTGCCATTTGACTACCAAGAGCCATTCCAGGGATATTCTCATGAGGAACCTCTGCGACGAGAAAGACATTTAAGAACGAGTATCGCCGTTTTCATCCCTGCTATCAGGCTGATTCGCTTGAAGTCGCAAATCCAAACCCGAGTTCACAGAGTCGATAAAGATGTTTCGTTGCTGCTGCCAGAGATCAACCCTTTATTTTCAGCCTTGGAAGAATACAAAAGATCTCTTCAATCTGACCTCTCGCCCATGGACAAAGACTGGATCAATATGCACTGGAATAATGGCATTATGATTCTAATCCAACCGTTTCTAAGTGAACTTCCTTCTGATCATGAATTGATTCAGACCTGTATGAAGGCATCTGGAAGGATGTGTCAGGTTTACAAGTCGCTGCATCAAAAGGGGTATATAGGCTTTGGGTATTTCTTAGTCAGTACTTTGTTCAAAGCCGGTCTTACATTATGGTGAGTAGGAACGAATTTGATTACATTCTGCTTGGATTGAACTAATATTGAACCCACAGCTACTGTCTATTCCGATCTTCACAACCATGCTCGATTGATGTGGCAAATGACTTAGGTGCCTGCTCCTCGTTCCTGTTTGCCGTGGCGGAACGCAACAAAAAATTAGAGAAATACCGTGATACCTGGGAAGCAGTCCTCACCAAGGTCATGGAGCATCTCGACCGAGTATCCTGCTCCCAAGATATTTCACGAGCTATCACCAGACAGGCTAGTCCCTCAAGTTTGCGATCTGCATCATTGACAGGTGGCCTTGACTCTGAATCTTGCTTGAGCAGTGCAGATATACCGTTCCTGAATAACATTCATTCTGTTCTGAGTAGAGGGCTTCATTCCCAGGGACCGTGGAATCCGCTGCAGACTGATGAATGGAATACAACTGATCTTGCTCATGCTGACTATGAACCTTCGTTTGAAGACCTCGAAGACATGTATCCCGCTCTCCAAGCAAGCACAAGGAACCTGGCATCTTTGGATAAAGATGAAATATGGGATAGCATGATAACGGGAAATCTTTTGGAGGAGAGCAGAGCCGAGCTGCGCATGTTTGACGATTTCTTTGCGAATGCGCAATGATCCTGGCGATCATAGAGCTCTTTTACTACTTGGGTTCCTGCACTTTTATTCGCCGCCTGTCTTGATACCCGACTCGGAGGAGAGCCTACAGCTTGATTCCCTAGGGCTACCAATTGCCTATATCCAATCTTGGAACAATATACATCACATTTGAACAGTTAACCTTCCCTTCCAGATACCCCTCCAGCTAACCATGTAGGTAACCCTGTAGGTACCTCCATACAAAGAGGGGTCGGACATCAGTCACCTGTAGATGCTCTGACTCGGACTGAGCCATGTACTTAAGTATGTGAACACACCTGTCCAAGCGCTTGAGTGCTGGGAACTTATCTTTCCCAATTTCAAATGCTCACTGCTATGTACTTTGGCAGTGCCGCGCGAAGCGCGGCGTGAGCACTTGTGAGATACTACTTGTCATAATGAAGGAGTTATATACCATCTATCGCCTACTTATTACTCTTCCCAGCGATGATGCTATCTTTCAATGGTTCTCAAGTTCCACACTGGAATATCCTGCCTACATCTTTGCTCTATTCTCTTTAGACAAATCCAAGTGATAGTACTGCTTGAAATGTTCCAAACACCCAGGATTGACCACAGTGCTGCTGACAGTCTTAGGAAGCTGTCCAGTGGATACAACTTCCTTTACCAGAGTCTCCACCTTCTTACCATTGACTGTCATAGGGACCTCTTTAACACCAATCACGAAACGGGGAACATGCTTGCTGCTGAGGCCCCTACGGATGGCATCCTTCATCCCGAGAGCGAGCTGGCTTGTGAATACGTGGTTTGGTTGCATAACCACAAAGAGAAAGAAGGACTCATCGGAATCATGTGGTCTGCGCCTTCCGATGCATAATGTCGCTGAAATCATCTTGTTGAATGGCGCGGACTCGGTAATCGAATAGATATCGGATGACCCGAATCGAATCCCTTGAGGATTCAACACCCCATCACTATGAATTTGTCAATGTCCAAATCGTTCACTTAAGCCTTGATCAAAGAGTCATGCTTACCTTCTTCCATGGATTTGCCAACCGCTCGTCTGAGGATTATAGCTTGCCCAGTCATGTTGAGCCCAACAGTTCTCAAACTTGTCAAAGTATGTACTCTTGTATTTGGATCCATCTTTATCTCCCCAAAAAAAGACAGGCATTGAAGGGAAAGGTTGACGACAGACAAATTCGCCATTCCGCCCAGTATGTTTAATCGATTCACCGCTGACGGGATCCGCTACGTCTATATCTTGACCCAGCATAGGCAGCTGAATCTCACCCGGATAGAGCGGACCAGCAGGATCTGTACCAATCCAAGATGTAACCAAGTCGGTCCCACCAGTCACACTTGTAAGATGGACATTTGGTGGAAAGGCGCGATAGAACCAGTGATACTGATCTGCGCTTAGATGAGAACCTCCAGTTTGCACCATTCTCAGCGCTGAAAGGTCGAACTGCTCCTTTGGAATGGACCGGGTCATTTCCAACTCCTGCAAATAACGAGGCGAGCATCCCCAGTAGGTTACTCGATGGTACTCGGCAACCTTAGCTAGGATCTTCGCAGTTGGCCATAGTGGTGAGCCGTCATATAAGATCAGCGTTGGTCCTACAGATAAGTGACCGATCATGATGTTCCATAGCACCCACGAGGTACTACTGAACTGGAAAACAACATCTTCGGAGGTGAGCGAGTTGTGAAGTACAGATGTCTTCTTATGTTGTAAGATCACACTGTGACTATGAACGAGGCATTTTGGTTGACCGGTTGTCCCACTCGTATAGAGAATATAAAGCGGATGAGAAAATGGTAGTCTCTTGAATTCCAACTTGTCTTCCGGTCGGGACTTCGTCAAAAATTGATCAAGAGTGAAGAATAGCTTTTCTTTGACCTCCGATAGGATAGGGATCAAGAATAGTTCAGGCTTGGAGTTCATCGCCTGAACAATATTGTTAATTTTCGCCACATTAGACTTCATTTTGCCTTTATAGGCCGATTCACTGTCTGCGAAAAGGACTTTAGGTGTGACCTGTTGCAGTCTTGATATACAGCCCTGATAGGCGTTAGTTCCAGGACTATTATCATTCCAATGATGGTATGCAACTTACCTCTTCACCTAGGTCAGGTGCAATACTCGTCCAGATGGCACCGATACTAGCAGTAGCCAAAAACAAACCCACAGACCAAACACTTGTGGAAATGATAGCTGCAACTCGATCACCTTCTCCAACACCAATGCGTAGTAAAGCACTTCTCGCCTGACGAACATTCTCACACAGCCGGGCCCATGTCCAAACCTCGCCTGCCAAATTCTGACCTTCACGGACTCCAACTAGGGCAGTTTTGGTAGGATCTCTGTCAGTAAGCACGTTCTCTGCATAGTTGACAGTGGCACCACGGAAAAATTCAGGTACATTTTCCATTGGCTCATTAGCATCAAATGCTATCGTCGTGTTTGCTGGAAGAGATGGAATGACGCCAGTGTAGTCATGAAGATCTATCCAGAAGTCTTGCAAATTATTCACAGACCACTGATGGAGCACCTGGGATGACTGTAAGTTTTGATGGAATTTCTTGTTGATATGCGCGCGGTAGATGTTCATTGGAATTTGATCTGGCGGAACCACTGGTGTCCAGATAGGACGTGTCTTAGAACCATTGTGATGTGAGGATTCAGCCATATTGGAAACTTCAATCAACTGAAAGCTATGAAAGTCGAATATTCTGAGCTTTTAGATGTCGATAAACAGAATTCACTTGGGCAAGTCCAACATAATTAATATGTGCCCAGGTGGGCTCCTCGGTAATCGGCACAGACTAACCCACATACCCCACGCCTGACGCAAACGTGTACACATCAAGAGCTTTAGTGGATACTGACTGGTAGATGCAAGAATCCATACGGCTCTTCTCGGTGGTTGTCGGTCATAATCGGTGTTGGTGCTCGGCAGTCGACGATCTCGTCTCTCGGCTGATACATATTAGGTGGTAGGTAGTAGTGAACCCCGCATGAAAGTGAGAATAATGTGGAGAATCTGGAGATAAATCTGGGGATATAAGATAGTAGCGTATTCAAAGGATAATATATCAGTACTTATTCAGAACATAAGAGTTTCTTCAGTTCGAAGCTCTCAAATTTCCAAATGTCTCAATTATCACCATCAACGGCCGAGAAAGGCTTCATTCTCTCACCAGCTAAATTGGAAAATCCAGCAACATCCGATAAAGTCTTCGAGCGAATTCTGAACTGTTAGTGTTGAAGTCATATGAGGCGGAATAGCTTCAAATGGTGATTTGAGAATTTACTTACAATGGCATCCTAGGGTACCTACCTCACGATGTAGTCGCAAAGATTACTCCTGAATTGACCAAGTTCGGTCGTGATGCCATTTCCAATGAAATCAACAGCCTGATAGGAAATGCGGAAAGACAGGAACCATATATCAAGCCTTATAATGTATGGGGTGCGCGGCATGATACTGAGCGATTGGTGACCAGTACTGGTTGGAAGGAGTTGGGAAAATGGGGCATCAAAAATGGGTAAGTCTTTATGATGTTCCGCTTTAAACAGCTCACATTCAAGTGGATATTTGAGCTGATTTCTTTTTCGCACTATAAAGCGTGGTAGGGCTTGGTTATGAGGAAGAGTTTGGATCGCATCGTCGAATTATTCAACATGCATTGTGAGTATTACTCTCATATTTCAGTACTAGCTATTCTCAACTGACTTCACTCCAGCAACTACATATTCTCTGCATCTTCAGCTACCTACTCCTGCCCAATCTCTATGACTTCGGGAGCAGCACGATTAGTTCGACATCAGTTGACCAACGTACCCTCCGACCACCCATTTCACGAGCTCTACGCCCGTCTTATTGCCCGTGAAAACAACTGGATTTCAGCGCAATGGATGACAGAGCGCCCAGGAGGTAGTGATGTACGTAACAGTGAAACTGTTGCTGTATATTCTCCTCCGGTGACCAAAACTGGCCGATTCGGAAATATCGAAGAGGGAGACTACCTCCTATCAGGCTTCAAGTTCTTCTGCAGTGCCACTGACTGCAATGTTATCCTGCTGTTAGCCAAGACCGAGTCTGGTGAACTTTCTCTATTTGTGGCACCAACAGTAAAAAGAATCACCGACTCTGAGGGGCAAGAGAGGAAAGTCTCCAATGGAATCCGAATTCATCGCTTGAAAAACAAGATGGGTACCAAAGAGCTGCCTACTGCAGAAGTTGAGCTTCAGAATGTGCGCGCACACTTGATCGGTCCAAAGGACCGTGGTATCGTGACCATTGCGCTTTTACTGAATACCACACGCACCCATAATTTCATCACTGCACTATCTTGCCTAAGACGCGCACTAGATATCGCTAAGGCATTTGCCCGGACTCGAACAACTATCAACCAAGAGCTATGGTCATTTCCTATGCACCTCAACGTCTTATCTCAGCTGGAGGTTAAGCACCGCGGCTGGATGCAGCTTGCTTTTTTCACATCATCCTTGCTAAGCTATGTTGATAACGGATTTCCGAAAGAGGCAGCAGGCGTATTCTCAGTTCTGGCAGATTCTTCTACTGCGGCAAACGTCGTGTTGCGAGCTTTTACGTCAACTTCGAAAGCGGTGATTTGCAAATCAGCGACTTTGGCTTTTCAAGAATGCCAGGAGGCTATGGGTGGTGTGGGATACATCGGTTAGTTTGCTTCACTATTTGAATGATGAATTCTACTGACAGCATGACAGATGAGCCCGAAGAGCCAGAGTTCAACGTGAGCAGACTATGGCGTGACACAGCCAGTAATAGTGTTTGGGAGGGAACGACGAATGTGCTGGCCAGCGAAACAGTACGCCACTTAACCAAGAAGAAAAATCTGGTCTTATTTGATGCCTGGATTTCAGACATCATCGGCCGAATTTCGGACGACGAGTTCAAATCTCAATTGTCGAATGTCTGGGCCGAGCTGAATGCTAAGCTTGCAACAGGCCAAAGTCACCATGGCTTGGTGGCTCTTCTTAGTGTTGGTCGCCAGATTATGTTTACTTTGGCCTGGATGGTTTGCGGTATACTACTCACTCTTGATGCCCAGCGGGACAATGATGGTGTGGCTATCGAAGTCGCTCACAGATGGGTCCTTGAAGGACAGGTATTCCCTGGAGAGTTCGCATTCCCAGAAATGATCTATCAACGGTTGGCCTCGTCTCAGAATAAACGGCATACAGAGAAGGAACGAACAGAGTGGGACTCCAGAATAGTCTGGGGTATTGAGCTGCCAGCTACTGCATCTACTGGATACCGAGCATCTAAAATCTAGATCATTGATAATAATTCATGATTAGTATTTTCAAGTTGACTGCCCTAATTTTGGGGTTACCTTTCCCACATTTGTAGTAAAAACACGGGCAGTATCACTCCAGGGCTGGAGCGGGCTAGTACTAGATGTTCCAATTGAGAGAGATTCAAATGTTTCAAGTCACCACATATAAATTCTGCTTAAATTGAAGCCCATATTTAATAGGAATTTCACAGCTTAGCCCATACATTGGCAGTTTGTAGAGATCGATGACCCGACGCACGATTTGCTGGAAGTTCAACGCCCCAAGCAATTCTGCAGTCCCACTCCAGATGTTGATCTCCATTGAGAACTGCGGCTCCAGTTCTTTGAACCGTAACAATATCATGGAAGACCATATCACCAACCCCTCCCTCGGCATCTAAAACCCAGCGTCGGGCAATGTCTCTAGTAACACTGTCTGTGTTCTGTTCAGCTTCAAGGGCCAAAAGCATACCGCAGAGAATCCAGGCTAAAGTAAACATATAACGACGAGCATCGGCGAGAATAGCAGCGGGTGACTGATTGTCTGGAGAGAAACGACGTTTCAGTTCCGACCAGGCAACAATCAATGGATCACGAAGATCTGTAGTTCGGATCAACGCTAAGGTACGATCAAGCCACGAGGAGAAAATGGACATATTGTTGGCCTTGAGGAGGAATCGAGACATCTCACTCGCTAAGACATTTGTAGTCCCCTCCCAGATCGAATTAACTGAGTTGTTGCGCAGGATTCGTGAAATGTTGAACTCTGGCTCGTCAGCTTCATCCATATAGCCTACACCACCCATCGCTTCCTGACATTCCTGGATACCCGCAATAGACATCTTGCTGACGACAGCCTTAGCAGTGGCTGTTAAAGTTCGGAAAACAACGTTTGCTTCCTTTCCAGGAAGGGGCAGGTGAGCGAGATCAGAGGGTTGTGAGTTATTTGACTCCACCAAGCCCATAAGTGCAATTGTAAAGAACGCAAGATTCATGCATCCTCGATGCTTGACTTCCAAGTCTGCAAGGAGACGCATATGCATTGGGATCAGCCATAAGGGCTCACCAACTGTGGTTCTAGCTTTAGCAAAGCTCTTGGCAATGCTAATAGCGCGACGCCATCCAGCAAGTGTCCCAACGAACGTATGGATGCGAGTGACGTTCAAAAGGGGAGCAATAGTTACAATTCCTTGATCTAGCTCGCCAACCAGATGAGCGCGCATGTTTTGCAGCTCGAGTTCAGCGGTTGGCAGCTCTTTTGTGCCAAGCTTATTTTTCAATCGATGAATCCTTACACCATTGGAGATTTGGCGCGAGGACCCATCCTCGTCGACAATCGTTCTTCGCAGCGGAGCCAGAAAGGTGCTAAGTTTCCCTGATGGGGTTTTGGCAAGTAGAAGGGCCACATTAGCATCTGTAGCAGAAGAGAAGAACTTGAATCCATTGATCAAGTAATCTCCTTCTCCAAGTGGATCTGAGCCAGAGGAATTTGATAGTGGAGAGTAGGTTGCCCATGTCTCAGTATTTTGCACGTCGCTTCCACCGGCTCGCTCAGTCATCCATTGTCCTGAAGTCCAGTGATCTTCATTTTCAGAGACAAGCCCCTTAAATACCGCATGGAATGGATGATCAGAAGGTAAGCTTCCAATTTGTGAAGACAGAATAAAAGCAGCACCATCTGTCATGCTGATTGGACATGAGTATAATCCCGAAGAGGGGGAATAGAGATAATTCCTTGAAGGATATCAGCGCATCTTGCTCGATCTCATGAGGCTCAGGTTTTCTTCTCTCACAGTGTATATTGAACAGTCCTGCGGTGTGATCCATAAGCAGGGTCATATCCCGCTGAGACAATCTTATTGCGAGCACCCCAGTATCCCAGCTGTTTCCAGCCTTCAGTTGTGATGAGTCGGTCATAGCCATATCGCTTTCCCCACACATTGTGACTTTTAATATAAGGCTGGTTTCGTTCTGCATCCGCACTCCACTCTCGTACCCGTTCGGATACAGCTTCAGCACCGAGCTGGGTGAAGTGCGGTTCTATTGATTGAAACGTCGCAGATGGAAGATACCCTTGTAGTGTCAGAATGATCTGCTGTCGTTGTTCAAGTCCTAGGAAACTCACATTTTAATAACTGCTGCAGAGATATGTCTGACGTATATGTGTTTTCCAATGCAGCAGGCTGGGTGATATACCCACTCTCCGCCGTCGCAGGCTTGGGGGGCGATGATGACATTGTAAGTGAGTTTCTTCAGATGTTATGAAAGAAAGAAGAAAGCAAACAAAACACTGAAATTTAATAGTTGAGGGGAACTTGAGATGATAATTTGCCAATTGACGATCTTATGAAATGAGGGGGTGTGGAACTTTGGGGGTTGAGATGGACCTCGGCGCTCGGGTGTCAGATCTACGAACCTTGGAAGTGAGCACCCGCGGAATCGCCGAAAATGGAGTATGAGGGTACCAATTGTCACAACATTGGAAATCAATCAACATTGAACTCAATACACACCTCCAAAGCTGACGATAATAATCGCCCTTATCTTCGAATCCCGGAAGTTGAGTTATACATTCTGTATAATGGATAGCGCGTATACTATCGACTTGGTCACGGAATATCGACTCGGATGCGTTTTATAGATTGAATATCGGAGAATCCACTTTGTAATATTTTGAACATTTTGAATAAACTGAGCGATTTTCTTTTTCATACAAGCTAATCACCTACATATCATGCAAGGTGTTATAACCGGTTTCAATCAGGCTTCGTGGGCCCCGAGAGTCGGAGCAGATGTGCCAGTAGAAAAGACCTCCCAACTTTGTTGTTGTCACCAGCTGTGCCTTTTGTTGCACCGTAGCAGGGATGTCGTAGGTAACAAATCCTCCATCTCCACCAACACAATAAGCGGCGCCGGCTTGGTTGTCCAGAATCTCTTGAGCCTCTGGACGAGGTAGATCTCGGTAGTCAAAGACCCCATCCTCGCCACCAAGCTCGCTATATTTTTGACCGGGTCCATTGCAAGCAAGAAATGAGCGGCCATACGTGGGAATGCCGAGGATCACCTTACGTGAAGGGACTCCCTGGGACAAGATATAAGTGACTGCTAGGTAACATGAGGTAGGGGTGCCATAAAGCTGGGCCTGGTGACCGGTCTCAGGCTCCCAAGGCCCGTAGAAATCGTAAGTCATGAGGTTGATCATGTCCAGATACTTATGCGCCGCGGAAAGGTCAATATTCTGAAGTGCCCATTCACCTGCAGGGAGACACGTAGCTAGGACATATGGAGAGGGTAAGACTTCACGAAGGCGCGCGAGAAGACGAACATAATCCTTTCCTTGTGTGGAGTCGGCAGGATGTTCCCAATCAACTAGTAAAAATGATGTTAGAAATGAAATATTCTTCTACCATATTGGTCACCAGTAAATGAAGGGAGTCCTGTTGACTTACTATCGATACCATCCAATCCGTACTGATCAACCAACTCGCGGGCTGTACGGACAAAGGTTTCAAGACGAGAAGGGTCGTGAGCAACAGCGGCGAAGTTCTCACTACCTTTCCCACCGCCACCAACAGAAAGGATAACTCTCATCTGAGAGTATTGTTGTTTCAACTGCACAAAGGCCCGCAGGCATCCTTCGGTGCCATCCACCGGCATTTGAGTATCAGCCCACTCATCGCTCAACTATGTCGGTTTTTCCGTTAGTACTCGGACATCAATGGAATATGCATAGCATAAATATAAAGAATCACTTACAAAAACAGTTCCATCTTCTTTTACCCTGCAAGGATACCGAATCGAGATTAGCGTATTCGTTTATCTATAGGTCTCACTGCCGATGATTGGCTGTTGACATACCAAGCAAAAGAGTAGAATACATGTGAAATGAAGCCCAATCGCAAGGATGAAGGTGGTTGTTTTCTGTAAACCCTCCAGTTCGGATAGTATGCGGCATTTGTGTATAAGGGGACCTCGTAAGTTCCAGGAGAACCACAGATGGCGGGGTCAGCCACAGTGACGGGACGTCGGCGAAAGAAGTTGGTAGCAGCTGTAAACATGTCTCATACCATAACCTCTCCCAGAGACCACAAAGTAAGGGAAAGAGAAACCAAGGGCTCAAATCAGAAGCAAGTACCAAGCTGGGGCAGAGATCATTGAAAAGAAAGAAAAAAGCATGAAACTAATATTGGCTCCGGTCTTTCCTGATTAGGAAGATGTCACGTGGACTCAAAGGGTATGTGGTTAATTTGATATTCGACTCTAACGATTGGATGAGCTTTGTTTGAATCCTTCATCGGAGATTGAGATTGAGATTCACACATCACCGGAGACTAAAGAACCGAAAAAGTGGAGGCTGCCATTTTCAATGACCCCACACTCTGTGTGAACGATCCGCAGGTTGGATGCATCCGAGAAACGCGAGAGTCAGCCAGACCTCTCTGAGTGCGGGGGCGAATAACAGGCTAGGCCTAGACCAGGCATCTGGATGGGGCAAAAATACTACAGCATATTATTATTCTTGCATGATGGACACTTTTGCAAGGATCAACAACAACAGAAAGGTCCGAGGGAACCAATTGATGAGAATCCACGACAAATGCCAATCTGGCAAGTGCTCACTCGAGACGGAGATCTCGCTCCACTTCCCTACTGGCGCCTTTGGGGCGTATTGGTTTGTTCCACTTATGACGTGCGGTGAGATTGAACACAGTCCCCCTCGTCAGCCTGATCAGACGACCTTCAATTTGTCCAATTGGATCCGACACGTGGATCGTCGTTATGCACCAGACTCTTCAAATATAGAGAGTTCAAATTTTGCGGATCATAGCGCTAGATCTGCACAGGCAACCTCCTTTCCCCTTCATGGGCTAAAAGGAAACAAGATGCGAGATGCGGGTCCTCGGGTCCTGCGTCAAGATCGTGGAATATGCCCTTCGCAGTTTGAGTTGACGGGGCGTCCAGTCGTAATGTGGACCGGCTGAACTGACTAGAGTTATGAGCGCCACGTTGGTTCAAGAATGTTTGCTTTTTTTCTTTGGTTTGTTTCTCGCTCCGATTCTTTCCTTAACATTCTTCTTTATTCTGGACTCGAGGCTCGGATCGCCTGCAGTGAGTGTGATTGGCCCCAAGATGGACTAGGGTGAGGCGGTGCTCTGGGGCATGCGTCAACCCCTTACTGTTTCCCCGCGAAATGTTTCATGCAAGTGACAAGCAAGTCACCCGTAATCGCAATCGACGAATCACATATGACCAATAGTAAACTTGTTGGTTGATCCTTGACTAGTAAGCGCCCTCTGCGGATTGTTAAAATTACGCCCCCTTGATTTTTCCATCCTGCTATTACCGCCTTGAACCCTCACATTTGCAAGCTCTCTACGGAGTAATGTCAACAATTCGAAAGATTGAGCGACTAGAGATATCTGAAGATCTGAATCAATAATTGGGTAGGTCATCAGGTACCACCTGGGCAAGTCACCTGAGCAGTACTCAATTGGTCGTTCGTCTATACGATCTAGAACTAGGACTTGAACTTGGTCTGAGAATAAGGCATCCAAAATCCTTCGGCGCTCGACCAGCAAGTTGTGAAGAACCGAAACACTGGGACTAATGGTACACGGTGAATAGTACGTATTTTCAAATAATAATAATGGTCACCACTTCTATTTGCAGGACTAGTATACTAGGTAGTGTCCATGCATAAAACCTATTACTACACCACCTCGACGACCCTGGCGTCCTGATTTCTAATCTCATGATGGATTAAATGAATCACATATGCCTTCCAAATCGACTTGAAATGGTTGATTTTATCCGATCCCCGCCCATGATTTCTATTGAATTTTGGACCTTGAAGTTGGGCAACAAAACGTCACGATACCTGAATAAGAATTGATACGAGGACCTATCTGCCTCAGGTATCGATGGGCTTCAGTGTTGTATGTATATCCATGTCACAGGTACGGTGTCCCAAACAGCGGTCTATGCGACAATCAATTCCAATTCACAACTTGAAGGGACCTGATCATAGAATCATGGCTAGTCAATTTTTATCCGAACCAACTTAGCAAACATGTCTTTCATCTGCATCGATAGTCGTTGAGAGGACTAATCCGGACCAAAACTTGAACACGAGAGCCCTGCACATGCGGGAAAAACTCAGACACTGAATACCTAATCAGGATGCTTGCACTTTGGCAGACATCTGGAACACACGAAAATATGATATCTGTGTGCTGGATCCATAGCCGTGGAGGATGTGCTTCTGGGTATCAGCATCGTGATATCATCCATGCCCCTGTAGTGCTTGGGCATTGTTCAATCTCAGGTATGTCAATGATCTTTGATCTCAAGTGTTTGAAATTCGGATCGATTATTCAAGTTACCACAAGTATTAGCTAGCTACCTACCAACAACTCTTGAGTCGTATTATGGTCGTACTCGGATGAATCGAGTGGTACATCTTCGTATTCAGGTTACCCCAGTTGCGTTCCACAGCCCTGAAGCGATAGGAACTATCAGTGTTCTGATTAATGGATTTACAAAGTAGTAGGCCCGAAGTACAAGCCCTGGAGGTAAATAAGTCATGTAGTACCTAGGTAGGTAATAGTAGTAGTACTATAGTTAATACTACCTAGTATTTATTAATCAGAGTCGGGTGCCCTTGCATCGAACCCCTTCATACTACTCAGGTAATGTCAGGAGTGGTCACCTGGTGTCAAAAGCTACATCTAGAGACTACTACCGAGGTCGGATCTACGAATTCATCATTGATATTTAAACTTTGGAGAAATCCTGATCCTTTCAGAGGCTCAAGCTCCGAATCGGCAAAATTATCCACCGGCATTTTAATCTTCCGCCTTCATCTTCACACTCTCAAGAGTCTCAATGATGTCTAGGGAGTTGATATTCCTCACAGGTGCATCTGGGTACATTGGCAGCGCTACAGCCCTCGAAGCCTTAAGGCGTGGATATCGACTTCGATTATGCCTTCGAAAGCCATGTGAGAGATTAACAACCCTGCTATCGGCATATCTCGACCATGTCCAGTTTGTCTTTGTTCCAGATTTGGCAGACGAGGCCGCTTTGGAAGGAAAGTTGGATGGGGCGAACTATATCATCCATATAGCCTCTCCTCTTCCCCGTGGCGTGGACAAAACAGAATACTTTTCGCCAGCTGTCAACGTCACCACCACCATTCTACGCGAAGCAACCAGAGTTCCGACTATCAAGAAAGCGGTGGTCACTTCGTCGCTTGCTGCATTGGTTCCTATGACCGGTGTTCCTGCTGGTACCGTTATGAAAGGTGAGTTTTGGAATATTCGCATCCGTTTCGTATGTGAGCTCATACGACCATTCTAGACGATAATGATTGGGATTTGGGGGTAAACGAAGCTGCGGACTTTACCATTCCAGGCAATCCGGCGGCAACAGCCCTGAATATTTATCATGCTTCTAAATTATTATCCAATAAAGCCACCTGGGATTTTTGGAAAAACGAGAACCCGCACTATGGGCTGGTGGTGCTCTACCCAGGTTATACATTTGGGTACAATCCCATGCAAATGACGGCCGAAGATGTCAAAAATTCATCCAATGGTGGGTTTTGGGAAGCAATTATGGAAAGCACACAGAATGCCAGCCTCAATTGTGTGCATATTGATGATGTTGTAGACGCTCATCTGATGGCCTTGGATGGTAAAGTGCTGGACGGGTCGAAGTATCTTCTTGCACCAAACAAAGCCACATGGAAGGAGGTTGCGGATATTGTTCATCGTGACTATCCAAGCTCTGGTTCAAAAATTACAGGAGATATGAAGGGCGAGGCATGTGTCCCATTCGTGCAAATCGATTGTAGCAAGTCTGAAGTTGATTTGGGGCTGAGATGGCGTTCAATGGAACAAATGGTGCATGATGTGATGGATCAGCAACTCGGGATGCGCTGTTCTTTGGAATAGTTAGTTGGGCAAGCTGTATTATAAATGTCAGAGTGAATTTGAATATTTCAATCAATGTAAGGACTTCCAGAATTAGATAGGAGGTTGTCCAGTTGATTCCAAGGTTCCAAGATTCCGCAAATGATGCTCATTACTAAGCAATTCACTAGAGTGCAAACATCTCAAACATGGAATTATTAATGCATTCACCTCCGAGTCCGTTGCCTTGATGTCTTGATCGCGAGCGTTTGAAAGGCTACTCTTTCTCTCCTCATTGTGTCCCTAAAAATCTCATAATTTCTCATCCAGCGGACACAATTTCTTCATCTTATCATATCCCAACCCATCATGACAGCTGAGGTCCAGAGCGCCGCTGCGCGCATCCTCTCCGCTGAGTCCACACGCGACCCAAGCTACGACGATTTCTCGTTCACTCCTTTCCTGCGCAAAAGTTTCGGATTCGGCCTTGCAAGCGATGTGCCTGTCTGTAAGGCTTACGGTGAAGGACATTGTCCCCTCGGTCCAGCCTGCCCAGATCGACACCCTACCCCTTCTCGCGTTACTACATCCACCACTACAGCCTCTGGCCTGGCACCATCAACAACGCACGGATCTTTGGTCTGCAAACATTTCCTCAAGGGACTCTGCAAAAAGGGGTTGAAGTGCGAGTATCTGCACGAGTACAACCTTCGACGCATGCCAGAATGTCAATCATTCTCACGAAGCGGATACTGTCCCAACGGCGACGATTGCCTATACCAACACGTCCGTGAAGAAGCTCGTCTTCCACCCTGTGAGCACTATGATCGTGGATTCTGTGAACTTGGATCTCTCTGTGCCAAGCGACACGTTCGCCGCCGCCTTTGCCTATTCTATTTGTCTGGATTTTGCCCTGAGGGCAAAGCCTGTGCCGATGCCCACCCCCGCTGGACTGAGAATCTACCTCGACCTACAATTCGAACGGAGAAGACGGAAGAAGAATTAGAGCATGAGCGGGCCCTCATTCGAGAAGAGCAGGAGCGAGAGAAGGAACGTGAGCGTGAATGGCGCAACGAACGAGGACGTGGCGGTGGCTTCATGCGAGGGCGATTCCGTGGTCGAGGCAGGGGTTAATGCTGGGGGGATAACAAAAAAGGAGGGGAAAAAGGGGACTACATTTTGCAATTTTTGCATAGCAGCATTTCCATGGTGCGAGGGGCATGGGTTTACATTTTTATCTGTTTTGCTATTTCTCCTGCTTGTTCTTTCATCATGTTTACAGGTCCTCAAGGATAGGACTTCACGATACCCCGATTTTCATCATCATCAACAGTTTTCTCATGTACCATGCAAATTGATCTTTGGGTTTTAACCTAAACTATTTAATGGGCTTCAATTATTTACGTAGAATCCATGCCCCACTCACTGTCTTCATTGGCCAGACCCTACGTGCCTGCATATCCGGACCGTTCTCAGGTCGTATTGCATTACCATAGCGGGGAATCGTCATTTGCTGGCTTCAAGACATTTTTTGTGCTTAAGAATGCAATGGAAATTCCGTATAATCTCGAGTCTCAAGTCCATGACATCACTAACAAGTAGGTGGTAAAGAGGGGGGGGGGGTTGAGATCATAGGGGTGTAAAAAGACGAGATAAGACGAAGATCTCTCAATAATTATGCATTGATTGATTAACAAAATCTTAGTAGACTCTTACTTATAGTTAATTCCGTGTTGTCTAACCCAACAAGTCCTGGAAGCATCCTTTAAGCCCCCAAAAGTGATTATTGTGACATTTGTCAGAGATCTGTCAGACCAAACTAAACCCGTGTAAAGCCGAGTGGAGACTCTTCCACCAATAATTCTACTCCATCGCTATGTAATCTATTACTGATGCGGTTGCGTGAAGCTTTAATATGCTTGCTAATCGGTACTAGTTGCCCATGGTGTCTCTGATTCCACTGTATGGCGCTGAAGTTACCAAGAACTTATTAAAAATGCGTTAGAGAGAGAGGTGGGGTCAATTGCACCTTGAATTCCTATAAAGCTACCTTGTCTCCCCCGCCTACTTTGGCTTATCATCCAAACATTTGAACCTCACTTCAATTTCATCCTTCTACCATAATTCAAAATGGCTCCCAAGGTTGCTATCGTCTTCGTACGTATTATCTAAAATTCCTGGATCTGCCTACCTGGTCAATTGACTAACATACCCCTCCTTTTCAATAGTACTCGCTGTACGGCCACATCCAGAAGCTGGCCGAGGCTGAGAAGAAGGGTATTGAGGCTGCTGGTGGCCAGGCCGACATCTTCCAGTGAGCAATGCTTATTGAGATCCAATTGACTCCGAATTCCCCCCACTAACAATCTATTTAGGATCGCCGAGACTCTCCCCCAGGAGGTCCTGACCAAGATGCACGCCCCTCCCAAGCCCGACTACCCCGTTGCCGAGCCCAACGACCTTCTGCAGTACGATGCCATCCTGTTCGGTATTCCCACCCGTTACGGTAACTTCCCCGCTCAGTGGAAGACCTTCTGGGATGCCTCTGGCTCCATCTGGGCCACTGGTGGCTACGCTGGCAAGTACGCTGGTCTGTTCATCTCCACCGGTACTCTCGGTGGTGGTCAGGAGTCCACTGCTATCGCCTCCATGAGCACCTTCGCTCACCATGGCTTCGTCTACGTCCCTCTGGGCTACAAGCACAGCTTCGCTCAGCTGGCCAACCTCACCGAGATCCACGGTGGTAGCCCCTGGGGTGCCGGTACCTTCGCTGTAAGCATCAATAACTCTTCCTTGTCTTTGAATCTCTAGACCTTCTTACTAACAAGTTAACCTAGGGTCCCGATGGTTCCCGCCAGCCCTCTGCTCTTGAGCTTGAGATTGCCGAGATTCAGGGTAAGGCCTTCTACGAGACCGTTGCCAAGGCCCACCAGTGACTGCATGGTAGTGGCGAGTCGAAACCCGAGAACACCACTCCCACCACGGGAGATACTCAGGAGAAGACTACGCCGTCACAGGGGCAACAAACTACCCAGCCAGCGGTTAAGGAGAAGAACAAGGAAGGACCATGCGGTTTGCCCAACAAGTGCACCATGCTCTAGGTGGAATATAGCTGTATTTGACCTTTTGTACTTTTCTTAAACTGTGGCTTTGGGTGGTAGGCGTTCTAGACGGCGTTTCAATTATGATGATATGGGTCTATGAATTTTACTCATTAATAGGGTAATCTGGAGAGATATTCAATGAAATTTGGAGCTTCAATTTCCTCAAACCTAACTACTTCTATTTTCCTCCTCAAACACATGTGCAACTTCACACTTAACTGACCCCTTAGGTATTCCTCTTTGTATTATCTATATGCTCATGCAGGTATCCCTGTAGGTATTTCATACATAAAGGAGTAGGTAACCATTCATCTACAGATACGACTAACAGCCCAGCTGAGTATGTAAATATAAGTGCTTGCATACATCTAAGGCTTATTGTGATACGGAGTGTCCATTTAACAGAGGTTTATAGCTAGCCAAGTGAATACTTTTCTTTAATTTTGCGGTATATCACTCCCTAAGAAATGAATGACACCTTTCCTGGAAGTAGAGGGGCTTAGTGTAATTCAAATACAAATATTACACAGAATTACAACAACTTTAGATAGGAACGATGGTTATCTAATAACCATACCGCCCACTACATACACCGCCGTATACTCCGTACACCGCCCAGCACTAACTGTGACGTGACTGCAGAACAAGCTCCATCACAGCTCTATCTGCTTCTACTACTCTCTACACTCATCAGATACCTTCCAAACCCCCGGTTCATTTCCGATCAACTTCCGACCTTCTTTTTCTTCTTTTCACGCAACTACCAACCATGGCCGCCAGGCCTATTCTGCTTCGGTTTGAGAGTCGAAACGGCCAGTTCCGTATCACTGTTAACCCGAGCGATCTCTTTCCCACTCTTCAACAAAAGGTATATACAGGCACCCACCCACCAATATATTCCACCAATATATACCCCAACATTGGCTCTGACATCATTGCGTTTCTAGATCCTTGAGAATCTACCATCAGATACCGAACCAGCATCCCTTACCCTTTCAAATAAGCCAATAGGTACGGGTGGGGAAGAGCGAGAGCTACAAGCGCTAAGTGGAGTGCCCATTGGCCAGGTTGGCTTGAAGTCAGTAGTAGTTGTGCTTTGGTGCCAGTCTAAATTTGTCGCTAAAATTATATCTTCCTCAGACATGGTGATAAGCTCTTCGTGGGATATCAAGACCGCACAGCGCAGCAAAATGGCCACCCGAACGGACAAGCAACACCCACTGAGCGTCGATTGAATGGCACACCGGTGCCTCAAGAACAGACGATTCCTATTCGTGCCCAACCCACCTCGCCTACACTCAATATCAAGAACCCATGGGATGTGGTGAAACAGTCACCGCTTGACGATTTACTTGACAAGACAGATGGCAAGATTAAACGAAACAAAGATCAACGCATGTGCAAGCATGGCCCGAAAGGCATGTGTGACTATTGCATGCCTCTGGAACCATACGATGCCAATTATCTATCCGAGAAGAAGATCAAACATCTTTCATTCCACTCCTACTTGCACAAGATCAACGCAGCCACCAATAAGCCCGAGATCAAAAGTTCCTTTATGCCTCCACTAAGCGAGCCCTTCTATCGGGTCCGGAAAGATTGCCCGTCCAGACACCCTTCGTGGCCCGATGGAATTTGCACCAAATGTCAACCCAGTGCCATCAGTCTACAACCCCAGGAATTTCGCATGGTTGATCACGTTGAGTTCTCAACACCGGACCTGATCAATTCATTATTGGACTTCTGGCGCAAATCAGGTTCCCAGCGACTCGGATTTCTTTACGGAACATACGAGGAATACAAGGAAGTGCCGTTGGGTGTCAAGGCTGTTGTTCAGGCAATCTACGAGCCCCCACAAGTCGGAGAAATCGACGGCGTCACACTTCATGAATGGCATAATGAACAAGAGGTGGACGAAGTGGCGCGGATGTGTGGGCTGCAGAAGGTCGGTGTGATCTTCACAGATCTCATCGATGCGGGCCAAGGAGATGGCACTGTGGTCTGCAAGCGTCACATTGATTCCTACTTCCTATCCTCTCTTGAAATTGCATTTGCTGCCCGCCTTCAGGCACAAAACCCTAAAGCAACTAAGTGGAGCCGAACTGGACGTTTTGGCTCGGACTTTGTTACCTGCGTTCTTAGTGGCGATGACACCGGAGCTATTGCAGTCAGTTCATACCAGGCCACAGTTTCGGCGACGGAGATGGTTCGAGCGGATATCGTCGAACCATCTGCAGACCCATCCGTCATGTTGGTGCAGTCCGAAGAGGATGAGGATGTTGGGAGCAGAACCAGATACATCCCCGAGGTTTTCTTCCGTCGAATCAACGAACATGGTGCTAGTGTACAAGAAAACGCAAAGCCAAGCTTCCCCGTCGATTTCTTACTGGTAACACTCACACACGGTTTCCCAACCGAGTCCAACCCTCTTTTCACAACCACCCGTTTCCCCATCGCCAACCGTGAGATCATCGGCGAGAGTCAAGAGTTACGCCATGTGGCCGAGAAGATTATGTCCCCGACCGACCCAGACAGAGCGATTCAGGGCATTTCAGACTTTCATCTCTTGTGCTTCCTGCATGGACTTTCTACATTCAGCAAGGTTCGTCTCTCTGGTGCAAAGTAGATGATGACTTATCATACTTAGCCCGAAATCACAAGCCAGATAAGTCACTAACATATATTAAAAAATAGGATGAAGAAGGTCTCCTTTGCCGAGTTGCCACATCCCACTCCCCCGCCGATGGAATCCAACTACTGAATACCCCCGGGTGGGCAACCTTGATGACGATTCTTCAAGAGAGTGGTGAGCGCCCCCCCTAAGCGGCCCTGGCCTACAGCGGCGGATTCTGAGCGGCGGACCCAATCACCCGCTGTCGATTCCCCCCGCTCCATGTCCCCCAAGTCCGACGGTGAACAACTTGCTAAAAGGTTCAAGGGAACTAGTCTAAAATAAATGGGCTTGTACTTGCCATTCGGTCTCTTCTACCACTAAATGGATCCTCTTTCCTCGGTTTTCCGCTTGCCTCCTATGCTGTCTTAGGGTTCCTGTTTATCGATGCAGGCTAGACTCATCCATTCTCGATTAATATTTCTCCCAATATCTCACCCTTTCAACCCGACTGTTGTGTGAACGAATAGCGATGGTATTATGATATTGAGGATGAATGGGATGGAGTTTATTTAGATCGGTGGTTTTTGGTCGCAAGGCATTCCTTCCAGTCATAGTCCGGTATCCCTCATATAGGGCCTGCATATTTTAAATTATGATCATGATATTCAAAATTGAAGATGGGATACTATTTCAGACAACCTGAAAGCGATGATGTAAATTGGGAAATGTATGTCCTCGCCACGTGAGTGCTTGGCCAGACTCGGATGTGTCTACATCCTCTCGGACAGGGATGTTCACATACTACTTAAGTACAGGGCTCAGTCCGAGTCAGTAGCATATACAGGTGAGTGATGAGCTACACCTCTTTGCATCGATGTAAGTACCTACATGGTTACCTACTGGGTCTCCTACTGGGTTACCTTATATGATTACCTGGAGGGGAAGGCTAACTGCTACATAATTGGATATAGGTAACCGGCGACCCTAGGGACATCTGAAGTGAGAGAAAGCCGATGTTAAGAGATATCCAAAAGTAAGACATCGCTGAATGAAGAGGGGTATACTCATGTTTAGATGTAATGAATAAAAGAAAAATATACTAGTAGTCTATTGCAGGTGGTAAATCTACGGTCTCTGAGTACTCCAAGGTTCTACCAGACGGTGAGGAAACTTGAAAAACCACTGTGACCAACCTTGGAAGTAGGAAAAGAGGTCTATCTAAGGTCTATACAGGATGACAGCTAGTGCGCAGGAATCAGATTATTAGTCAATTACCATTGGATATCAATTTTTAAAGACTGAATTTCAACCTAAATGTGCATATATGTGGCCATCCATGGATGTCGAACATAACCGGTAAACTCCGAGCCACCAGCATCCAGTTAATAGTAGCAGTACTAGATACCTAACAAAGAATCATAAAACCTGCCTAGGATTGACCAAACTTGAAGCCACCGCGCTGGCTTTCCGTCACAATATCCCGAAGTCTCCTCTCCAAAATCTGGCGACCTTCTGTATCTGTCCATACCTCATGAGGAGCATCATGTACAATATCCCATGAGAGAAGCTTATTGGTAATATGAGACAGATCCTCCTGTCTTTCAGCCCAGCGTGGGTCTTTCTGCATCTCCTGCCCAGAACTAACCACAACCACAGGAGTGTCTCCCATTTGGATATGACGCGCAGATTGTACCTCCGCCGCAGTCATGGTAACCGCCACCAGATTTTCCTGCAATTTCGCCTTGATAAACTTCCCAGATTGATATGCCGAGCGTCCAATGACTCGATCTTCACGAGAGCGACCACGCACCAAAGCCCCAGCCAGTTGATCCAGACCCAAAGGCGAAAGTATACCTCGGAGCCAAAGAACGAATCCGCGATTGGGTTTCCCAACATCATCCAGATATGCTTCATGTAACGGGTCGATGAGGAAGATACCACTGACCTCTAGAAGATGGCGACTTGCGAAGAGCCGAGAGTATAGGCTGCCGATTCCCGCTGAAAAAACAACCCAGGGGCCGGTCTCGCCTGCCAAAGCCAACGCTTCGGAGAGAACATCTACCGTCATTCCCGCTGAATGAGGTGATGGCGCATTATCAGACCACCCGATTCCCGGACGATCCCAATAACAATATCGGCTTATAGCCCCGTGCAGATACGCGTCGTTGACGAATGGTTGCAAGCTATGCTCAACAGGTCCATAATCTCCTTCGAGCAGAATGGTAGGCTCGTGCGGGTTCTCGTCGGTACGATTTCCGACGCAAGCGAGATGTACCTGATAGATATCACCATGAACGGAGTACCGATGACCGGTAGGTTCTAGTGATGCATCACCAGAACGGAGAGTCAATGTCGCAGTGAACAGAATGGTCGCAAGAGTCATAATGACTAGAACAACCATCTGAACAAGTACGACCAACCATTCTCTTAACGAGCGGCGTGTTTCCTCCCGTCCAGTCAGTCGCTCTTCTTCCTCTCGTTTGCCCCATGCAACAGCACGATTCTGGATAATCCGATACAAGGCAATCGCAGTTGCCCAAACGACGGACGCGATACCAACCCAGCCTTCTTCAAGTCGAATTCGAGGCACGGCCAAGATTATGATCATATTGACCAAAAGAAACACGGTGGTAACACAGCCACAAATAGTTACTGGTTTTGATGGAACAGAGAAAAATAGCAAGCCGAGGACTAAATATCCAGTTGCTAATGTTGTGTATGAAAAGGCGAAGAAGCCTGATCCCCGAGGATGCATCAACGGAGGACTGACGAAGATGGAAACTAGTAAGAAAGTCCACCATACGAAGCTAATGGCCAAAGCAGCCAGCGAAAGTCCGCGTAAAGCGCGTACAGTCCATAGATTGTAAGGTGATACCTGATGCCTTATGTCAATGATGTTCAAATCGTGCTGATGGAGAGAGTGTAGATCCACTTACAGCTGGGTCATCTGGGCTTAAGAATCCATGGTCAGGCTCTGGATGAAGCAATCTCGTGCGCTCGGTTGGTTCTTGAAAGCTCGCATTCTCGTCATCTTCTGGATCAGTGCTTTGAGTAGATTGCTCCGCTCTGTCTGGGCCATCCTTTGAATGTCCCCATAAAGAGGTCATTTTGGATTCAGGTTATTTTTCAACTCCTGTGGGATAGAAGGACTTGATAGCAAACTTGAAATCCAGAACATTTGAATGCAGTTCTATATAGTAGTATCAAGGGGAGATCACCTGCCAAGATTGAATAACTTGACTATGGAAGTGACGTCATACATTTATTATCAAGATATCAATGAATATGAGAACAAGTACTAGTACATAGAATTTACAGATAAGAATAAGATTCTAATATTTGAGATCAAATAGGTAGTACACATGTGCATAATAGTACACCCAAGGGGAATCCCAGCTTCAAGTTTGGGGGAATACCCAGTTGTATAGAAAGTATGCTCAATCACACTCTCCAGCATATCCATATATTGATCTAAACTGATTTCTTTTTTTCGCTGAACATAGTAGATTCCCTTTATTTAATTAGCATTTTCCTCCTAAAATTTTCTATCGTCCCAAATGTCAACTGCTATTTTCGTCGCCAGTGTCTTTGCTAGTACTGTCGCACGGGCACTCATACATACAGAGATCTCCCTGACACCGCCACTTTCACCCTTCCATAAGAAATTCAAGGATAATAAAGTATCGATTCCAATTTATTTCAATGCCAAAAATCAGTGCCTACAAGTCTGGGTATTTTCCATGTAATTTTCAATGTTCATGGTGCATGTATTACTTCCAGTCGTCCACCCTGATTGGCCTGGTGAGCCACTTGAGCCGCAATCGTGAAGCCCCATATAAGTAAAATATGACTAGGTATGATCAAGCTCACATGCAGTATTCACATACTTGATGTACTATTACTTTAAATTTCTTGTTCTCTATATCAAGTCTCTCGAAGAATAGTCAAAATGTATCCTTCAACTGGGCACTCAACTGGTGGCCATTAGTCAGCAGATCAATCTCCACCTCCAGCTATCAACTCAAGTGCTAGTTCAAGTTCCTTTCAATGACTCGGATTCATTCTGATAATTCAAGGGGCATCCATCTCTTATCTGGTCCAGATAATTTCTCTCGATTTCCTCCTGTAAACCTAGCTTGGCCGACATTCTGTGAATCAACAAAACGCACCACCAACTCTTGAAGATATTCTGGTGTACAATTGACGGGCCACCCCGCACTCCATGAGCGAGCTCCAGAAATCCTTCGCCAAGTCTAAATTGGCGAAATTTCCATCCGACGTACCAATGTCGGATGCGATGTATGCCCATCACCCGGGTCACGATGACGATAGCTCGTCAACCTCGTCGCTGTCATCGACCGGCACGCTAATGCCGTCCCCGACAAGACATCTATTTGCCCGAACAAAACACACGTTGGTCTCTCCGCCCAATTTATCTCCCATATTATATCAACTCTTCAAAGCCTCCTCTACTCTATATTATGCCTAATGCGAGACTTTAAAATATTGAAATTATTACCTCGGAATACAAAGGCTAATTCATTCTCAGCCAGTCATCCCAATCATGTTCATGGACAGATTTCTTTGAACAGGAGCTCTTCCTAGCTCAAGAATCAGACAGTTTACACATCCTCCATCACGTGTATCTTACTTCACCAAAGGACTCAGGACCACTCTTTGTCATGCACCATGGAGCAGGCTCATCGGGTCTTTCATTTGCAACATGCGCAGACGAGATCCGGAAGATCCTTCCGAAGGCCGGGATTCTCTCCATCGATGCAAGAGGTCATGGTCGCACGACAACAACCACTACCAAAACGGAGCAACAAACACCATCAACTGCTGCCGCTGCACAGGTAGAAGCTAATGATCAAGTTCAACTGGATTTGACTTTGGGAACTCTCAGCAAAGACGTGGTTCACGTAATTCGCCAGACCCAAGAGCGAATGAAATGGGACAAGTTACCAGACATTCTACTTGTGGGTCACAGTCTTGGAGGAGCTGTCATCACAGATGTGGCTAAGAATGGGGAGTTAGGTCCGAAATTGTTGGCATATGCTGTGTTGGATGTTGTGGAGGGTGAGTTATATCCCCAATACCATTATTGTTCTCCATCTAATCAGCACATGTAGGATCTGCCATGGATGCTCTCCAAAGCATGGAGAAATATCTGTCAACTCGACCAACGCGATTTCCTTCATTAGAAGCAGGAATCGAGTGGCAGTAAGTCACTCCCATTCTTGCTCATTCTCTGCATACATTCATTCAATACTAATTGTCATAATACACAGCACCCGCTCTCGAACCATTCGAAACACTAATTCTGCTCGTGCCTCTGTTCCTTCCCTGATATACGAAGAAACCTCTCCCAGTGATCCCTCCTGGCCCTGGGTCTGGCGCACTAACCTTTCCGAAACGAAACCATTCTGGGAGAACTGGTTTATCGGCCTAAGCAAGAAATTTCTCGAAGCGAGAGGAGGAAAGCTCTTACTTCTAGCTGGAACCGACAGACTGGATAAAGAACTTATGATCGGTCAAATGCAAGGTAACACAAATCCCACAGCATGACTGGTTTCATCCTACTTTACTGATATCATTCACAGGAAAATACCAACTCCAGGTATTTCCCGAGGCGGGCCACTTTGTACAAGAAGATCAGCCTATCAAGACAGCTCAGGTGCTTGCGGACTTTTATAAACGCAATGACCGCAGCGCCTTAGTACTTCCCCCTAAAGTAGCAGATATGCAAGCTGCTGCTGCAATGAAGAAAGGCGCTGGGGCTTCAGGTATGATTGGGCAGCTGAAGTAGATAGCAATTTCATATGAAACTTGAAGCACTTGGTGAATATTGGCAAATTGAGAGAGTTCCCCTGCCAGTAATTAAATCTTACTAGTAGTGACCAACTTCCTTGAGACTCTTTGTAGATTATGATAAAAGATTGAACTAGGACCTCCAAGTTTCAAATGTTAGTATAACTTGAATCATGATCATCATTGACTAGGAGTACTTAGAAAGTTAAGGAGGAACTCAAAAATTGAAGTAATTGGTAATTTCTTTTTTTAAAAAACAAGGAAAGTCAAAACAAAAAAGTGAAAACCACACAGCGACCTCACGTAACTTCAGTCTCTGTTTCAATCTCAACTAACTCAACACAGAGGGGCGCATGAGGCCTGAGATGGCCAGCAGCCCCTAGTGGAATCTGTCAAAAGAAACTAAAACCACATGGCTACCTAATTTCGGTCTCGGTCTCAGGCAAGTCAAAGGACTCATGACTCAACAAGGAGGGCCGCATGAAGCCTCAAATGGCTAGCAGCCCATAGTCGAATCTGTCAGGAGAAACCAAATCCAAAACGTAGCCACCATCGATACCTAGGTATGATGGGAACACAAGGGCTCAGGGCTTTGCTTTGTAGAACGAAACAAACAAACAAAAAAAATTCAATCAGAAATCGCGCCACCGTCCACCATAACACCAAGATCAAGTCATAAGTTCCCCAACGCCAGATCCCGTCACAAAAGAGTGAGAAATCTATGGAAGATAGGCAATTTGACGCAAAGGGCCAAAAGAAAATGAAGAAAAGCAATGCCAGGGTATTTTTGCCGAAGAGAGTAACAATATGAAAGATCAATGATCGATAGATCTATGGAAGATAGGCACCAGCCGCAACCACCAGATTCATAGAAGTGAACTTCACCTTGTAGACGGGTGTCTTCTTCGTGGGGAAAGCACTGATCTGATCGGGACTAACAACGACGTCCTTACCCTTCTTCTTCTTTGCCTGACCAGAGGAACCAGCGGCAGTGTTGGAGACGTCGATTTTCGAGATTGAAGCGCCATCATTGACGACGCGACCTTGGGTCGAATCCTGGGGACCGGCCACATCCCAAACACGCACGGTGCCATCTGCACCACCAGAAACCAGAGCAGTAGACTCAGCGCTGAAGCTGAGGGACCAGATGCCACCTTTTCCATGACCACGCATTTGCTTCAAGAGTCGACCCGGTGCCAGATCCCACAAGAAAATGGAGCCCTGAGTATCAGCTGAGGCAAGAATCTTGCCATTAGGACTGCATTCAAGTGCTGTGATCGGGCCTGTATGGCCGGTAAACATGCGCACTGCATTTCCAGTAGTGACAGCCCACATGCGGACTGACTTGTCACTACTAGCCGTGAAGACGTAAGCCGAGTTAGGGTGGAAGCAGACGCAGTCTACATCCTGGTCATGACCAACAAAAATGCGGCGTTGACGAATATGATCCGAGACCCAGAGACGCGCAGCTCGATCGCTACCGCCTGAAACGAAGTAATGTCCGAAGGGTCCCCATCGCACATCGAAGACGGGGCGATCATGACCCTTGTAAGCAACAATGCACTGCCATGTATCAAGGAACCATAGACGAATGGTCTTGTCCTCGGAGGCTGAGACCAACCATCGAGGATTAGTTGGAGAATAATCCTTCGATTCGCGATCCACATTCTCTTCACCAGTTGCAGCGGAATGAAAAGCGACGGCAAAGACAGGACCCGAGTGACCAATCAAACGGTGAGAGTTAGCAGGAGGTGTATCCTCATCCATTTCCGGATAGGCTGGTTTGATAGCCTTGCCATCGAGACTCCATACCCGAATGAACGACTGGTCAAAGCCAGCTGCGATGAGTGTATTGTCGTCAGAGATGTCAACGCAATTCACCCTAGATGTTTGTTAGTGAATCTTCCAGGTAAAATAAACGAATAAATAAAAAGGTTTGAAGACTTACGAGTCGAACGTGTTGTGCAAAGTGAACATGCATACACTGACCGCCGGGGCCACACCACCAGTGCGGGCGGGAATCCGGAAGCGATCACGGTGGTCTCGAACCTTTTGAACCTCGACAGCAAGATCACGGGCAGTGGAGATAGGAAATGGAACATCAGTTCGACTGGGAGACTCCTCGTCCTCTTCTTGCTTGATCATTTGCTCAAATTCTTCCACAAGGGTGTTACGACCGGGTGGAGGCGGCTCCTTGGCATCCATTTCAGCCAACTCATGACGAACATCCCCCTCCAGCGTAGGCTCCATGGGCAATTTCCCAAGTCGAAGTCGTGGCAAAGTGCCGGCCATGGCTGGATTGTCGCCGGTGTAAGCAGAACCAGGATGATGACCGGGAATACCTTCGTCCTCCAAAGGGACAGATTGATCAGAGCCACCCTGGCCCAGCATTGTGGCAAAACTGAATCTATCATCTGCAGCTCGTTCCAAAGTCTTGATCGTGCAGTAACTGCTCAGAATGGCATTCATAACGGAGCCACCTTCTTTCTCTTTGCTTTCGAGAAACTGAAGAAGATTTTGGTAGGCGGGAGTGCTGAGAACAATACGGTACTTGTTGCTCCGGTAAAGCACAGCCAGGTCGTTGTGCTGGACGTGCTCGGGTAGGCTGATAGGCTCGAAAATGCGAATGTCATCAGTGTGCTCCGGCAGGAACATGTTCTTGCTGGACTCAAAGAATTGCTTCGCATCCTGTTGCCACAACGAAGTGACCATGTTGAGAAAAGAGTAAACAAACAGGGGCCACAGAACACGACGTAACTCCGGCTTGAATATTGTTAGCTAGTTGTTTATAAAGCCATCATGTTTAAGGGTAACGCACTTTGTACAAATCCAGATTGTCTTCGACCCAAGTCTTGAGTAAGTCTACAGGATGGATTAGAGACGAGTTCGATCACATGTAATGTATTCAGAAGGGTCCTTACCGAATCCCAGCTTGTATTTGGGGCGGGAGTCTTCTCCCATAGGAGGGAGGGGGCGACCGTCAATCTCCTGGTTGGCAGACTCCATGCGTAGCATAGCTTCAGTGCGACTGTAGCCCTTCTTGGCTAGATAGTCGATGACCTGTAGTAGACAATTTAGTTAGTAAATGGAATTGGGTATAAATATGTTCAAACAGACGACATGTGCGAGAGGGTTGCTAGCTACACGATTGGACAAATTTCTATGAGTTGGCCCCAAAGATCTCTGATCCGGCATCGGTTGATCCGGCATCGAGACGTCAACTCCCTCATCGGAGTTTGGGTCTTCCACTGGCACAGTGGGCTCATTTGCAGCAGATGCGCGTGGGGTGGATTTGTGGGCGGATTTGCGGGCGCTGGGGCGCTCATGTTGGGGGGGGAATAGTTTCATTTGCATGCCCGGCATCCTGAGGAGAGCTGGCACGCTCGTGGTCGCTGGTCTTCCGACGGGTGCTGCTATGTGGAGGCGTGTAACGCTGGCGTGGGACAGGCGCACGGGCGGACCGACGAAGGCTGGATTGAAGAGTTCCAGCTTCAGGAGTTCCCGAAGTACCAAGTTGAGAAGGACCAAGTTGAGAAGAACCGACTGGAGGAGTACCGACTGGAGAAGTACCAAGTTGAGAAGGACCAGCTTGAGAAGTACCAAGTTCAGGAGTACCAACTTCGGGAGCACCAGTTTCAAGAGTACCAATTTGAGAGGTAGAGGCCGGTTGACCAGCAGAACGATGGCGATTTCGAGGGCCCGTGTTTCTCGGGTGTCCCTTGGCAGACTTCTTCTTGCGAGGCATGATTTGTGGTTCACAGTTTGAAATAGAAAAAAGATGAATATCGGACGTTGAAAAATGAGGTTGGTGGGTTGAAAAATGGAAAATGAAGATGGAGGATTGAGGGAGAAAGAGCATAGAGTAGTGATCCCAGCACCATGTATGCGTCACTTTTAAACGCGAAGGCAGCCTTCATATGATTTTGGTAACCACCTGGGCAAACAACATCCAGTCCAAGATAGGCCAAGCGCTGGATTGATATGATCACGTTATCAAACAATCTGGCCATTTCTTTAGACAGAACGTTCTTCTCCATACATTTTCCTCTCTGTCTCCATCCATATGATGATAGACCACAACACGCATCATCAACCAGTGTCTGAGGTCCCCACAAGATGGGTTCTTTGCGGCCAAAGGCGATTTGACAACAGTCAGGCCATTATGCGAAGAAGAACAAAAGGCAAACTTCATGACCACTATAGTGCCATTGTGTGATAAGCTGCCATTTTAACGGGCATCATCAACTGGTGTCTGGGGGTCCCCAGAAGATGGATTCTTTGTGGCAAAGGGCGACTGACAACAGACAGCAGCCAGGGCAGGTAGGCGAAAGCAATGGACTTCCATAGTAACGGCAACTCCATTGTGCAATAAGGCAGCATCGTGGGCACAAGGCACAATCAAGATATTGGAGAGCATACTCTCCAATTGGGCAATGTGGAACTAAACTCGAACTGCAGGAAAGGTATACTACTAGATATCACTCACAATTTGGTTAAGGTTTTGCTGAGACATAGCACCAGTGGAGGGTGGGGGTGGCCCTGGAGTAGGTGGCTGATGGTGCATTGGAGCACCACCTGGAATAGGCTGCTGGGCATTCATGTTGTTCCCAGGACCCATGCTGCCGCCTCTAGGGACGGGGCTTGGAGCACCGCCACCAGGCGCAGACATTGTAGATATTGTGATAAGTTGATAGTTTTGAGGTTCGGACAAGTTGGACAGATTAAGAAGGCGGTGAGAAAGGGAAGGAGGGGTGGGGAGAAAGAGAGAGTTGAAGATGTTTGAAGATGTTTGTTTGAAGAAAGTGAGTGGACGTGAATTTGATATTAGATCAGCGCAAGTTTGATGACTCGGCAGAAACCCCCAGATTCAGGCCCCACTTATCATTCACCGCCCTCCCTTTTTAGTCAAATCATTCACTCCATCTCAGGAAGCTTCATATTCTTTCTAGAGCTATACTGTATACATTCTTTTCACACTCCTAATCTACCAAATCACACTGCGGAAGCCGGTCTTATTTGAATATCCTTTTCAGCTCATAATCATGGAGAATTCTGACTCTACTGCCACATTCAGCTCGGCAGACCGAATCCGCCAATTAAATGACATTGATCAGGTAATGTTAAAGTTTTGGAGCTAAAGATGGAGCTTTTAACTAAGAATTGGCATATGCAGGATGTTGCAAAACTCATCAATTCAGCTGGCCTTGCGATCCAGGCGTTATCTAATGCAACCCCCGATTCATCTTCTACGACCCATGATGGCTCTCTCCAAGCCCACAAGACACAATTCAAAGAGGCCACTGCACAGTATTTTGCTCTTCTATCCTCCATCGACGTACGACTCAGACGCCAAGTATACGCCTTAGAAGAAGCTTCCGTGTTAGGACCAGATTCCAATTCCCGCACTGGCGAAACGACAGGGGCTAGCACAACAGGAACCGGAGTTCCAGGATCTGGAGGTGCCGCCAACCCACTTGATATAAGCTGGCTGAATAGCCGAAAAGACACGGTCGGGAAGGACAAAGAAGCTGAACTTTGGGCATCAGCACGACGATTTGTTGAGCAGTTGGACACCGATCAGCCAAATGGGGATCCTGAAGACATGCAGGTAGACTAACCCTGGCTACAATTCCTATCATTCAAGTTGTCACTGGGCCGCAGGAAACGTGGGACCAAGAAATGTTTTGATTTATGCCTGATACCCAATTAATGACATTTACAAATGAGAAATACAATGACAGTTCTTTGCTAAGAGATGCTTTGGAGCTTGGTTTGCATATGAATTAAGAGGGCATATTCATAGAAATAAAGCTATGCAGAGATAAGAAAGTGTAACATCAAAGGGATGTCTACTGTAGGCTCCCAGAGCCATTCAAGTTCAAGCATGCGGCGAAGATTGCAAGAAATTCTATTTCTGCATAGACTTGATCATCTCAAGTTGTGTTGCACGGTCCCGATTTGTCTCGGAAAGGGATCCCAGACCTGTCATATAAATTAGCTTGGTTCAGTTTTCCATGGCCACGAGTCCATTGTATAGATGGATCACTTACTCCGAAGCTCACCAACGACATCCTTAGCCTTGCCAAAGTAGACCTCCTCTATAAGATTCAAGAATATGTCAGCTCTGAAAAAGTCTCCAAGAAAGCTCACATTCGAGATGTGATTTGGGAAACATACGTAGCAGGTTACGCATCTTCAGTTCCATATCTTCAACGAGTCGTCCCACGTTCGCAACATGGCTAGCATCCGACTCGACGGGCATATCCACCTCGACCTGGCGAGTCATATTGCCGCTCAAGTCCATCTCGCCCAGAGCCTGGCTCTCGCTGGCCAGATGAAGGATAACAGTACTTGTCAATTTGTAGTGGCACATACGAGCGCGGTCGGTCGCTTCGAAAACGTGGATGCTGTCCCACTCGCCCGAGCTCTGGGCACCGGGGGTTACCCCTGCAGAGAAGATGATCAGTCACAGCCCAAACTCCAGAAAAGAAACTTCTATTTTATCAATTGATGCATACCTTTCTTGAGAAGGATGACACCAGCAAAGCCATCATCCAAGTCCCAGAAGTACACGCTTCCAACGCCGCCCTCGTAGTAGAGCTCCCGGTAAACATCGAAGGCCTCGTTGGCTGCAATTTCTAACTTGCGTACGCGCTCACTAGGGACTGTGCCGTCCTCAAGCGGGGGATCGAATTCATTGCTCCATGGTGACCGGTAGCTGTCACCGTCACGGTTATAATCACAGAGCAGGTAGTCACGGTTCGTCTGTTTGCATCGGCGAATCTCCAGGGGTTGATCGACAGAGGAGAGGAGATCTTCGGTCAGATCGGGGACAATTGTAGTGATGGCTTGGAGGTTTTTCTTGGTATCGCGAGGGTTTAAACGCCGAAGGAGATCGCTGGAAGAAGGAGGTCAGCTCGAGGGGGCTCTTCATGCACTGGGGGTGGGGTTGTAGTCGGAGGTTGGGTCTCGAAGACAACAGGAGGATGGAGTGCAATTTTAGCATTGTGAGATACGAGAGAATTGCTTTGAAGCACTTACAGCGCGCTGTCAAACTGTGCATCAGCCATGGTAGAGGTTAGGGGAGAAATGTTGTCTGTATACTGATGATGCTTGTCGGGCGGATGTTGATGAGCGGAGGTGCGTGTGCCCCACTTTGGAGTGGGTGTGGCAGTAACATCTATACAAATATCCAGTTTCGCCTTGACTTTCTGATACACTTCCAAGGTTGAGAATACTTGAACATTTGATAGGAATATAATTTGCCGACTAATCAGTAAATATATGTACTTTTAACAATCGGGTTTGGATGTTAACTTCAAGTTTCAAGCACTGGCATTTGGGCGTCTACTAGTACTAGTACTAATCGATACTATACATATTTATCCTGCCACTGCCACTGGCATGAACTTGAACTCGATTGATTACTACCTAGGTAGTACTAGCACAACCAACATTGGATGGTTGGAAAGTAGTACTTCCATTTATAGAACTACCTAGGTACCAGTTTACTCGTACACATCCATTAGTACATACATACAATAATGTATCTACCATTAGCACAACTTGAACTTGCCAACCTTGGAAGTTGGCAAGCAAAAATGACTTTCAGTTGAAGTGATAGTATATTAGTATATCCATGGATGAAATTCAAGTTGAACGTGCACATCATAATGCCATGACTCGGAGCTTCCATCTTAGATTCTCAAATTGAAGGAGATGGATATATATATCGATGCATTGGGGCTCCGAGTCGTGAAACTTGAAGGTCCCAAGGTCTTCGGGGGATTGGACGGACTCCGAGTCCACACTGGCACTGGGATACACATGTGCACTCGCATTATTCAAAATGTTTCCACCTGGGCAGGCTTCAACATTTGAAATGTTCATACTATGTACTATTTCGATGCCAGTGTTTCATCCATTTCAAGTTAGACTACCTATCACTGGATATAATACTCCGGTAAGTTTGTTGCCTAATTACTCGGAGAATATTGAAATTTGACATGTCGCTCTTGTGCAAGGTGAGCATCATTGAAATACTAATTGACATGTGCAGCCATAAAATTAAATTAAATAGGTACCACCATCTACTAACTGCATGTGTGTTACAATTTGCACGTGTGGTAGATGCCAGTGCTTCAATTTGGCTGGTACCTGCATCTGTATGTACCTGGGTGAATTTATACTGAACTTGAAGCACCTGAGTGTATATAGCTCTACTAGCTTCTTGATTCATTCCACACTGCACATGGATGGATGTGGCATGAGTCGACCCAAGTTAGATATCAACTTGAACAGCGTAACAAGTGCATAGATACTTCAAATGTTCACCCGGGTGCCTGAAAATCTTTGTATCGACTTAGAAAGTATAGGAGCATTAATAGAGAATGAAATTAAAACAAATTAGCCTCCAGGGCTCCTGCACACTATTCCCTTGCATACTCGGGGATGTCCGTGCCAAATACTGCTGAAACCCTCCCTTTACACCACCAATGAAAAAGAAATGATATATTTTCCTCCAGATTTGACAGATCCACTTACCTGCAGGGTCTCAGTAGTGCTGATCCCTTGAAGACCTGGATGATATCTAGTTGCGGAGCAAGGGGGATCATTTCCTAACTGATTGTCAAATTGAAGTATATTGATATAGAGAATAACAGATTGAAGAAGCTTTCTAAGATAAAACAAGGCGAATAGGAACAGCTCTTAGTACTTAATTTCATAACAGTGAGTCCAACAAGTCCAACGAGGGGCAGTTTGTAGATAATAACATTAGTGTAGAGAGCGTTTGATGTGAGAGCAAAGATCAGATGGTATTTATTGTTGCCTCACCTAGTCCACGTCTTTTCTTCCTCCCCATCTCTCCTTCCTCACTCTCCCACTCCTTCGTTTCCCAACCCACCCAGTCGTTCCATCTACATTCCCCACTCCTTTCAACCATGAAGTTCATGCTTGTCGTCTTCTTTGCCCTGCTGGCTCTCGTAGCCGCAGAGAACACCACCGCCGAGGCGCCGGCCACCACTGTGGTCATCAGCCCTGAGGCTCAGTGTGCCAAGAACTGTGAGTTGTTTATAATTATCTCGACTCTCGTATCTAAACATTAACGAACTCTACCCTCTAGGCAACAACAAGGACGTGTGCTGCATCGCCAAGTGCTACCACGTCCCCTGCCCCAGCAATAGCCAGGCCAACGATACCAACAAGTGCGTCGCCGCCTGCCCTCAGGGTACTGGTACTCCCGCCGACACCAAGAAGTATGAGGACTGTGAGCAGAGTTGCTACGCCTCCCACTTCTTCCCCGCCGATGTCTCTTCTACTACCAGTTCTACTCACTCTGAGACTACCATGACTGGTACCCACACCACTGAGTCTGGCACTCATGCCAGCGAGACTCACGCCGGTGCTACTCAGTCTGGTACTCAGACTGCTATGGTAACCACTGCTTCCGGCTCTAAGAGTATGTGACCAAATCTTCAGTTCCCTTGCATAAGACCATCCAAGTGTATACTAACCACACTATAGCTACCAACGAGGAGTCCAAGACCAGTGGTTCTGCTACCAGCTCTGAGGCTAAGCACACCACAAACGCTGCTACCAACCTTCAGACTGGTGCCTCTGGTGCTGGTCTGCTCGCTCTGGTCTTTGCAGCCTTTGTTCTGTGAACGACTCCCACAAATCTGCACCTAGTCTTCCATGACAGGTCTTTGTCCACTTCTAGTCTGGACCTTCAACTTGGCCATTGAGCCTTTCGCCGAGCCTTTTTATTCTGTTATCTTCCATTCTTACTTCTGTGATCTTATTTCACAAATCTCCGATTCATAGGCCGGCAATGAAATTTTGAAAAGTACCTCTTCCTTCTGTAAGTCTGGATTCGGAAGTTTGTAGACATCCACATTTCAATCTAAACAAAAAGAAACATGCATCGCGTCGATCAACAACTTTTAAATCTGTAGATCTTACTTACCCCACAGGCCTCTCCACATAAAGCTGTAAATTAAACCCATAAGTGTTGTGTAAAATTTCAAAATGCACTAAGGTTGCAGGGTTGATGCAGGGGACAAAACATAGTCTTGACTACCGCGAACCTCACCGCCAACGCGTTCAAGGGTTCGAGATTTGACGCGGGGAAACTCATTTTGCTCCACAAATATATCGTCAAGTTGACAAATAAATATTATTCTATTCGTCCCAACCTCGTGGTCATTTCTCAAAATTCCAGAAGATCTGGAAATTTCAATCCTACACTAAATTGTCTGAGAAATACATCAATTACCAATTCAAGCCAAAAGAACTTGAACTTGAGAATCGCAACACCAAGATGGCAGCAATCACCATGTCAGAGACAACAGAGGAATTCCAAAAGCTATATAGCTCTATGTTTGACTTTGTGAACACCTGCATGTCAGGCCACGACCCCTCTCACAACCCACCACACGTGCACCGGGTAGTCAATCTCGCCATGAGGATCCTATCTGCAGAACAAAAGTTACACCCTGAGGCCTCTTACTCCGGTGCAGTGGTTAAGCTAGCGGCGCTACTCCATGACATCGGTGATAGAAAGTACCTGCCAAACATAACGACAGAGGGAGATGAGTCACTGGATCCCAAGACGATGGTGCAACATGCTTTACTGCAACAAGGAGCTCCTGTGGAGTTAGCGATCAGGGTACAGACTATTGTATCGCATGTTTCGTATTCAACTGAATGCAAGGATCCCGCCGTTATTCGGCGGTTGATTGATGAGGAAGGATTTGGCGAGTTGGCGATTGTGCAGGATGCGGATCGATTGGATGCCATAGGTGCTATTGGGATTGGACGGTGCTTTACTTTCCTCGGTGCACAGGGGAAGAAGTTTGCGGGAGGGAGTGGATGGGTGATGGATAATGCGATTGAGCATTTTGGAGATAAGTTGGAGAAGTTGAAGGGAATGATGAAGACGGAGACGGGGAGGAAGATGGCACGCGCTCGAACTGAGAGATTGAATGTTTTTAAGAGTTGGTGGGAAGAGGAGATGGTCGAATCTACTTGAAAAGAATAGAAAAATGCTTCAGATGTTGTTGTTGAAACAATTACTAGTATAATCAAACTATCTATGTTGAATTTTGAGGCCCATATGGGACTTCAATCTTGTATTGATATGCGTAGCTAGTAGTTCCCAGCCTAGAGCGAGTGAAAAGCCCGAAACAATTTAAGAGCTTGCCTCCAAAAAGACAAAAAAGAAAGAAAGATCAAATGAACGAAGCAACCAGAAAAGAAGTGGTCAACTGTAGCATGGAGAGCGGAAAAAAGCGAGAGGAAGATCCTAGTGTGAGCAGATCATAAAGCCTCCAGTCTATCACAATGCAAGCGAAAATAAGTACAGGTTTGGGTATTTCAGTTTCTGTGTAAGCAAGTTGGAAGAGACGCAATCGATAAAGGGACGACAATAGGCAGATAATCCATAGATTTGGATTAATCTGATGCAATTTCATAGGTATGATATGGCCGAGCAGGGAAGGTCAAGAATAATAAAGAACTCCGGTGCGGTTCTCCAACGCCGTGTGCGTAAACAGAAATTCTAGATCACAGAAAAGGAAAAAAAGTCAAGTAGACGGAGTAAAGATATAGTAAGTAAAAAAGAATTCATGGAAAGGAATGGAGATGGATCAAACCCGATCTCGAGCAAAGTCTAGGACTTCACAATCATCCTCAAAGAAGCCATCATCGGCCTTAAGAGGCGCCGATGACTTCTTCTTGCGTCGGGTGGTGATAACAACCTCTTCAATGTGACCAGTACTGTTGGCCAGACTAATCAGGTTCTCCATGTCTCCACCAGCACCGATTGAATGGCCGTGAATGGCTCCAGCATCGTCTTGATCATCTGTCGCGTCTTCACTTGTATTACTGTAGGACCGCACATGCACTTTGGTGGTCGGAATTTCACCTCCGAAAACCCACTGACCACTCGGAGCTGCTAAACTCAGATCATGTTTACCTCCCTGGGAGGAATAAACATGCAAACCAACTCGCTGGTCAGTATGGAAGGGCTGGTAAGGAGTATTTGTCTCAATCTCAGCTTGAGAGAGAGGCTGACAGAGAGGTCGACTCATATTAGATGGATGTGCACTGGCGGATGGTAATAATAAAGCCCCCTGGACTACAAGTTCTGGGTCGTATGGCATAAGCGGTGCCGGTCCGCATGGATTGTGCAAAATGGCGGGTAACTTGTATTGCTTCTCTTTCCCGCCAAACACGGTGTGGATTTGCCGGTGCTTATGGCTAGTTGCACCACGCTTAAGGCGGTACAATTTGAAGTCTCCCTCATCGACCACTCCCAAGTAGATCGAACCCTTGTTGCAGATCCAAACTACACGATGAGATGCTGGATCTCTCGCCAGTCCCATCAGATGTAACCGGTTCTCTCCCGCATGTCGCAAGGTATGAACAGTTCCAGTAGCCGCAGCACCCATGGACTTTCCAAGTCCCGTTGCAACAACCTTTCCACCTTTAATGGTAGCAGCTGTAGGCAGGGCAAAGGAACTAATGTTGGGAAATGAAGTGCTACTAGTGGATGGAACGCGGCCTCGCACAGCTGAAAAGAATGGCTGCGTCCTGCCTCCAACTAGCTTGATAGCCGCCGACAGAGGGTTGCCCCCACTCGGCTGCCCTGCGATATCATCATTAGTCGGGTCAATCGTGGGCGACTTCTTGGCAGAAGAGCGTACACGACGGAAAGGTGGCCATTGAAATGCACTTCGAGGTAGGTCAAAGACATGGATGGTGCCCTTGCGTGTAATAACAGCAAGCCGGTCACCCACGGGCGCAGTCCAGATCACATCGACAATACTAGACGTAGTCAAACGAGCATATCTTGCAATCTGCCGCACACTGGAGTTTTGATCAGCCAGATTATCAGTCATGAAAGCCATGGCTCGACAATTCTTGAGTTGCATGAGATCCCAAACATATTGAACGTCGCCCTTCTTACTGGCAGTGAAGAGCATTAACCCATTTGGAGAAATTGAGAGAAAGCTGCAGCCGTTGGGCACTTGGAAGGTTGACAGAGGGTGAAGAGATGCGGTCTTTGGATCCATGCCATCGTCAAACCGCTTAAGATCGATGATAGAGACGGTGTCAGGTTCGGGGGATGAGGTAGATTGAGTGTCCTGAGCATGAGTTGGCGGGAAAAGGCTATATCCCGAGATGGGAGAATCAGTGCCCCGGGTTGGCCGCTGAGGAGGAGTGCCAGTAGACTGTTGGTTGTTCCAATACGAATTCCACGCTTGCATTCCCTGGTCGCCCATCCAGCGAGCGCCTTTAACTAATTCTTGCGTGACACCTCGCGCGACTTTATCGAAAAGGCTTTCCCCATCTCCCACATCTGTCCCACAGTTCACCGACGGGATGGTAGGCGGGTTCCGGGCCTCATAGCCTTGAGCCCTACTGTGCATCAAACCGGAAGGGACCAGCCCCTGAATCGATACTCTTTGTGAGGCAGATGGAGGGACCACTGCGAGCCATCTTCCCTGCAAAGCCAATATTGGACGCTCGGCCAAGGTAGTGCGGGGTAGCTCGTTGTGAGACCCATCTGGGTCAGTTGAGTTAGACGAGGTAGAATATCGTCGTTTTTCGCCAGCCTGTACATTCGTCCAAACCTTTCCAAGACATTGATATGTCACGGAAGAAGTCTGGCGATAAACGTAGACCTCGCCACTGACCCCGGAGGCCACGACAACATGGTTTCCACTAACCAGTAACTTTAGGCTACCGACCGGTGCTGGTGCAAAAGATGGAAGCCCAGGAATATTCTCAAGACAGGGGATCGCTTTGCTGGTAAATAGAGTTGCAGCATGAGTCCCTGACCGAAGAGAATATACTTCCACGCGGGTTTGGTAGAACTTTTCCTCCCTGCCAGGGCGTCGATCACTTGAGCGACCACGAGTCATAGATGGAGGTACCTCATTGATCTCCGAGCCCGCAGAGGAGACCGGGTGCTCCTCGTCGTCATTCGGTACCAATGGCCCATGAACAATCACCACCACGTGAGGCTGAGGTGAGACAGGTGACTCCATGCCAACGTGACCAGGCAAAATCTTGGCTTCCAGAACACGTCCATTAAGGCCGGTGATCTGACCAACTAAACGAGTGCCATGATCCTCAATCGCCTGAACTTCCACACTTCCGTCTGTTCCTATCACCAGAACATTCAAAGCACCCCGTGATGCCTTGGACGGATTCGGCAGAGTATCAAATGCACAGAATGAATATGTGCCATCTGTAGTAGAGCGAGGATGGGCAGCTGGAAGGTCAATCTCCGGGGCTCCATAGAAGTGCGCCTGGGGGAGATGGGGCAAAGGTGCCATGTTACTCATGGGACTTCCATATGAGTGACTCTTCCGTCGGTCAATAGACTGCTGTCTTGAGTTCATATTGCTTCGGTAGCCACTACTGTAGCTGAAAGGACGAATCTGGGTTGGCGGAGATGCAGAAGAAGGTTGACTAAAGCCACCCCGTGCTTGAATAGTGGGAAAGTTCAGAGGCGAATCATGAGGAAGATCGCCATCTATCAAATCTGTGGGGGGGACTTTTCCCATAAGGCACCGATTTAGCCCACGTATCAGTGCGACATGTGAAATCGTGTTCGTCGTTGCCTTCAATTGCCCCAAGTGCGTCCAGAACGGGCGAAGTAACGGGGGGCGGAACATGATGACCCAGAGTAGGCTCTGGACAGGACGATGGCTCCACCAATTTAGGCTCTAGTGGTTGAATCCTGGAAGTCATTAGTTAGTACTGAATTTCATAACCATTTGAGAGGGACTTTAAAGGGGAACGCGGGATATTTCATACGTATTGTCCACATCATCTGGAGGGCTTTCTGCTACAACCTTGGCCGCCTTGGCCTTCTTACTATTCTTCTTCTTCTTACTCTTTCCACTTGACTCATGCTCCGAAATAATGCGGGTTTGATCAGTACCGAAGGGTGGATCGTCTTCAAGCGACCGACTATGCTGGCGGATCAAATCGTCAGGTGCGGCCGGGGGCATAAAACAAGAGGGGTGCCTGAGAAGGCACTGAAGATTTTAAGCACAGGGGAAGCCGCTCCCAAGACCTTTCAGTAGGTCTGAGAACGGGCAGGGTGAGCAGTCTGCTGCAGATCGAACAGTGAAGAAGAAGGCTTGGGCAGTACAAAAGGAGGGGTTCAGGTCTAGGTGCCACCAGTCAGATTAGTTCCTAGGCCTTCGTTTTTGTTGGGAAATAGTTCCATAGGGGTGAAGTTATGTAGTTTGAGGTAGTTAGACTCACATATTGTAGTGATTTGAAGATAAGTATAGGGGAATGTGGTGAAGTTGAGGTTGTTGCGTAAACGGGGCGTATCTAGAGCGGAGGTCGCTCCTGGATACGCGGGGAAGCTTTGATAAGAGCGATAGGGGGTAGATAGAGATAGAAAGGTAACACAGCACTCACTGGATATTTAAATCCAGTCAGTGCTTATTGAAATTAGAGAAAGAAACCAGTTCGAAAGTGATATTGTTAAACTTGGAAAGATGTGTATGATTGAGAGTTGGAGTATCAGTGATAAGAGGAGGGGGAAAATCGGCAAATGCGGTACCTGAGTCAGAATGGCCGTCATTCCCCGGGGAAGTGACTACTCACCCATGACCCCGTCATCCCCTCATTACAGTGGAGGATACAGGTATTACATTATTACCACTATTACACTGTTAGGGTCCCCGCCATGGTCATCTTTTCCCAAGGTTTTACTTCTTTCATTCATTTCTTTTTTTTCTGGAATCTGCCTATCGTGTTTAGGTATTTGACTGCAGCCTTATCTAAGCTTGGCCACTTTCGTACCATGGAATGCATATGATCCATCATACTGATCATAACCGGTGTTTTACTTGGAAATAGTATGGGACAATAGTTCTTGTCCCACATTCTGCTAGACCTATTATAAGACACTGAAACAAAAAGAATTCAAGGAGAAGGAATCATAATACTGGTGGAGAATAAGAGTCACGGGGCCAAACAGTGACGCGATCTAAACTTTGAAAAGCAGCATGAACATACGCTGATCACTGATCATTCGCGGTTACCGATATTCCGTTCTGGGCCCCGATCGCGCATCCATATGCCAATAGTATCACGCCTCTCCCCACGTTTCTTCCAGGGTCCCTGCGCTGTGCATGTAATATCAGCTTATATCTGCCCAGGGTTATAGACTGAGGACACATAAACACAAACAAGCAGTGAGGATGCCCAAGTAACTAAGAGTCATAGGCGCAGGAATGAAAGAAAAAAAGAATTGTTTTGATTTGGTTCTATTAGATAAGACAAAGACAGAACTGACACCTGGTGGTAAGATGATGATACAGGCCCATGTGGGGCAGACCGAGGTAGATGGAGATCCCCCTGATTGTGTATTGCGTATTGCGATCAAGTCTTCTTCTTCGCAGCAGCCTTGGCCTTGGCTGCCTTCTTTTTGTTGCTGTTGATCATAACAATGCTTATGAATGTGCCCACCACAGCCGAGCCAAGCAGGGCAAGAATAACGGGGATACGGATGGCCCAAACACGGGGAGGGAAGAGGTCATGGAGTGGGTGGCCTGGGTCCACAAAGGGCTATACCAGAGAAGTTAGCAAGAGAAACTGAATTGAACCCAATAGGAGAGAGAGAGAGAGAGAGAAGTGTATACCATCAACAGGGTCCAGGCAGTATAGTAGAGAAAGATTGCAGTAGCAGCCAAGAGCATGGCGGAACCCACGAGTTGGCCCAGCTATAGTTTCATAGGTTAATAAGATGCATCGCAATGAAAATAACAATTCCAAAGTGATCTCCATACCATTGTTATCAAAGGAGTGGTCGCTTAAAAGCAAGGAAATCCGGGGGGAGGGAAAGAGAGTGGTCACCCTGGATATTGTTATAATGTTCTGAAGCTCCACGTATTAACATGGGGCGCGACTTGGCCAATGTGCACGTGACCTCAACTTTTCTGCTGGAATCGGGAATTGCTATGGACTAAAAGTACTTCAATAAGCTACACCTTCCCTTCCACTTTATCCTCCCCCACACTTCTCCCTGAGGTATCTCCCGGCCTCTTTAATCCGAATTTATATTCGGATTCTTTTCGGCCTCCCACCATGGAAGACGGTGATATCCTCCAGTCAGCGGTGCGAGTGCCTACTCCTCCCCCAGGTGTCCTATCACCAGGTGCAGCTTCACGAAAGCGGTCCCCTCCATCGAGATCGCCCTCCCCGAATCGTCGTCGCTCGCCTCCAGGAGACTCATCCAGAAATGATGCTGATGTTCCACGCCCTGACTCAGCTCGTGCGATCGATCGCGAGCGCCAGCTCGCGGAGCGTGTACGCGAACATGAACGGCAAGAAGCTGCCCGCAAGCCAATGACCGAGGAAGAAAAGCAGGCGTCGGCGAAGGCAGAATATGAAAAACTCTTGAACATGCGATCTGGTGGAACTTATATTCCCCCAGCACGACTGCGCGCCCTGCAGGCTCAGATCACAGATAAGACCAGCAAAGAATATCAGCGGATGGCTTGGGAGGCATTGAAAAAGTCCATCAATGGTCTGATCAATAAGATCAATGTATCTAACATCAAGTTCATTGTTCCTGAGCTTTTCGGAGAAAACTTGGTTCGCGGTCGGGGCTTGTTCTGTCGCTCGATCATGAAGGCGCAGGCCGCTAGTTTACCCTTTACCCCCATTTATGCAGCGATGACCGCCATTGTCAACACCAAGCTGCCCCAAGTCGGAGATCTGCTGCTGTCTCGACTGATCACCCAATTCCGCAAAGCATTCAAGCGAAATGACAAGGCAGTCTGTATTTCATCGACGACCTTTATCGCGCATCTGTGCAATACCCAGGTGGCCCACGAGATGCTTGCGGCTCAAATCTTGCTGCTGCTCCTTCACAAGCCTACCGATGACAGTGTGGAAATTGCAGTAGGACTCACCCGAGAAGTCGGCCAGCATCTAGAGGAAATGAACCCCCCGATCGCCCACGCAGTGTTCGACCAATTCCGTAACATCCTCCACGAAGCGGATATCGACAAGCGAGTGCAGTACATGATTGAGGTGCTCTTCCAAGTCCGCAAGGACCGTTACAAAGATAATCCCGCTGTCAAGGAAGAGCTTGACCTTGTGGAAGACGAGGACCAGATTACGCACCGTGTTGGCTTGGACGATGAACTTGAGACCAAAGACACACTCAACATTTTTAAATTCGACTCGGAATGGGAACAGCATGAAGACGCGTACAAGAAACTTAAGGCGGAGATTCTTGGTGAGGATAGCGATGAGGAGGACGAGGACGGAGATGAGGACGAAAGCTCCGACGAGGAGTCTGATGGAGAGGAACAAAAGATGGATATCAAGGACCAGAGCAATACGGACTTGGTCAACCTGCGCCGAACTATCTACCTGACGATCATGTCAAGTATTGATTTCGAAGAATGTTGTCACAAGTTGATGAAGATCAACCTCCCTGCAGGATTGGAGCCCGAACTGCCCTCGATGATCATTGAGTGTTGCTCCCAAGAACGCACATTTTCGAAATTCTACGGATTGATCGGAGAGAGATTTGCTAAGATCAATCGCCTGTGGTCTGATCTTTTCGAAGCTGCATTTGCCAAATACTACGATACTATCCACAGATACGAGACCAACCGTCTACGCAACATTGCACGCTTCTTCGGACATATGATCAGCAACGACGCCATTGGTTGGCATGTTCTGTCAGTGGTCCATATGAACGAAGAGGAGACGACTTCCAGCAGCCGTATCTTTGTTAAGATCTTATTCCAAGATCTGGGTGAACATATGGGTCTACCTACATTGCAGTCTCGCTTCAGAGACGAGATTCTGCGACCAAGCTTTGAGGGCTTGTTCCCTACAGAGAACCCCCGTCACACTCGTTTCTCTATCAACTACTTCACCAGTATTGGTATGGGTGTTTTGACGGAGGATATGCGTGAGCATCTCAAGAATATGCCCAAGCCTACTCTGCCAGCATTGCCTGCTGCAAGATCTCCATCCCGTTCTCCATCCCTTCGATCTCACCCAGCATCGTGCTCCACATGCACCCCTCGATCCTCGCGTTCTCCTTCACGCTCTCGCTCCCGCTCATACTCCCGATCTCCTTCAAGGGGCCGTGGTCGGTCCTACTCTCGTTCCATCACACCATCTTCGCGCGGCCGGAGCTACACCCCCTCGCGATCTCGGTCCCCACCTCGTCGCAGCCGCCGCGATGCTTCTTACAGCCGATCCCGCTCGCCGTCGGATCGCTCGCGCTCGCGTTCTGCATCTCGCACACCACCCCGCCGTACTAAGGCTCGTTCTGGCTCTCGTACTTCAAGCCGTAGCCCATACCGGGCTCGCCGATCAGTGTCTCGGTCTGTTACACCTCCACGCCGACGACGCAGCTATTCGCGATCAGTCTCTCGTTCGGTGACCCCACCTCGCCGTGGAGCAGCACCGAAGAATGACAAGCTTCCGTCTGTGTCTGCATCTCCTCCCCGTCGACGCGAAAAGTCTTATTCCCGTTCGCCATCTCGAACTCCCCCAAGAAAACGAGATGTCTCGCGAGGGAGATCTTACTCACGGACTCCCCCTCGTCGTGGTTAATCTATCAAGCCAAGTGATATGTCATATCGTCTTTTCTTATTCTTTTCTTTGACGTCGAGCAACCATAACTTTCTCCCGATGGTATGCTATGCTTGTAGTAAATTGCAAGGGATCTCTTTATGAAGTCGGGTTTCGTGCTAGGAATGGGAATGATTTCCAAATGGTGTACTTTATCTGTTCATTTCTCCTTTTTTTTCTATATCCTCACTGGTCTTTTTTAACAAAATCCACCCAGTGCCAAGATCCGTCATGCATCCATGGATATGGCCATCAATCCAATCATGTCTAATGGGTATCTAAATGACACAGTTCTCCTTAACTCCTGCCATCTACTATATATACTTCAACTTTTCATCCATCTCGTAGACCAAACTAATCAATCCACCTCCAACGCCTCCCATGCACATCGATCACATCGGCACATCCCACCCAAAGCACCACTCGCCCATTCCCTACGCTCCTTGACCGGCAATCCAATATCACAGTAATGATTCAAGATTTCCGCATCCTTCGCAATACCTCCAGGCTTGAGATCCTTCATTTCGATAGCTCCATTCGGCTTCGTCCTCGACCAAACAGCCGTCTCCTCGTCGCCTCGTGCACTGAAGGTAATCTCACCACCCCATTCCCAACGCACATTAGGATCGCAAGAATGATTGGCAAGACACCAAAGAGGATGCACAGCACAAAGCTCTGGACCTCCATCCCAAGTAGATAGACGACCAGACGCAGTACCACGGAACTTCGCGTAGAGAGTATTCAAAACCCAAGTATCATAGCGCGGAAGCGAAACATAAGGATCGATCTCCATTTCCTCGAGAAAGCGCATAGGTTGCAAGATATTCAACTGGAACGAGAAAGGCAGAGACTTGACATCCTTGTCTGACTCAGAGTCCGTAAGACTCTCAATATCAAAGTCATGGAAATCTCCCCAGATATACTTGACCTCGGGTAACTCCAACGCATGCACATCCTGAGTCGCAGACATCGCCAACGCACGACCCAGAAGAAGCAAGTAAAGATAATCCGCCTTATCCTTAGGATCAGGAATATCCTTACCAATAGATTCTAACCCATCTTCCAATCCACAGACCGCATCATGGTAAACCTCTTGCGCAGTATCATGGCACGCCTGACTACAGAAGACGGTATCCGCGCAGTCACCTTCACAGGCAACAGGAGGATCCTCAGCCGAGAGGTCAGGTAAGGGAGCATTACAAGCATCGCAGAGGTCATCATGAAGACGATTGGTAGCAGTAAGAAGAGAAGACTCGCGGAGGATGATTTCACTCGGAGCGATATCCTCTTTCGCGAAAAGACCCAATTGCACAGAGACTTCACCAGTATCTTCTCCCGTTGAGGCATGAAGAGCGGGTAAAGCGACCGCACGAACCTCACACTTTGGTGCAATTTCAGCTAGTCGTTTATTGAGGAATTCAAGTTCCTCCGGTGCGCGGCGATCCGGTTCATGTTCATTCCAGGGATAGAGGACACGACGAGCGTAGCCCTGCGCGGGGAGAACCGCGGAATCGATATCTTGCAGCTCCACGCCGGTCTTAGAAGTACGAGAGATGTAGATATTCTTGACGATATCCATTTGTGTCTGCAACATGGTTGAGGCGGGTGTGTCGACGTTGTCTGCGGATAGCTCACGCAGGAGTGCGAGACCACGAACACCAAATTCATATGCATCGCGATAGCAGCCACAGTCTACAAGACCGCGCACGAGAATAGCATAGACTGCTCCGATAAGGGTATTATATTCTTCCAGAGTTACTGGAGTAGTTCCGTCATCTTCATCTTCGTCCTCGTCCTCGTCCTCATCCTCGTCGTCTTCAGCTTCATTCTCGGTCTGATCGACGGATTGAGTGAATGTATTTTCTCCGGTCTCGACCTTTCGTTTGGCATGAAATTCGCATCCATCGGGGTCTACTACGGACTCGAGTAGAGAGAGCGCACGGTAAGCGTCTGCGGCGGCGAGATCGGGGAAGCCAAGTTGTTCATGGAGGCGAGCTCGTTCGAGGTAAAGATGAGGATTGTGTGGATCTTGATAAAGTTGATTGGTTTTATCCGATCGCGACTGCAATAATTGAGACGCCATATTGGAGAGGTGAATTGGTTCAAGATGATTCTAACATTCAAGTTCTGAAATCTTGAGAATTTCCATTTACAATGTGGGGCATTGACCGGCTTAGGTGGATCGGCGGGGTAGCCCTATTTCATTGTCACTATGTCCTGAGGAGTACTATAGAGATCGAGTACTATAGAGATCGACTCCAGGATAAAGATGAAAGAAAAGGACTTGACGTTTTGTAGAATTGATTCAATATCACTCATTGCTACTTATTACTACTAGTACAAACCCTTGGGATGTTGAGCCACATACTGGTAGCACTCATCACTACATCCATAAATATTAATGTCTAGATAGACACATACTAGTACCTGGACGCAGTCAGTTCAAGGCGCAATTTAATATTCTCTTCATGATAATGTCATTCTTAGACCTAATCTCTGTTGATGAAACCCACTGAAAAAAAGACCCTCGCGCCTGGATGCAATCCCCCAATCATTCTGGCCATTATTAACGATAGCAAGAACATAATGAAACTGTCGCAGGTCATTCAGAAAGAAAATAAGATCAAGATCACATCACCTTTTCATAGACAAGTCAGCTTTCATCAGATAGGCCAGCCTACAAAATGCAGTTACGTACCGAGCAATTGTCATCGAGGACAATAGTAGCGCGCTCATCATCCCCCGTGGCTCCGAGGCCCTCAACTGCTGCACCTCCTGCAAGGCCCTGTCGACCTCGGAGTGTGGCTGCAAGACGAGCGAGCATACTCCCTCTATGTGCAGATATTAGTATCTGCTGTATGGGTATCTTCGTACGATTCCCAGGATCCCACTTACTGTGATGTACGCCTCACTCATGCCGCCACGGCGGTCGACATCATTCTGGGACATGATGCGGTAACTGTCCTGGATTCGTTTCCGACTCTGAAGTCCACCTACGGCGCGCCCTGCAGAACCCAGGCTGTTTGCTGCATTATCAGGGTCTAAAATGTTAACCCCTTGTCTGGCTAGCTCTTGGGCGTTCTGGTCTGGACTGAAGATTTTGATGGTATTGTCGATACCAGAAACAGCCATCGTAGGCTCGTATGGATGACCTGTATTACATATTGAGCTGATGATCGTGAAGCCATAAATAGCAAAAGAAAAAGACTCACCTTGGATCACGTTGACCACCTCGCTGTCGCCCTCTAAAATATTCACCAGATTTGCAGTTTTTCGTTCCCAGATGAATAAATGTCCCGAATCACTGCCACTTACCACATACTCATCATTGAGACCGAAGAAATTCACATCCTTCACGGTTTTGATGTTGCAATGTCCACGATAAGTTCTTGTATGAGGCGAGAAAGGTGCGTCAATCTCAACGTCTCCTCGGCGATGCTTGCTCCCTCCACGTTGCAGTGTAACAGGGATTCCGACATCTGACTCTTCGCTATCACCACCATCATCATCATCCATGTCAAAATCCCAGCCATCTGAATCACTAGAATCATCTTCATCCTCGTCATCGCTGCCACTGGATTCCTCCTGTTCACCGGTGACCTCGTCGCTTTCATCGCCAGTTTCCGAGGGCACACCGGACTCACTGATATTAGTATCCTCGCGGGTTGCGGAGGACGTCTCATTGTCGCCGTTTATTTTATTCTCGCGCTTGTGTCTTGGGAGGCGACTTCTCACTAGGTTGATCGCCCGGATCTGCTCATCTGGCTCATCGGGATCAATGTCCCGTTGAGACTCTTCGAGATATCTCTCCAGCTCTAGGTCGCCATCTTCATCGATTTCAGGCTGGAGTCCACCAAAGGCACGATTGACAAATGCATAGTTAACGCCTGTTCCAGCAGTCATCAAAATGCCTCTGCCGACTCGCAAAATCCAAAATCTGAAGGCAGAGGCTCGATCCAAAGATCGAACCTGGGACGAAGGGTTAGAAACGCGACGCTTATCAATCAGAGCCGCTGTAGTTCCAAGATCTTCCAATGGCAACTTGACGGCATTGCTGAAAGCGGTCACGGCTGCGTATTGAGTCTGGAATAGAATGCGAGTACTGTCATGCTCGTAGGGTGAAGCGTCCACATTGACGATAGGAGTTTCCTCTGCTAGGCCATGAAGGTAAGGAATCAGAATTCCATCAATTGCATCCTCATCTGCATCTTCTGAGATAGGAAAGCGACCATTTTGTCTTCGGGGCTCTGATCCGCTCTTGAATCCGGCCAGAAGGGCCTGTCGGCCGCCCTGCAGCCATAGTAGGATAGCCTTGAGAAAATCATAGCCAAACTGGGCCTCTCGCTCGATTGATCCATCCTCGCTTGGTGCAGATGTGATACTCTGGAAATCCGAATATGTGGCTGGGTCGTCTCCCTCTACGTTATTTGATAAGTTCATCAAGATGCGTGACAGAGTGCCTGCAGCTTGTATGAATCTCCAGGACGCCTGCCGATTACGGCGAAGCGTTTGCTGAAATTGAACAGTTTCATTAGATGGGTTCATCGGATACCTCCAGTCTCGAATGACAGAGTCCATCTTCGGCAGCATTGTGGAAGCGAGGGTCAATGCGGTCGCGAATGACTCCGCGTAAGGGGTAAGATCATTTTGCTCTGCTTCTTCCGCTGCGTCTCGAACGGATTCCTCCAGTGTAAATAAAGCCTGTCGCATTTGAACCAGTGCTTTTGCAATATCTCTGCTAAGCCGCTGTGCTTCATTCAACACCGAGTATCTGGCTCGCTCGAGGAAATCTTCAGGCAGTTCACCTTCCTCGTCCAATCCCGGGATAGGAATATCCGATGTCTCTCCATTCTCAAACTGGACTCTGAATCTATCTGGGTCATTAGATCGACGTCGAGATCGATGACGATCGCCACTTTCTTGAGAGGACATGGACATAGGTTTTGGCCGCTTTCGCTTTCGGTCGCGCGTTCCATTTTTGGAGATTTTCTTGCCAGTCTTTGAGATAGAGCTCCTCTCCTCGGATGAAATGTTCCGTGCATCCGCGCTGTGAACAAGATCGAAACTGTAAATGTGGTCTCCGGACCAGCTTACTACCATCTCATCTGGGTTTGCATCGCTGATTTTACACGCAGTGATATGCCCGTCATCGAGATCTCGCATGCGACTCTTTCCACAAGGTGCAAAACGTCGAACACAACGAGTTGCCTTTCCCATGAGTTCATCATCGACACTTCCCGCGCGGGGTGTTGACCCACTGGGCGTTCCTCTCTCAGATGTCATGTCACGACCAAGCATACGCCGATCGTGTAAAAAGCAATGCACGTGCGCACCACCAAGTGCGATATAGTGTGGTTGAGAAGGAGAGCAAGAAATGGAGTTTAAGTCTAGGCTGTATCTCTTGTAGGATATCAGCGGTGGCGGAACATTCGAGTCATCATGTACCAGGCCAGGCCTGTACGCCATGAAGCCCTGTCCCCCATTGGGCGCAGGGTATGCGGAAGATGGTTGGCGTAAGTCCCATTGTCGAACTTCACCATCCTCAGAACATGTCAGGAATAGGTAAGGAGATGATTCGGTGACGATGCGTTTCACGCGGTCGGCATGACTTCGATAGACGCGAGCATTTGTATTACCCTCACTCAGGTACCGGGCTCCGTCAAAGAAACTATTAAACCGGCGACTCCGCGCTGAAGCCGCAAATGCCGAAGTAGATGCGGAATTCGCATTTCTGCCAGCATATTCGATATCGAAGACACGCACTTGCGAATCGCCTGCGCATGTAACCAGGGTCCCGTCGTTCGAGTGGGGCATAAACTTGACGGAGAAAATGTTGGCTTTGTGACCCGTATGGACGGTGGTGTGCAGCGCGAATGGAGCATCGGAGGATTCAGGTTGATAAGAGTAGATATTCAAATGTTGATCATCTGAGCCTGAGGCCAGAAGACGTCCTGAACGAGACCAACTGCGAGGCGGTTAGCGTGATGGTGACAACGCATCAATGAGGGGAAGATCGGCGGGCCTGCCAGCCAGACTGAGGGCATGGAAATGGCATCCGCACGCGTATAATGATCATACCTGAGGGCATTTACGCAACCTGTATGTCCACCAAGCTCATTCACTATGTCAAGATCGTTGACCCACTCTTTAGAGCCATAGATGTCCCGGAGCCCGGCACGCGCAGACAGCTCCCCGCATTCCCGGCGCCAGAGGCGGTCATAAAGTAAGTCTCTCATGGCGGCTGATCAGTGCGATTGCCGAAGATGGAAGTTTCACAAGGGGCGACTGGAGATCATTATGAGATAAGATAACCGCGGTAGAATCGCGTAGTGGGTGGACTCTTGTCGTCTTTTCACTACTTTTTTTTGGTCAATGCGTCAATGCGACGAGGGATTGTAGATGACGTCAGGTAACGGGGTTAGCCGAGGGGTGAGTGGTTACAAGCTATAGCAATAGCTGGGAGCAAGGTAAAACAGTGAACTGGGTAAAAGTCCGGGATATAAATTGGAAGTTATCAGCGGAGAAGCTCATATGGAAATTAGAGAGGGTAATCACACGTCAAGTGAACAGAGAACCGGTTAAGAGTCGGCACTTTTGTCCATCCAAAGGGGAATGACGTTGCTGACTCATCCGGGTCCAGACCTGCTTATCTAATATATCAATTATGCCTTGAGGCAGAACATCTCTTATCTTATCAAGATACTACGATTTCCACTTCAATCAACATACATATCTCTCTCTTTCATTTCTTAATTGAGGTCTAATTATAGTCGTCAGCCATAGTGCTCACCCTGGCTTGTCCACCTGGTAGCTACCCAGGTATCTTACTATATATCTACCCCGGTTAGTACATATGCGGTCCATAAGAGGCCAGTTTTAAATAGATCAGTTTCGAGTCATTATACTCCCGAAGTGCACACTGCAAACGCTGCACACCAAGGTGAGTTTAATCTCTATAACGCCTGGGAACAGCCTCAACTCAAGGCATGTTTTCCGCTTTTCCCAGAGTGTGGCAAGTACCTTTCTTGTCTCTCATGAGTCATAAGCATACGTTTGCCCTGCTAGTGCCTCGTACCTCACGCATGCATGCACTGCCTTGGGCCTCCCATCCCCTGCCCAGATGAAATCTTGTCCAACGTCCCGTCTCGGTACTAACTTGAAATTTGTGGGATACTCCTTTCCTTGCTGGGAACCAATCAGTACATTAGACTCCAAAGTTTCGTCCCCAGGAGTATGCTTGCCAAGTTTCAAGTTCTGATCGACCCTCGCCAAGCAAAGATCAACTCTATTGAATACCCGTAGTGCACTATGGAGGTACTCGCAACTGTTGCCACTATCCTCGAGATTGTTGAACTTGGGACAACAGCATCACGCAAACTTTCCTCTTTTTATCGCGCGGCCAAAGCTGCGAATGAGTCTATGAAGGGCCTCTCCAGCGAAGTGACTCTCATATGTACTATTTTGAAGGAGCTCGCCAAGATCCTGGAACAAGATAAGGATTTGAAAACCGCATCAAAGAGCGCCTTTGAAACAGTCGAAAAAGTCATCGAAGAAAGCAAATTAGTTTTTGAGTCGAGAGGCAAGAACGAGAAGCCGAACAAAGTCGACTGCGCCGTACAGCATACATGATTACTACCGCATTCCGTGGCACGGAGTTGGAGACGCTGAAGGTCAACTTGGAGAGAATGAAGTCGACGATGCTTCTTATATTAAATGTCATGATCTATGCAGGCCAGGTTCACCAGTGAGCACCTCCACCTTGAATTTGAGTCGTATTAATGCTACTCCCAGAAACGCATCTTACCCCTCCAAAATTATCGAAGTTTCATCAAGACTCCTTTCGAAAAGGAAATATGATCGTGAGATTTGGATTAAAAATGCCCAAACAACGATCCATGTCGATAATACCAATGATCCCAGTGTGGATCAGATCCCACAACCGACCATCCAACCGACCATCCAACCATCCTCCCAGAAACGTAGCAGAAGTCCACTCCTACGAATTTCAGACCTACATCGCTCTTTTGAAAGATTACTGAATGAAACTGAAGCTCCTCCAAATGACTTGGAGCGGACGAGGCATTTGAGAACCGAAAATGGCGCGGTGAACGTGCATTCTACCAGATAAAGTATTTTCAAACAGTCATGGTGCTCAAGTCATGCAAATAATCAGCGATCAGTGTCTTCAACTTGAACATATTTCACCTTGCAAGCTTCAAGTTCATACTCTTTGTTCTGTTCCAATCGAACGGTCTCTTACTGGAAACTTGAAATATCTAACAACTTGAATGACGATATATCCGCACCTCGACATGAGCCGATAGGAATGAGAACGAATGGAACAACTCCCACTCAAAGTCAAACCTTGGACTCGAATCTACGAAAAAATAATAGAGAAAAACCGCTAGAATATCTAGCTATGCCACTTCATTTGCTCCTTTCTGTACCACGCATTCGAAACGTGATTCCAAACCTTGAAATTGCGGCTCCTTCAGCCTCCAGCCCTTATCGCTCCAATGGCGCATCTCTCATTTCGCCATTCCCAACCCGATCTTGCTTCGCCACGTCGGTCATCTTAAAGAAACCTCAAGCTGCTCTTTGTTGAACGTTCTATCGCTCTAGCGCTTTCGGCTGTCTCTTCTTTAGAGGTCAACTTATCTGTTCTATACGGATGGAGTCACTATTGTTGCCCTTTTCGTCTAACTAAAGACTAATAATAATATATAATCCTAATATTGACGAAAATCGTCAAATCCCTTGAGTAGATTACTACCGAGGACTTCAAGTAGCGGCATTGAAAGTTCAAGCCATGGAGCAGCCGACGCAGCTGATAAGTTCAAGTATCTCCAGCCTTCCAAAGGTTTGAAATGTTAAAACGGAGATTCATCCTCTTGAAGCAAGTGTATACGCATGCAGCTGCGTGGATGGAATTGAACGGAATGAACTTGATTGGCCTGCGTAGGTACTGTGTACCTTGTACTTTATACCAATGTGGAGTCCAATTTGTTTCTAACAAAAACCCCTCATCGCCGATCTGACAGACCAATGTGCTTGAGATACTAGTTCGGAGTTCTTGCTTAGTGCGAGCCGCTAAATCTGTGCGTGTTTTCCAAGATTAGCATGGCGCAATAGATACCAATAGCCCGCGATATAATTGGAGCTTGGAGTGCCACTATGTGTGCCACTGGTAGTGGAGTGGAAACCAGCCACGGGTTACTACTACTGGCAATGGCGCGCTTTGCGCTTGTGTGGCTCATTTCAATTATCTGATATCAGAAAAGATTAGCACTTTTATCAGGCCAGTAAAATGGCGACCTCGGATTCAAGTTTCCACATGTGCACTGAGATGAATTTGCTTTTGTATGAAACCTCAAGTGCTCCGGATGTCAAGGCTCAAGCTGGCCCCAGACTCGGACCTTGGGAGTTTTGGGGCCGTTCAGCTGTAACGTACTTGGAGTAATCATGCAACCTAAAATCTAAAAATGAAATAGTGCCTGAACGTCAATGCACCAGGCAACAAATTGAGCTCATACTAAATTTAGGTACGTGCAAATGTGGATATTACTATCTTAATGAGACATATCATTTCAAACTAGAAGATCTAGAACGTCGCTTTCATGATGCGGCTGAATACAAGCACACAGTATACCTCAGTCCAGGGTACAATCACACACTCCAGATACCAACTCGCACTGCAGGTCTGTCGGGCGGAAAACTAGCCAATTGAGTTGCCAATTGACTAACAGTCTCTCTCTCCGCAGAAACAATATCAGACTCAAGACTGCGCATAGCACGAATCTCTTGTAACATGAGTTTAATTGATTCCATTAAGCTCTGAGCAACACGAGTAAGAGCCGATTGTTCAAGTCGTTCAACCTCCCCAAATCCTAATATATCTAGTGTCTGCAGTTGTCTGGAGCATAACTCCAATTTAGCATGTAAATGTTGGACTTGCTCTTTCCAATCTTCACTCAAGGGATCGATGAAACCTGTACCATCGAGAATTCGAGATCTCTCACGGTTATTTCGGATACTCTCCGCTTGGTCAATCCAGTCCTCGAATACTGCGACCTCTTGGGTATATCTTCCATTTATCCCAGTCAAGTCAGTGACCTCTTGCAAGACCTGTGATAAGATCTGTATTTGTTCCGGGAACCCATGCGGGCCATGATGTTCACGACAATTCTGCGCCCAGTAGTCCAGGGCCTGTACATTGAGTTGATGCTGATGCATCTGCTCATCTCCCATCAAAGATCGATATTGCCCTGAAACGCCATCGTATTTCTTGCGTAGTTGCGCCTCAGACTCAGATTTCCATTCAGAGTGTCTCTCCAGTGAATTAGAATGAAACAGACTAAGTTGAAGTAGTTCGGTCTGCAATGCAGCAATATCTGGCCAGGATGTAGAGATCAAGGAGCCGTTTGAGGAAGGTGTTTCCGCGGGAGTAGGCGTGGGAGGTTTGGCGATCGGTTTCTTGGGGGAGTAGTGTTGCTGATAGGTTGAAAAGCCCGGCCGCGGTTTTTGAGCCGATTCTGATTGAGTAGGTTTTGCACTCGACGGCGTCATCTGGCTCCGGTGTCGGGTATGGCCTCGTGCTGCAGGTGTTGACCCATTTGCTGTGTTGAGCGGTTGTCTTAAGGAGGCCGAGCGAGTGGAACGTGGAGGGGGCATATCGCTCTTCTTTGGGGAAGGAGGTCTCGGCGCAGAGGACTGCATGGGTGGACGCATCGAAGGTTTACGCGGGGATGGCGGCGTGACACTTGGGGTTGTCGTCTTTGACGGCGCTGAGACATTGCTGCGAGTCGACGAGAGGTTCAATGTTGCAGGGCGCAAGAGACTTTGGCGACGGGTAGGCACAGCGGCACCAGTGGTCGTCGTTGTCCTTGTCGCGGCTGTGGCCGTGGCCGTGGTAGCAGGCCTGGAGGATGGGATGCCATGGCTCTTTCCATCTAGACCGATCCTTTGTCGTCGTTGAGGCGATGTCTCCTCTCGCGACTGCTTGGTCTCGGGGGGTGGAAGTCGCGTCTGTCCTTCACTCACATCATCCCGACTGAGATTGGTGCGTTGAGGCAGTAGAGTGCGACCACGATTGCTGGCATAGTCACTCAGCGAAGCGCTGTCGGCCGAAGAAGTGGTTGACGCAGTGGTCGGGCGAACCGGCGCCTTAGATCCTGTAGGCGTGGGGCGCGCAATATTGGAGGTCTGGAGTGGATTAGCCATCGGAATGCCCGAGCCACAGAGGATCATGGAGACCGACCTTCCTGGGCTCACGCAGTGAGACAGAACGGGTAGGAATGGGCATGATTAAGGATTCACTTGCCCAGCCACATTCGTGACCTGCTACAGTGTAGTATGTAGTGCGAAGTGGCTTTGTCTACTTTTGTTGACAGGATGTTCCGAGGCTCCACCATGACTTATCGGCAGTATACATGAATTCTATGCAATTGTGTTGAATAGTTTGTAATTCATAATTTTATTTCAAATAATTTGTATATGTAATTCAAATCTGAGTGTTTGACTATTTCAATATTGACACAATCTATATAGTCCAACTCAGCCCCTATACGGTGTCCATATTTGGCTCTGATAGTTCTGGATTTCGGTGGCCTTAACGCCTGAATACGGGATCACCTCGTATAACTACATTATCACCGCATCCTCTACTTCGTACTTACTCTAGAGTATGTACTCCGTACTAATGTACTCGGTACTCTCAATCAAACTCGTGATATTTTAAGAAAGGTTTTTATTCAGATCCATTGATTATGCTTATTCCGCTGACTGTACTTTAGCGGATATAAGCGCGGGTCCATCGTTTCAGCCCTTGAATCCCTGACCTTCGCAAAAAACCCCCAAATTGGATAAAATAATGCTGAACATACGGACTTCTCCGTCCAAAAATGAATACTGATCGCCTAATCTACAAATCCGATTAATCGATTAATCTGAACCATGGTCCCACTGAGCTATGGGACTAGGACAATCACCCCTCCACATGTGCGACAAATCTACCCAACAACCTGAAATAGTCACCAATATAGAGACGATCCTTCTTGTACATTACAGACTTTACAACTTCAAGGAATATGTAAATGCCACTGATGAAAAAATGACGTCGACTGCTCGGCATTTCTTCTCGCATCGTCATATTAACAACACGTCAAAATGGTTATTGAGGGATGGTGGAATCCCGAAAGTGGAGAGGATCACCCTTCTCCCACGGCGGCACGACTCATTCCAGTCTAGCTGCCCCCCTCCTTCACTTCTCATTTGTTCGATATGGAGACAAGGTGTTGTCTCTTGGCCCCCCGTTAGGCCGCATGCATCTCACGACTGGCTATGACACCATCTTGCAGCGGATCCCCAATGGAGACGATGGGGACGATGGGGAAGAACGAAACAATCGCTTATTGACACGGGAAGAAAAAGACGTGGAGTCTTTCCACTGAAATCCGAATTAGACAAAGCCACTTTGTATGAGCTCACTTCAAATATTCGTTTCAGCCCCTCAGCTTCGGGGCCAGGGGATCACATAGCCCCTGGGATAAGGCTTGGGGGCGGACGATCAAACATAGACCTCGATGGATTCGATCGGGGGGAAGGAGTTTCGTATCGGAAAAAAATATCAGAAAAAAAAAAGAATACGTACTAGTGATTTGCACAAAAGATATTATTCCGAATTGTTTATTTTTGGTGGAGAGTCCCACAAGGTGTGAATGAACTCCATATCGGTGACGCCAACGGGGTACTTAGGTGCAGATGGAGTGTGACGACAAGGTGGCTTAAACATTCCAGGACTATGTCGTACACTACAAGAATTCAAATTTCAAACTTGATTGATAAATTATCTTTAAAAAAAACCTGTGGGATTTATACTTCTTCAACTATTTCATATAGCTTGGTTAGTGGGAAATTGGGGTTGTATTTCAAGGTGATTAAGCTACTGGGGCCCAAATGAATCACACTATCGTTCGCACTAGCAATGGCATGGGGTCCGAGGGGCTCTTTTTCTTTTGGGAAAATGTTTAATTATTAGACCAAAAATTGTGGTTTTATTTCCCTCAAGTGTTCATTTATGGAGTGGTAGGCAGACTCCATTTAACCCATAAAACCCCCTTTGTTCGCCACCCATTTCCCCGAACCAAATGATCATCTTTACACACAACACCTGAGCAACCTCTACGCAGTATACAGAGTACTCAACTTGAACATTAAAAGTGCTTCTATCAACCTATATCCACTTCCAAGATTCCAAGTTTCTTCTACAACCCTGAAACTTGCAACTATGAGTTCTCCTCTTTCTATCTCTCCACCCACCGGGGTCAATTATCCCACATCTCCATCACCTACTGTGGCCCTCGGTATTGTTCGGTGTTCACGATGTCAACAATCTCTCAATGTCGCTTCCAACCCTAGCAGTGCAGTTCAATTCGGTATGAACTCATATTACTGTAATCGATGTGCCTCGAAAGTGGGATTTGGCCGCTGAGATCCAAACAATGCCTACTCCCGGGAGAAAGCCGACTCCACCCGGGGAGAGAATCATTCAACCACCACAACACAACCTTGGAACCCCAATTGCCTGGTCCATTACCAACCCAAACATCGAAAAAAGGAAGATATAATATCACTTGGTTTTCTTAAAAACCAAATCCCTTCATTTCACAATGCGCAACGCGCAGGGCTACGGAACGGCCTAGAAAGGCCTGTGCGGGCACGGTCCTTTCCTTTCGTCATGCTCATGCTCATGCTCATCTCGGTCCCTGGTGACCCGGATAACTTGTTTCGCGATTTCGAAATCATACCACACTCTTCGCAGTCAGCAGACCGAGCGGGAAAATTACACTATCAGCGGAAAATGGGAAAAAGCGAGGAAAACCTTGACTGGGTGTGGCCTGCTGTATTAGTACCCAGACTATTTTCTATTGGTCTAAATCATGTTTTTTTTGAGCGTCCCTGCATCTTTCTGAGCCATCATTTGCGACTTTATGACCCTAGAACTGTTCCTAGATTCTAGTTAATGAATACGAAGTTATGACCTTAATATTCTTTTCAAGTTCATTGTGCTTCATGTACTTTGTACTTTGTGCCTATTCAAATTATATGATGGGTGATCTGTTCTTTACTCCTTACAGTGTACACCACCTGATCAGTTGACCAGTTGACCAATTCACCAGCACCAATCCGCTTCAAATTGGGAATCAACATGTGCATAACTTATAAGACCAAAATTAGAGAAAAAAAAAGAAAAGAAATAATTGTGTAGCTTGCAAATAATTTCCCCCCCCTGTTTCAGAATTCTACGCCACAAAAGTCCATAGAGCTCCACCTGTTCACTGTCATGTTACTCCCTCATCGCGTGTCTACTCCACCTTCACCCCCTGTTCCACTAGAAACCTTCAAATCTCAATAAAAGGACGGAGATACATCGAAGGGATGTCAGGGATGTCACACATACCCCCGAGCTGTGTATCACTTATGAAGTCTTGTTGAAAGCCACAAAAACCCTACAAAAGAAGAAAAAAAGAAAGTCCATCCCGGGGATCTTCGGATCAACACCGAACCAGAAAATCCCAAGTGTCGATCCCTGAAAAATGCCCCCAGCGGGGCCTACAGAGTACAGCACATACAATCCCAGGGCTGAAAGGCCCCTAAAAAGGAATATTTACGTGGTTGAAATGCATTCACAAATCGCTCGGCTCCGACAGATTTCCCCAAAATAGAGGGGCAGCTGCAGTGTGACGAAGGGAAAGGGACTACTTTTTCCGCCACCAGAGATATTGCGATTACAAGATTACTTCAAGTTACAGCGGACTTGCCGTGTCGATGGGCCCAGAACATCAGTACAGACCATCAGTCTAGAGTGTATGCAATGAAGACGATGAAAAGGTTCCGAAATGACGACTTGGGGACTATGTACTGGGTACGGAGTACACCGTATTTGACATGTATACATGTCAACTGGTATAAAAGCACTGTTCTGTGGAGACTCGAACTCAGCTCGATGTACTCTGTCGCATGGAGCATAAATCGAGATAAATCAAGTCACCAGAAATCACTAAACGCACTCGCAGCCAGCCACGATCATGACTAAATGCCGCTGCAGGTACTTCGGTGCTCCAGTAACGCATCCCGAATCAATAATCGCGGACGATCCTAAGGGAAAAAAACAAAAACATCAACAAAATTACTCTTGACAGCACTTGAGTTCGGAATGGCGCGCATTCTGATTGCTTAGGTTCACAGGGTTCATGCTAGGACCAAGTAGTTCTGGGGGATGATCTTCGATCGAAAAGTTTATGTGTTCGATTATACCCTATGATTTTCACTCAGCTTCAAGTTCATAGGATGAAAGTGAAAATTCTATTCAACTCATACTCAAAACGACCAGAATAGATTTGTTGAATATCACCTAGGACAACCCTCATCAACTTTCTGCAAGTGGTCAATGTGATCGATACGGTATGGGCCGCTCCCGCGACTCCACAGGTTCCGAGAGACCCTCATACATGGATTATCAAAGGGATATTCCATGTCCGATCTCGATCTAGCGGTGTAACCTGGATACTAGCTGCATCTAACACTTGAAGATCTTACTATTTGAGCTCCGTGCACTATCTCCTCTATCCTGTTTCTTCTCTATCTTTTTTTAATCTTTTTCTTTTATCTTTTTTCTTTTTTCCCCCACGTTCTAAGGAGAGACTATCCCATATATTCAACCTATGGGTAGCACAGGAGCGGCAAAACTGCACCAATTCAATGATAAAGACGATAAAGTTTTCTCTTGAGAAAAAAGCAAAGAAAGAAAGAAAACAAGATGACAGATGATGTTCCTGGAGTGGAACTATTTCCGGCGGGGTGGTACGGGAAAGTTGATTTATTGCATTTGGCAGACAGGAGGAGCTGAGCTTGGTCCACTCGATTTGGTGAAGAAAATGACATATCTCAGCATCTCACTCGAAGAGGTAGATCCCATCTCCATTGGTTCATGAACTATCTCTGCGGCCTTGATCATGTGTTGGCTCATGCATCTGGGTCTCCATGTCACCTCCGACTTTGCCATGTATTATCCTCTTTATCCACTAGTTTCTACGCCGCTCATCTACAATGGGGCTCGTCTTTTGTGAAGCATCCAGAGTCTTTCCTCTTCTATCTTGTGTCCTTTAACATCTACTTAGCCCCGGTATCTACTCGTGGTTCAATCTTTTATTTGATTTCCTTTCTTTCCGCAAGGTCGCATGTGTCGGTCTGACCAATTCGTTGTCCTGCATCGCGCCTAAGAACAGAAGTCAGCCCAAAGAGAGAAAAGAAAAATCCAAATCGGTAAGTTGACTTCCTTGCGTACCTAGGTCAGGGCACTGGTCACTTCGGAGAATGTCTTTTCTATGCTTGATGATGTCGGTATCCGCGCAACCCGCGGAAAGATCAGACTTGATCGTGATGCTCAGATATTCGTTTGGGAATTCCCAGCCTAGGTCCTTGGCATACTTGCAAAGCTAATTCAAATCTTTTTCTTTGTAGATACAGGACTTTTAGAAAGGCATTGTTATCATTTTAGTTCCGACTGGACCTTCTATCTTGGACTGGTCAAGCCCCGATACTTTCGCAACATCTGATCGAATTCCACTACACGAAGATACTATCGCCAAGATCTACCTGAACTTCCATCCTAAACGGCTACTTGCATCCGAGTACACAGTGAGATATCTTTGAAGCTTGGATATCAAAATCACCTGCAATCATGCCTATTTCTGGTCGGGAGAAGGGACGCAGTCCGAGATCTCGTAGGACAGATGATGAATTCGTCGTGTTTCTCCAGGGGGTAAGCTTACCACACCCTCAGATATCAGTCAAAATCTCTTTGATATCTAACACGAGATAAAGATTCCAGCACACTGCCGCTGGCAAGAACTGAAAGATCTAGTCCGCCAAACCGCACTTCACATCCGACAAGCCGTTGTATACGATGATAACCACGGGTTTCCTACCGGACTAGGTCAAATTATCGTGAAGAACGAAGATGAAGCATGGAGAACTTATCGTATGCGCCTCCCCGCGATTTCAATTCCTGGGGTATTCAATTCTGACCGCACATGCAGACCGGTTATCAACCAACGGATGGGAAGGTCAAAGTCTGGTCGTTACTCTAGCACGTACCAGTGCACCCACGAAACCCATTGCTGGACCTACTCGAAGTCCACCAGCCATGATCCAGGGCTACGTGTCTGGTCATTCGACTCCTTCTCGATCACACGGTAACATGACTTTACCGCCATCACCCATCTCACCCGAGTAAGCCACCCTCGAGTTTGAATGCGTTATTTTTTAGTGCAAGACCATGAGCTCATATCTCCACAGATCAGTCCATTCCCCAAGTCCAACATACCCATACCCCGATTTCGGACAAATGATGGGCCCAATTCCAATGCCACAACCATTCATGCCCATGTTGCCGGATCCAATGTCCCAACCAATGCCATGCTTCCCACCCTCCCCTATGATGCACTGCTCAATGTTCGATTCTCCAGGCTGGAACATGATGCCTATGTACCCCGTCTCTCCCATCCAATCTTTACCAGATTGTAACAAAGACGGGTATCCAAGTCCTCATCCACGAAAACCATGGAGCAACCAAGACGAAGTTTTTACAGGAATGGGCGATCTAGCTGAACGCGCAGTGTATATCAAGAGCCTGAGCGCATCGACCACGACCGCAGACCTAACCCGCCTTCTGTCGGGTGCCGGAACAGTCGAGCAGTGCAATGTGACCGTGACAGCAGATGCAAATGAGAACGAAGCGCAGACGCACGGTTCAGCGATTATGCGCAATGCGGATGAGGCGCGACGAGCCGTGACGATGCTGAACAATATGACATTTATGGGGATGCAGATCCGCGTGAAGACGGATACCCGACCGATTGTTGCGCGTAGTGGAAGTTGGGATGGGGCGACCGTTGTCGAGGATGATCTTGTGCAAGGTCTTTCTGAGTTCGGTTTACAGGAAAAGGTGAACGCAGTCATCAATTGTGGTCACCCTGCACCGGATGCTCTGCCTAGGAGGGGTGCTGATCGAAAGCCTCTTGTAGTTGATGGATCGGGACAGCGGAGGCAGTCATTAGAGATGTTGTCAACTTCGGCGCCTACCTAATACTAGTAGGATCGCGGCATAGCTGGGATGGGGTCGAAGTGTAATGCATGGATGTTACGGGGGCGGAAAAAAACTTGAACTTAGATATTAATGTATTATGTCGATTTATTGGGCGGAGTTTAGGCGATATGCCATTGTTATTAAGTTCAAATGTTACTGTTTATCTGTCCATTCTCCTTCAACTTTTATGCCTTCGACTCTGAGCCGTGCCACTCAGGTGCTATTGAGTACATCAATATCCAAATGAACCGAAAAGCCGAAAAGCCCAGGTGTATATCCAATGTTTCAAGTTTTTATACCTTAAATCATGGATTGACCCGTTTTCACTACAGTCGGCCGACCACTAGCAATGAGAACATCTCTGACACAGTCTAGAAGAACAAGATCGGTTCCTATGAATTGAAAAGGTCAGCGGAGCTAATAAGAAGTAGATGGTTGAAATACCTGGAGGGGACACAATGCAAACGGCAAAGGGAAGTCTTTCCGTGATCTGCGAAATCCTCGATTTATAGGAAATCTCCGCAACTATAGAGCTAGTCAGCTCTCAATTCTCGATCTGATGATGATAAATTTTCCTACTGGGTACAGCAAGCGCTGGTGCTTTTAGCACAGGGGCTAAAGCAAGAGTATTGATACCCTGCTGTGGCGGGCGCTCAAAACTGAGGATTTGAGGGTTAGTCGCTATCGGAATTTCAATATGGAATCCGAACCAACCTTGGAGCCTCATCACGGTATCTAGGACACATGCTTTCTAGAGGGAGGATCATGAGTGCATTGGCTCGGCTTTCCTTCAGAATGATTTCGTTGAACCAACGTGCGTAGGCTTCAATGTCCTTGAATCCACTATCACGCTCTTCTTCAGAAATTGTTTTACCAACCTCCCTATTTTGGGTTAGTTAAAAATGCCTAACAAGACCTGTTAATCCATACCATAATCGTCTATTAGGAAATGTCGTGAACGGCTCACGCTTAAACTTCTTCCTGTGTTGCTCCCGAAAATCGGATGAGTTATGATAAACATCACATGCCAAGCTAGCGGTGGCCTGATGACTATGAGTATTTTGCTTCGTATTAGGGGGGTCTCTGCTTACTGGATTGATGAAATCAGCAAGTGGAAGACCACCTGCCTCATCTGGGGGCTGATCTCTCCAGGCATCCTCAACTGAGATATCCCAGGGTTCCAACCTAAGAGTTCTATCCTTCATGAAGTTGCGTGCCAATCGGCATTGATTGGGATGAATGACGCTCCAAAAATCGGTCGGCCAAATTATAGCCGAGAAAGGCTGCTTGAAATTTTAGCAGTTGATCAATGCATGCATGCTTGCTATATACAGGCTCACATTTGGTTTCTTTATGAGCACGTCGTCTTTCAGCCACGCGCTAGCAAACTCTCTGCATTTTTCTATATCTCGACCAAGAAGCCCTGGCGTGTCCTATGAGCTTGAGAATCATTAGCTCGCTCAGGCACTAAGTAATCAGATTCTGATAGGGTTTTAGACCTAACATAAGGTTCAACTCCTGCTTTAGAGACTGCACCCAGACTAGGGCGGAGTCCAAAGCATCCACACTAAAGCGCTCGGCGGGTGATACTTCCCCAAGCTTGAATATATCAGCCTTTTCCCCGGCGTGGTTATGAAAGAGATCCAGATCCTTACTGTCAGTCCCAAGCGCAATATCAACCCGGTCATAAGCAGATATGGCAGATGCACTTCCTGAACTGCTTCCCCCAGGAGACTGATAACCATCTGCTCGAGCATTCCATGGGGCCTGGTAATCTACGTATTCAACCGGCTCCTCCCAGTTCCCGAAGGAAGTCATCTTGGGTTTCCCTAGAACAACGGCACCTTGCTCAACTAGACGTTGTATGCAAGTAGCTGTCTCTTGTTGTGGGCCATATGTATCGTAGAACGCGCGATTGCCAACAGAGGACTTGATGCCCTTGATATGAGTATTGTCTTTGACCACTATACGCCACCCGGATATTGGCGAGGGATTTGGAACAGAATAAGCCCTCAGTCGAGAGGGTAGAGCAACGCTGAGTGATATATCGTCATTACCCTTTACGAGAAGGGGCTCGAACTGACTTCCACTGCATGGGGACAGTTGGTAGCTCAAAAACTCATATTAGAATTCGTAACGCCCAACTCACTTACCTAGAGTTCGGTCTCAATGTACTCATGAATGTGCCGTTGCAATCAACCATAACTTTCCAAAAATCGTGCAATTGGCCATCGAACAGCATTTAAGGACCTGGCAGCAGCTCTTGCGTTGTTTCAGATGGCTCTATACACTGGATCCATTCGTGACCTAGTGTGGTAAGGCACGTTCGAGCCTCATCTGAAATTTCCATCTCACTTTCCAGGGCTCCATAAAAAATCACACCCGTGAGAAAGTTGACGTGAAAAACGTCATCCAAGTTTTGATAATCTTTGATAACTCGTTCAATCCAATCAACAGTTATCATTGAATCGGAAGGCGAGAGACTGAAAACAGTGACAAGGCATTTCTTTCGTTGCACTAGTTGGCTAATGGCCTTTCGATTTGCTTAGATAAAGAAACGTCAGGGGAAAGACCTTCTCTGCTCACTGTATATGGACAAGACACCAAGTATTTCGAGTTAACGATCGTGAGAACATTATCTCTTGCTTCAAAATCTTCCTCAATAGTTGCCATGACTGATCTATTGATTCAATAATCGGCGATTTTCGATGATTTCGCGTGCAATGCGCCCTAGCGTTGACTGACAGATTCCTGGCGCATGAATCTAATGGGAAATCAGAAGTCAAAGTGCGGGGAGAGAGGGCGGGGGTTGACAGGGGTATGTGCTCCTTGGCCTATATCCGAATCTACCTAGATTCAAACAGAGTAGGACGAAAAAAAATCCAGCACTGTATAGAAGAGTTGATTCCAAAATGAAATATCAGTATACTGGAAGCACCTAGGTTAATCTGGGCATTGCGGAAGCTGTACCCCACCCGGTGCCTGATACTATATAGGTACTACCTAGGTACTATGGATGTATATCAATCAATTACTACTATTAGTACCACCAATAGTAGGTAGGTAGGTACATACTAGTAGGTAAAACGATTGGTAGTAACCTCAAGTACTTGGAATAATGTGCCACCCGTGGACAGGCAGCGGCTCTGATTTCTTTTTCTAACTTAATCCCTATGTACATCATGATGTGTTACCAAACTCCAGTGTTCACTGGCATGATTGACCTGATTTACTACGGCTCTGGACATTTTGGACGGTGATGGGCATCAGAGGTAATTCAAGTTCCATCTTAGCATTTTTGTAAATGATACTCGTAATTCTTCAAATTATGATTCAAATGTTTAAAAATGAAATACTTAATTCATGGGTCTATTCAATGGATGCTACTGGTAAAATCGCCAATAGAAGATCCTTTCAGAACGAAGTAAGGAGTACCCTAGAGGAATCAGAGGCCATTAAATTGCAATATCTTCAGCCCCGAAGTGTGATCTACCCTGGGCCACTCAAATTCTTGACAGCTCATCTCCTGAGAGCTGAGGTGGTTTGGGCGATCCGAATGTGGCTTCCCAGGCGCTCGCGACGCTCACCAGTAAATCCCCCCCTGTTAGGCTGTGCGAGAGCCATGAGTCCCAATGGTCTTTCATTCTGCTTTGAATAACCCAATGGCAAAGTGACAGAAGGACATCCTGCAGCCGCAGCGATTGTGGGAAATCTTCCAGTGGGTGCGCCGATTATGAGATCAATGCCATTTTCTCTCATAGTCGCCTCCACTGCGTCACGATTTGTTTGTCGGAGGTTTTTCCAGCTATACTCATATTAAGACAAAGACACTTTATCTTGGTGCTCTATGGCACTAATTAGTTTGTCCTGCTTCGGGCAGCTAGGAGTAAGCACTCGGTTGGCATGCTGATTGTTGAAATCAACGAGGTCTTTTAGTGTTTGGATTGAGGAGTCATTAAAGTTGTGGGAAATGAATTCCCTAAACCCCGCTGCGTAGTCATGCCAGCCGACCTTTTGCAAACTGCTGTCGTCGCCATCGGCTCCGAAGCGACGAAGATTCACCCATTTCTTCACGACACCTCCATACTGCGAGATTCTTCCAATAGCTACCTCTATCTCCGCGATAACCTGCTCAAGATAGCCTTTTAAAGATCTTCAGGCGGCAGCAAAAGACATCCATTGACCAGGATGAAGGAATCCAACCCTCAAGGGCAACCAAGTTGAAATAAGGAACTGGCTATAGTCTTTACTGCCATGCCAAACGGAAAGCATGTCAGAAATGTCTTCACTGGACTTGGCCAAGGGACCAACCGAATCTGAGAATGGTGTCCATGGCAATGTCCCCTGGGTGGAAAAGAGACCGGGCGTGACTTTCAACCCACAAAGTGACGCACGATCAGCTAGGGCCATAATGGAACCGTCCGTTTCCGTTCCAAGCGAGATGGAAGCAAACCCAGCGGATATAGCTACTGCACTTCCAGATGAAGAACCACCCGGTGTCTTTTTTATTAGCTGCCATTGCGAGTGGAACATGCTCATTCAGCGGGGCTGCTATGAACTTACACTGTGACCTAGAAAAGTGTCACCTGGTGCGATTCCTCCTTTCACATACGCTGACTACGTCTGACTAAAAATGCGAAGAAAGAAGAATTAGGAGCGATCCCACGCGGAACAAGGGCACGACAAACCCTTCGACCTCAGACCATCCCGTTATGCAACCACCCCCCTTCATACCTGCCATAACGGACAGATTCGTTTTCCCGAGGAGTATTGCGCCGGTGGTAATGAACTCTTGAACTAGATCAGCTTTTGTGGATTCCAATTAGGAGAAGCACACAACCTTTTCAACGCATGGTGCATTTCTGGATGCAACGGATTTTTTGAAAGCGATCGCGCCACACGTAGTGGGGAGGTTGAATTCAGGACCGGTGCATATACTATCCTGGTGATATTCAAGTTTATGCATTTGATCAGCGACCATTCAAATTGTCCGAACCTTCCCAGGAAACCACTTCAACAGACCTTGACAACAAATGTAAAGGTCCTCGGATATGACCTGCTGCCCTTTCGTCGTCAAGCTTTTGTGCTATCTGTGCAAGCCTACTCCGATCCACAACTGAGATCATAGCATGAAGCTTTGCTCCTTGCCTGTTGTGTTTTTCGATTTGAGTTAAATAAATTTCCACAAGCTCAACACTTGTCGCCGCACTAGATTCTAGCAGGCCACGGAGATAGGAAGCTGTAGCTGTTAGGACATCGATCGCGACCGAAGAAGGCTTGAAAGTCGTCATTTCCAAGTTAGGGACTCGTGGCTTTTCTGGTCATGGATGGGTATGATTCTTAGCAACAGAGAAATTTTAGAAAATGAGCTGTGAAAAAAGAACAAAGCATCACTACCTACTCCGCTGGTCAGAATTGCGATGGGAGATAGAAGCTTCAGGTTTTTCGTGGTTGGACCATCATGATGTGTTCCCGCCATTGCTCTCCTTATTTCCCCTCTTTTCTTAAATACTCAGATATGAACAGGGGAAATGGTGGACTTTGATTTTCTCGACTAAAGCAGAGTTTATGTAAGGTATTAGGGGGGACTTAACCCCAGAACTGCGACGCCCTGTTGCGCCAGATTTATTCCATTTATATCAGCCATTCAACTTGAACTTGAACGTAGACTAGACCTTTTCCAGGTGGCAGCTAGTCTTCCCTTCAAGTAGGTCCAAATATCTAATAATACACGTAGCCCCTCCAGGGCTTACTAGTACATAGGTAACCCAGTAGGTACTTACATGCAAAGAGGGGTATGTCACCAGTCACCAGTACATACTAATTACTGAGTACTTGATGTGAACATGACTGTAGTGTCACGTTGTCTACTGGACCGAGATTCCTGGCTAAGCACTTCAAATGTTGAGTGCTGAATAGATACCTTTCCCAATTTCACTGCTACAATGCCGCGCGAACTGGATGTCAAGGAATATTGAAGCATTTGGAAGAAGGGAAAATAAAGAGATTAGCGGTAGTATCTATTTTAAGGATTTCAGGTGCTTGTTTCATCTCTAATTCGATCTCTCACATGGGCACTCATCCAATTACTCGATCACCTATTGACTCATCTCGTTCCCACTTATTTAGATCCTCTCAAATTAGATTCAGTAGTGTCCATGGTACATGAATATCCCTTTGTAAAGACATATTTAAGCCCAGTATGAAGCTCATTGTTGAGCTATCATAGTCATTGATTGAAAATAACTTGAAATGACCTCAGGCCTTGGAATAGTAAAAATCTAATTAAAGCGCAGAATCTTTACCAAGAACAATCAGGTTCAATGTTCAAATTTAGCTCCTTGTATTGCACTATTGTCCTCATTGATGGAGGCCAGAAGAGCATTCTTCTTGATGCTTAAAATATGGTTCCCTTTGGCTCTGTACTATCCTGGGAACGGATATCAAACATACAATGGACTCGAGACAAAGCTCGAGCTATTCTCCTTGAGGACTCGATTGTTCATACACAAAGACCTTTTGGTGATTAAAGAACCATTTAATTATAAAAAATAGATATAATAGATTTATCCTCGAACAATGGGCACTGTGCCTATATAATAGGCCTTCAAATCCGAGTCCTGGATTCAGAATCATCAACACAAACAGTCTCAACAGTCTCAACAGCAATCAGAAATCAATCTCAAGAATCATCCATCCAAACCACTGGCATTTTATACAATTACCTCATTTCCGGGGCTAACATCCTAGTCTACAGTCCCTAAGCCATCAATTCTGTACAAGATTCCCTCGCAAACATACAATCATCAGAATCAATATTTCAAACTACCAACACAATGGCTGACTCCGCGTATAGTCCTGAGCTGCAGCGTCTAATTGACACCCTCAACGTCATTGCACCCGAGATTGCAACTGAAGTTGTCGCTGCCCTAGATCAACAATTCGGTGGAATCATGTTTGAGCTTCCCGCGCATGTACTCCAATACCCCATGGATGATGAGAACCACCAACCCACCACTTTTATTGAATGGGTTACTAATAATTTTGATATGGTTGACCAGCAGGTTGCTGCAGAGATTGGTCACCCTATCCATACTCGTTCGGGCCCTAACGATCCTATTGAGTGGCGCCCTGTTGTCTGGGGCCTACCCACTGGCAATGGCCATGATGCCCCGGATCCTATTTGTGAGCATTGCCTCGACCTTCTTCCTCGACAGCCTGCCGATGCTGATATCATTGCCGAGCATCCGACTTGTTCTATCTGCACCGAGAATGTTGAGCTGAACTCCTCTACTCTCACTCTTCCTTGTGAGCATATCTATCATGAGAACTGTATCACTATTTGGCTTCGCCTATCCTCTACTTGCCCCCTTTGCCGCCGGGTTATTCGAAACCTTTAGAGCGCTGGAAAGTTACCAGGTGAGCTTTCCACTTGCGCAGTGACTAATCCGATACTAAGCACACAGTGAAGACCATGATAGATTACATTGATATTTCCTAGTTAGTACTCTTCACTAAATTGAACTGAGACCATTGCTTTTTCTTACTTCGAACTTTTTAGAACTTCTCCGTGGACAAAGATAGTATTTTGATTAATAAAGCACGGCTATCATCCGTGAGCTAAAAGTAAAATCAATTAAATGCCAGCGCTCTTAATCCAGCGCTCACCCTCTCTATAGAGCCGAGTTGGCACAGGTAAATGCCGGAGTCACACTTCCGGAGTAATCGGCAATAATGGCCTCAACGGCAGCATACAAGCCAGGCCCCAGTATAAAGAGGCCTACAATTAAGATGAAGACATTGAGCAGCGTCATCGCCGTCTGCCCAAGGCTGGAAAACAGCTTTCCCTTGTTCAACTGCCAATAAGCAACAGCGAAGAAGATGAAGCCGAAGAATGAATCAAAGGCTGCGCTGAGCAAGGACAGGAAGTCGCCCATACTAGGGACAACTTCCGAAAAGATGAAAGCAATGGCCCAGATGACCAACATGACCAGAAACCAAACACCCCAGCCAATTACGGTGTTACTGTGAGCGTGTCTAGACTTGCCCATAATCTTCTTGTAAATGAACTTCGCGGTAACATTCGCATAGATGACGCCAATGATCAACGTTGGCACAATGACGAAGCCGAAGGAAGCCTTTTTGTATGACACAACACCGAGACTTCCAAAGGCAGGGGCTGTGGCATATTGACCGAGGTAGCGGAAGCCAATTGCTGGGGGTACGATGAAGAGGATTGTAGAGATAGCTGCAAGCACAGCCAGGGCTTTGGGGAAATCCTGTGGCCGTTCCATCTCGGCGATAAAAGATGGGAAGAGGATCTGGGGCACCCAGAGGAATGTGATGTTCAGCACGGCGTTCATGCAATCAACCCATGTTGTTCCAGGCTGTGGGAATGCGTATGTTTTGACAGGTCCATCGGTTGGATAATCACCACTGTATCCGTACAGCGGGGCCTTTTCGATGCCTGCAAAGATGAGGAAGAGGAGAATGGCGATGCCCATACAGGCGGCTAAAAATGGCGTATGTTAGTAAGTCTTCCTTCCTTCCTATAGGCTCTGGGGCTCCACTTACATGAGAACATAGACATGAAACTGACATGGCGCAGGGTTTGAGGTGCAGACATCACAATACCCATTATGGCCACAATGACAGAGAAAATCGCCGTACACAAAGTATGACCAGACAGAGTATTGAGAACTTTGGCTCCAGTCAGGACATGGAAACCAATCAAGAGGATATTGTTCGCGAGCAGCATGAACGACGAGAAGACGTAGGCGATTTTGCTCTGTCCGAAAGCATAGTATCCGAAATCACCTATACAGAAAATCATTTGTTAGCGTTTGGTCTTATTTCGAGGAGTGGATTCGAGAACTGTCGCATACAGATATCTTTGATCTGAGGGTACTTCATGATAAACTTATGCATAGTAATCGAGGTCACCCAGAACAAGATACCACAGAGAACTGTGGTAATAATGCCTGGTACCCAGCCGAGAACGGAGAAGGACCAAGATTGTGCCATAATCGCAAGACAGACCTGGTCACCAGCTAGAAGAACAGCAGTCTTCTGCCAGGACATGGTTCGTAGCGCGATTTCATGTTCATGATCTATTCCGACGAATTCGTGGTTAGCAGATCGATTCAAGGGGGGGGGTTTAGGTATGAAAATTTGATCGATCACTTACCCTCTGCGACCAGAGCCTCAATTGTTTCAAATGAGCTTGCTCCGTCGACCTCAGTCCCCAACGCGAAAGGGGACTCCTTCTTCTCATAACTTTCCTCCAACGTGGTATTCATCGTGAGTCGTGAGTCGTAACAAGGGTGTAGATAACGATAACGATAACGAGGGTTCAGACGATCACGATAACGATAACACGAAGGAGAGTAAAAGAAGCATGCATGCAGGGTTTTTTTTGGTTTTCAGATGAGAAGTGAAAGAAGATTAGATCTTTTCACGTCTTTGAAAAGTAATTATTTTTTTTTCCTTTGTTGACGCCATATTCTGTATACGAGTTACACTACGTGCAGTTCGATGGCGCCATAATTAAAAGAATCGCGATATGCAGCTCCTTATCTGTTTAAGAGTCAAGATCTATCGTTGATTGGCCAACATCATGATCAACAAGACTCCGAACCTCAAAACGTGAAATATACTAGTCCAGACACGCAATCATAGAGGGTCAGACTGACATAAGATCTGGATTTTGTTAATTAATACCGATGAACGTGGCCACTAGGACCCATGTGGCCCCCAACATTATCGGGCCTAGCCGAGGCTACAAGCTGCCTAGGTGAGTTAGTCTATATGGAATTTGATGAAAAACGAAATTGGTAGAAATAGAAATAGATGGGCTCTCAGAATGTTATTTCTTAGGTATTTTCTAACTTTCAGGAAATGGGACTGCTGGCATAGAATTTTTGAGAAGAATCTCGATTGTGAATCTCTGGAGACTATTTCAGAAGAAACTCGAAATAGGTAACGATATGATTTCCCAAACCCGTTAAATCTGCTGAGACATCTGGACGAATTCATATTTGCAAGCTCAGCTTGTCTTCTTTTCTTTGATAATGGCCAAATTCGTCTGTCCAGGGGTGTTTTAGCTCTCCCACCAGCATCACTGTCACTGGCTCGTTCCATTCGTAGTTTGTACATCTCGTGAGATTGTCATTTGTGCCTGTAGTGAGGAATCTTCCACACATAATCAATCAAAATATCTTCTGATAGACATATATACCAGACCAAGGACATAGCAATTATACACGCCAACAGCTTGAATAGATGTTTCCATAGTTCGGCGGTAAACCTTCGCTTAAGCTCCTCATGATCAGAAGAGTCACCACCTCTTTCATCTGAGTATGGATTATCAATTTCATCTTCAGGGGAACAGATATCTTCATCTAGTTCACACAAGTCGCCCCCACAGCTGGGGTGATTTTTTGAAACCTCAAGCCTCGCCCACATCAGGTTTAGGTTGCATAAAACAATTCTGGCGGCTGTTGCTGGTCCCTGATTTTGATAGATTGTCCAGTTAGAATTAAATTCTCTCAGGTAATCCACGGTTAAGTTTGGCCTATCCTGGCTGACAACTTCATCCCAGTCATTGGCCCATTCACGCTGGTCGACGGTAAGATCTTGTTGACGGAATATCGTTGTCATATCAGTCAAAAGGTCATATCAGTCAAAAGGTCATATCAGTCAAAAGGAGGTTATAGTCCTTGAGCAATGCAGTCGCATCAACTCTTTTTGCCAACGAAGATTCATCATCATCATCTGGGCAAGTAGGGTCGTTAATCCATTCGTCCAGAGCCTTTCTAAAATCAGAGACATATAAACTTGGGATACCCAGTCTACCGTTGTTGATCGTGAACAATGATACATCTTTGGCATTGTTTCCTGTCCTCAGGGACAACAGATCCTCCAGAAATAAGTCTCCAGGGTAGCCTTTTCAGGAAGATTACAATCGGTGGTAATTTATAGGAAATGACGCCAGCACTGTCAAATTCCAACGGCCAGGAGGCAAATTTCGAAGTCGCTCCAAGATCCTAGCATGAAAGAGGATATTATCAGACAGGCAGACACCTAATTTTGACATTGAAGGTGCAATGTTGCACTCCAAGCTGGACCATTAGGGTACTTTTTTCCTTTAAACTTCTCCAAGCAGCCTTTAGGTTGATTTTGACTGATGTCTCTTTTGTGCCCGCAAAGACCAAGTCTGCCATTGTTGAATTTCACTAACTTTGCGGGAGGGTCCCTTTTGGCTGTTGCAGTGATTTTGCCTTCTTTTGCCTTCTGCTGCTGTCGCTCGCGACTGTTATCTTCTGGACTGGAGCCAGGAGGGAGGCGTCTTGATAAGACAGATTCAAAGTGAGGATCGTCCTCAAAGATGCCATGTTATCTTGCTTTTTTCGTAAAAGTCTTCTTTGACCAAGTCCTCAGTTAATATTGGCAGCTGCAACGCATTTTTAGCCACTCAACTGTTGTTCCAAGGTTTCCAATCGGTCCCGGTGAACAGTAAGCCCTCTCATATATAGACTCATTCTTGGCGAGGTAGGCAATACAGCGGTGACGGTAACGGCAGATTGAAGAACTCGAGGTCTTGAAGGAGTTAAGTTTCTCAAGGTTGAGGGGAGGTAATTTATAATAGTGAAAAGTTGGGCAGCAGGATGTAGACTAAATCCTCACCGCTATAATAATCATAAGAAAAAGAAGTTAATCAAAGTAAGAAAGAAAGAGAAGTATTAAGTTGATAAATATTGAAGGTGTATGTACCTTTGGCGTCATATAATGCACATGTGGTAAGGAGATAACAGAAAATGGAAAAGATGTGAGAGGAGTAGATACAAAAAAGAGGAAATATTGCCAGGCGACTTCTGAATATGCATCATGATGTGTGCTGGATGTGAACAGAGAGAGATTATAACAAAGAATTTATAGAGCAATCGATGATATAATCAATGATACAATCAACATAGAAGTAAAAGCTGGTAAAGCCTTAACTCCTACCTTCTCTCATATCAGCAAAAGTAATATTTTCTTGAAACAGTCATTATGACTTCCCAAGCTTCCATTGGATCATCTTAATGAACAAGAAGGCAACAAGCCAGTTCTGAGCTAGGAATATCATGGTCATCCTTCCTATCTGACTTGACCCTGGAAATAAACGGTGTCTCATCATACCCAACAAGGATCGATCAACCTTCATCCTACAAAAGTCTACCGGCAAATTATCATCTGCTCAGTTGCAAGAAAATATTCGGAACCGGTTCAAGGGGATATCTACAACTAAAGGTTATCAAGGCTATCTATGGAATTCTTACAAATACCGTGATCGTCAAGGGTGTCAACGGACATTCACCAATGGAAAAAATGCTAAGTTGCATGCCAGTGTCCACCGGGAAACAATACTTGCATTTGAGTATTTCTGAATGTAAAGAAACATTCACCCAGGGAATATGCTCTTAAAAGACATTTTGATATTGTCCATCTTGGAAAGACTTTCCCTTGCGAATACACTGGATGTACAAAGGAATTCCACGTCTCAGGTTATCTCAGGGATCATATCAATTCTGTCCATCTTGGATAGAGATTCTTCTATGAACATTCTGGATATGATATGAAGAGAAATTTATCAAAAAAGCTGGTCTCAGGGTGCATGTTGATTCTGTTCATATTGCAAAGACATTCCACTGTGAAGACCCTGGACGTGAAGAGACCTTCCCCAGGAAAGCTGCTCTTAGAAGACATGTCAATATTATACAACTATACATTCTCGATTGACTTTGGGAAGTAAGCCACAGCTTAGGTTATGAAGTCATAGCCAATGCCCCTCATTTCTGATGCCTTAAATACCTTATCGTCAGAAAGTCCGAACTACAGCAAGCCACACAAGCCCAAGGGAACAACATTATGCTCACCACAGACATTGCATGAGATAGATCATAGCCTCCGCTCCTTCAACAGCCACCGATTCGGACAACTCCCTGCTCCTGTTTAATAACAATCACCTGGGACTTTGCGGCCCACTTAGTGCCTCCCTATTCCTTGAGTGGTGTCATTTGGCAGCAACCCATTACAAGTCAACGGCGATCGATCCCCTTGTCACGCTGAGCGCAGCGAACCCAATAAAATTAAAAGAGGGGGTGGATAAGGCAGACAAAAGGCTGGTGAAAAAGAGACACTCTTACTTTACTAGAAGATGATGGAGCACTAGAAGACGATAGAGCGTGATAAGAAACTGCAAATGGGAACCTTCGGAGTAGCTCTACCCAACAACGGTATCCTTCATACCGTCATGGCCGGAAAACCATGCAAATATGAAAGCTAGCTAACCAACTTTAAAATTATCCCAGTCATCACATACGTCCCCCCCCCCCCAGGTCTGCCAGTGGTGATACTCCGAGATAAACTATACTAGGTGCCAGTTTATGAAAGGCACCTTGCCTTGGCAGGGTGGAACGCTAGCTTGATACTAGCTACCTCCAATCCTGGATAGTGAACCTGGATTCACCATGCCGCTCCAACAAGGGGATCACGGACTGTTACCTGTGGCTTGGACTCCTAATTCTTTCCACAAAAATCCTGGAAGATGCTGTCATCTGAGATTTGGCGATACTTGGACCAAAGGAAAAGAAATGCTTTTGCTTCTGTCCCAATGAAAGTTGAAATAAAAAAGCTTTTTTCTTCCTTTCTTTCTTCCTTTCTTTCTAAGAAAAAAGCTCGTGTGACCTTTAGTAGCTCGGACATTGAAGTGTTGGGTGACAAGAAAGAGAGCAGAAACCTGATCTGGAATTCTACGCTACATAAGGTAACTAGCACTACGAAGCCTCGGGTCACCAATGTGCTTTGGTTTCTCTCATGCCGGTGACCTGAGGTGGATTTTTCCTCTGGAAGAGTTGACGATGGTAGAGGGCCTGTTACACCTGAAGGATGATCTATATCTGGTTTTGAGTTGAAGATATCAGAGTATCTTCTTCTCTTCTTGCTCAGAATTGTAGTAGAGTTCTGGGCTTCATGATCAGGACTCAGAGGGAGATTAAAGCCTGCGCTAGGTTGACCACACGGACCTTTGGAGCTTAAGCGACTTGGCGAAGACCCAATGTTCAATTGGGGCAAGTTCAATGCACAGTTCAATATCGCGGAGGACTTTTAGCGACCGTGACTTAGTGGGGAGTTTCGAGTGACTTAATGTGGAGTTGGAATGACCCGGAGTTGGTGAAGCCAGTTGAGCTTTAATCCAAGTTGGAGCTGGCTCTGACTCCTATGAGTAGTAGGAGTGTTTGGGGGTATTGGACTGAGTCTGTACTAGGCCAGTCACGGTGGATTACTGTGTAGTGGACTTGGAGATTTGTGTTGGCGTTGGCTTCAACAATAGTACTAAGGTAAGTTGGATCGGGGCTGGGTGGTAAATACGGGATGCTCTTTCAAGAACATGTGCAATATTTTGGCTGTTTAAAACAGATACGCTCAAAGGATTTATGAGGTATCCCGGCATGAGTGTATCATGATGGTGGCTGAGCAATCATAATGAGGATCCCTTAATCGATCTCCCATCAACCATTAAGCCAGCCTCAGGGATCTTGTTGGTAATCCCATTCAAGTTCACAAATATTACCGCCAAGGTAATCCGAAAAAAAAGTGAAGCCTAGGACAACCATAGAGCCGCGCAAGGAAGTTCAGGAAGGAAAGGTTGTCGGCGAACTAAAGACGCCGTGGATTGTACAGCATCATCGGAGTCAACCATCAAGTGCCGTTGCTCATATACATGAGGATCAATAACGAGGCAGCATCCGCCACAAAAAACAGTGGACTTGCGACTTGCTTCAAGAAAGATTAACCGGATGAAGAAGAAGGAAAAACTTGACGTGAAGCAAGCTGACCAGTACTCAGTTGGCAGCTCAGAAGGCTGCAGAGGAGCAGTGAAAAAAAAAGAAGATTATACACAGCCCATCTCAGTACGAAGTGGAAATGAAGCATCAAATTTTCAAAACGCGCATATTGAAGAAAAAAGAGTAAAATGACCTGCTTCGAATTTAAAAGTAAATAGTGTAAATAGGTAAAGACATTTCTTCAGCTCAATGCACATGTAGTACCCTTTCAATACATAAATGAGCTCTTGGGCTGGTGGACTGGCATTATAACCGCCAATGAAGGCGCAATCCCCTAGGTAGTAGTGTCATGTTTTAATATTGATGGTAGGAAAACAAAATGAATACTGCCAGTGGGAATTTTGAGCTGAATCCAGAATATAAAAATGGATATTAGATATCTACACAAAAGATCAGGATTCAATTCAATGTTGATATTAAAACGAATGATAGTTCAAGTTATGGACATTGAATCGTATCATATTATAGTAAGTGACTGAGAAAAAAAAAGATTATACGTTATGAAATTTGACTCACACTCGGAGACGTTTTGCATCACTCTTCTCTGTATTACCAAATCGCCGCTTTGTTTTTGATTGCTGCAGAGACGGTCGAGATTTCAATGTAGCGCCATGGAAGTCGATTATCAATGCCCGTTTAAGCTCCTCACACCAAAGAACATTTTCACGGCGCAGGTCATCATGAATTATACCCAAAGATTCAATCTCCTTATTTGATCTTTTAATCTCCCGTCAAAGCTCTGGTGTAAGATCCATAGTTGCGGTGCGTTCACCTGCAAAGCCCATTACGAGCATATGTCTGATTGGCCCAGCTCCATCGAGATGATATGTCTTCGCTAAATCAATCGTCCCTAGGGAAACGGGAACTGCTGATCCTTGAGCTTTCCGTAAGATTTGGTATACCTGTACTTCACGAGAAACGCGATCCCACAGATCCGATGTGGTACCCTTCCCAATGACCGTATAGCCGTACTCCAAATATGTCAGTATAAACTGTGCCCCGTATGATCCACATCCACCAATTGGTATACATCTATCAATTTTTTCATCGAATTCTGCTTTGAGACAGAGTACCAGATTCTCTGAAGTGATGAGATGCTTAGTGCAATCAGTTTGACCCCGTCAGTGAAGTTTCACGTTTGGACATGCCTCGTCTAGGTTATCCCCAGCCTGTAGGCCCATTAAACAGCGCTGGGAGCAGAATTGAGCCTCGCGATGTCGTGCCTGATTGTTTTGATTATTACTACTTTCTCTCTGGCGAGCCACTCGTTGAGTAGATGGGGATGATGCGACTTGGCTGAAGCCTCGCTTTCGTGCCGTCGCTTGGTTTGAGTCCGAGCCTGATGAATCAGGTGAAGGTGTACGTTGTCGAGCAGCGTTTGAAGGGGTGCAGCCAGCTTGAGTCTGAGACCTTTTTTTTACCCGACGATCTGTAATTGATAGCTCCAGTGGGGAAGATGTTTCGTATCCTGTAGAGCTATCAGACCGAAGAAAAGATTGTTGTACATAATAGGTCAAAAGTCTGGTTACACTCCATATAAAAGTTTCCGGCCGAAAAAACTAACCACTACACTAAAGAAATTCTTAAAAATCCAGTTTGTAATATTTTAATTCAATATTCTATGGCAATGCAGTTGAATAGATATTCCTTCCATCCATACACTAATATTTAGTGTAATATCCCCGTACGTTGTAGACCGCCTTACAACGCTTAGTAAATGACCGGATTAAGCTATCGATGGTTTCTTGTGGAATATTCCACCAAGCACGCTTTAATAAAGCATGAAATTCAGTCCAGGCCACTAAGGAACGTCCAGTGTGACGTAGGTCAGGGCGTAATTTTAAAACCTCGCGTTTTAGCAGGAACCAGCAGACCTCAATTGGGTTTAAATCCGGTGAACAGGCAGGCCAATCCATGACGTGTATTCCATGAGCCATAAAAAATTCTTGTGTAGTCTCCGCGGTATGAGACCTGGCATTATCTTGCTGAAAGATCATATCTGGTGTATAGTGATGTAAAAAAGCTTCTTCGAGAGCCCATTGGTAAGATCTAGCCGAGTATCCACCACGAGGGGCTTCAGAATCACGCTTCATAATCACTAGATCAGTACGGCCACCAATCCAAATAGCACCCCAAACCATTTGCGCAATATCATGGCCATGATTAGTCAGATTCACTAAATCACGTCGATAAGCCTCTGAAGCAAGCCGAAACACCCATTGAGTTGTTGAATTTGAGCGTCTTTGAACGGAGCATTCGTCGCTGAATGCTAATCGCTCTAATTCATTGAGAGTGTTGCCATTGGCGTGTAAAATTTAGTCTTTGCCGTACATCTTCTTTCTTTAATGGGATTCGACGGCGGGATTTCCATTTATGGATTTTGTATTGGCGTAAACATCGATAGACAGTTGACCTTGAGATGCTTATACCTGTCTCGGCAATTAAGGCCGCCCAGCTTAACCTAGGGAACCTGCGACACATCCGATAAACATAACGCGTAGTTCGATCGTTAATTGAGCGGGGGCGCCCTGAACGAGGACGCGACTTCATGTTGTTGACTTCCTCGAACCGTTTCATCGTGCGATACACGGTCATACGACTAACCTGAAGATCACGCGCAATATGAGCTGGTTTTTGACCTAATTTAACAGCGGTAATAATTGCACACCGAGTTTCAGTCGAAAGCTCTGTATTTCGTGGTCGATTTCCACTAATAACGGTGCCGAAAGCTCTCATTTTGGCGGTGTTATGAATTTTTGAAGTTGGTGGGTTGGAAAATTAAAGTTCTACGCAAAAAGTGTAACCAGACTTTCGAACAGGCATGTAGTTCTTCTAATGGAATTGAAGAATGAGCCCTATTAAAGCTAGTTTCCCAGTGTTTGGTCTGAGAGGCGGCAAAATCTCGCCATTCTTGATACCGTGTTGGGGAGCTAATGCCCATCAAGCACAAGCAAAGCAGCCTAGCGATGGAAATTATCGGCTGTTGCAAACTATGCTGCTCACGGTCGACCATTTCGCTATTTGGATCACATAGGTGATAGAATAGGGTGGCTGGGTCATCAGAGGGCACCCATAGGAGAACTCGAGCCATATTATTGGTTAACACACCATATTCACGACCCTTTCGATCATGGCATCGTAAGTTTGGACAAGAGCGGAAGCCGTCAAAATTTCTGCATTATACTGTAATTTCTCCGTTGGCTCTGTAGGTATTGTGTTTCGTTTGACTACCTGCTCGTAAAGCTCCATCGGCTGAAGTCCAGCCCGAAGATTTTCCACTGAGAGCTTATGAGGTGGCTTGTATTCGGCGACAAGGATAAGATTGTTTGTCCCGTCATCGAATTCGCGGATGCAAAAATGATCTGGTTTGGGTTCGCGTGATTTTTGACTGATCTATTGCTTCGGCTTGGTGAGTTTCAGTCAAGGCGTTCGGATGGTCGTCAAAGTAAACTCCTTTACCAAGCATAAACTCCGTCTTAGCAGCTGGGATCTGGCACAGTTCTGAGATAACACTGCCTACGTGGCCTTCCACGCAGTTCTTCTCATAATTTTCAAGACCTTTTTCACTGCTGATAGGTCGCCCAACATATCTCGGGGTATTTTCTTGAATGGTATTCAAGGAGTGGAATAAGTGTGGAGCGACCTCACCCTCAATAGTAGGTTGTAAATAGTGACATACTCTGTCGTACACATCCTGTTGTTGAGCGTTGCATTCAGTCCAAGGACGCAGCCTGATTGGACAAAGCTTTTTATTGGGATTATTTACCGAACCTTGGGTCGACTTAGATAGCGACGCAACTTTCAACCCGAGTAAAAAGAGATTGTGGCAATGTGACAAGAGCTCCATGAAAGTGGTCGGTCGAACGAGCTCATTTTTTTTTGTCTTGCGTCCTCTTCGGCACGTCTTGCTCTCTCTTCGGCATTTTCTTGTTTCTGCTTTGCCTCCAACCAGAGTTTCTGGTAATCGGGTGGGCTGTTTGTAGCCATCGAATCTATGCACACACCCACAGATACTCCCAAATTGGAGAAAAGGATCACAAGGATCACAAGAGGATGGAAACGGAAACTTGGAGATGAAAGAACGTGGATGGTCAAACTAAGTTCGAGTCTTCAACCTTGAGAGGGATGTGTTAACCTTGGAATCATACAAGGGGGGCACATAACCTTACCCAGGTGGAATAGTAACTTAAAGTACAGCCATACCAGCTTCAAGATTTTCGATTCAGTTTAGATTTCAAGCAGTCTCAAATAAGTTCAAGGTGGTTCGTTTCAGGGTAGTCACGTCTAACCTTCCAGATGTGTAAGGTTGAGACGCTATATTCGAGGCAGGTCGTGGAAGTTGTGATGGGGGATGTGGGCCCTACGGCCCAGTGAGGTTAGTATTGAATAGGATTAGCCTGTCAAAACTGCCAGTGGGTTATGGGGGGTAGCTTAGGCGGTCTGAAATGTAGCTATCCATAAGGAGTTCAGGTCCACATGTGCACCACCATAAGGGGGTAAGTTGGGTGACTGCTACTGACAACTTGTTCGTGCTAAACTAGAATTTACAATAATAAGTAACAAACTTTGAATTAGGCTTCTTACATATATATAATTTAGCTATCTCTTATTTCAGCTATCTCTCACTTTCAAATTAACCATCTCTTCAAGTTCCTTGAACTATCTCTTACTTTAGACTTATCTTATATTATTAAAGATTTTATATCATAAGGGATTCAAGTTCTTTATAGAAAAATGGGCTTTGGCCGTGTGGCTGTTATAGGTCCCCATATCACTCTGACAACTGAGGTCCCTACTTGGTTTACGGTTCATATCCATCTTTTGAGTCGTTCAGAGATTCTGGGGTAAGCCTTTTAGGCCCTGATAAGGATTAGCCTAACTTGAACTTGAAAACTTCATGTCAACTGGTGGTGTTCCACCGGATAATTGCTCAAAGGGGAAGATTCCCACGGAGCATCACGCCACAAGTCTTTTACATTCTACGACATGTCAAAATACCAGCTAACTTGAAGCTCATATGTTCGTCGTACTAGTACTACTACACAAAAGCAATACATCTACGAATAATTCTCAAATTCTTTCCTTCATAATGATATGAGGTGCTGCCTGGTAACTTGGGCTTGAAATTTTGATTTCTCGCATGTTCATGTTGAAATGGCTCAATCTATTAACGGTGCATCCACTAGTCTTAACTATTTTAATCAAACAAAGAAAAAGAGACCTAGAAAATATTGCCAGTGTAAATCGACTTGTCAATATCAACTTCAAGGTCAACATTCGAGTTAAATCTCCCGATGCCTGCGGGGATGAGACTTATGGAGAGAGACAAAACGCATCTCTATGATTGGATTAGCAGAACCTCTCAAATAGCCGAACACTCAAAGCTACGAGATTTCCGGATCCCATCTAACCCGTGACTATCACCTAGAAAGCTTGACGCGCCACTTTTTCGTCATTACTATTGGTCTCCCGGATTACCCCAGCGGGCTGCGGGGCCCCGCATTCCATTCCGCAGTATGTATGCAAGCTCCGGTGCCAACAAGGCGGTCTCGCGAATCTACCCTTTTGAGAGAGGAGCTAGATCATTGTTAACCCCATATAAAGCTCTTATAATGCGCACATTTGCATATCCTTCCTGGAAGGTCGTGGTAGGGTCATAGGTATACATACAAATTTCAATAACACCTTCACGAGCTGCCACTTGGGCAACACACAGGAGTCAAGCGTGTGACTCCAGTTATACCCTCATATTTCACAGATATCATCTTCGAATCATGGAGACTCAAAAGGTTGTCCCCAAGATGGAGGGGATCGAGGTCGAGAATGTATCTGTTCCCGAGCTTGTTGCGCGTGCTCAGGCAAGTGATATAGCGGATCGTCAGCTCACAGTCTGGCAAGCGGTGAAGAAGTACAGAAAAGCTGTTATCTGGTCAATGCTTCTTTCAATGAGTCTGGTCATGGAGGGCTATGATCTAGTGATTATCACTTCCTTCTATGGCCAAACTCAATTCAAGCAACGGTTCGGAGTCGTCAACCAGACCACTGGTCTAAAAACCATTCCTGCATCCTGGCAATCGGGTCTTTCCAATTCTTCAATGGTTGGGCAACTTGCTGGTTTAATCGTCAATTCGTGGGCACAGGATCGCTTCGGATGTCGGCCGACTCTGATGTTCTTCATGGCCTGGATGGCAGTTGCGATTTTTATTCCAGTGTTTTCTACATCCCTCTCTGTGCTGGCTTTTGGTGAGGCAATGTGTGGTATCCCTTGGGGTGTCTTTCAAGTGAGTTAACCTAGAGTTTCATCATCCTGATCTCACCCTGATCTGAGAAATACAGACTCTAAGCACCACATACGCCTCCGAAGTTGTACCAACCATCGTCCGTCCATATGTCACTGCTTGGGTATGCATGTGTTGGGGAGGAGGCATCCTTCTTTCAGCTGGTGTCGTTCGTGCCGTGGCAAATCTTGAGGGTGACCTCGGCTGGAGACTACCATTCATAATCCAATGGGTCTGGCCAGTTCCACTGTTCATTTGTGCATTCTTGGCACCTGAATCGCCTTGGAATGCAGTGCGAAGAGGCAAGACTGAGCTGGCACGTAATTCCTTGCTTCGTCTTCGCGAGGATACACCTGAGAAGGAACAGGAGGTGGATATGACACTCGCCTATATCATGTATACCACCGAGTTGGAAAGAGCCGATACGGAGAATGCGAGCTTCTTGGACTGTTTTCGAGGCACCAACTTGCGACGAACTGAAATCGTGAGTGATTGATAGTCTCAACCAAGTGTATAGTATAGGACATATATGCTGACTTTTTGACACAGAACTGCGTTGTTTGGGCTGCTCAACTTCTGTGTGGTAACACCCTGCTTGGTTATGCTGTGGAGTTCCTTGAAGATGCTGGATTTAGTGAACTTCAGGCTTTCGACGTCAACATTGCGCTATCTTCGTGCTATATCATCGGTGGCATCATCTGCTGGCTCATGTTCCCCTACGTCGGTCGAGCCACACTTTACATGGGCGGTATGACACTTATGTTCGTTTGCCTGATGATTATCGGTGGCCTCGGTTTTGTGGAGAACAGTTCAATGGCAGTTGGAATCCTACTGGTCATATCTACCCTTATCAATATGATCACCATAGGACCCTCCTGTTACCCCATTGTTGCTGAGACTCCATCTGGGCGATTGCGATATAAAACGATTACCATCGGACGATTCGTGTACAACTTAACAGGCATTGTTCACAATGTCATTACCCCTAGGATGGTTTCATCAACTGGTAAGTTTTCATGTGATGACAGAGTTTCCAAGGATTCATTCTGATATGTGGTATTTTATAGCCTGGAACTGGGGAGCCAAAGCAGGATTTTTCTATGCTGGCACAAACTTGCTGTGCAACATATGGTGTTGGTTTAGACTTCCTGAAACGAAAGACCTTACCTTTGGCGAGATCGATTTGTTGTTCGAAAACAAGGTGCCAGCTAGGAAGTTCAAGACAACTGCAGTGGACCGTAAGTACTATCTTTGTGTTCAAGATTACTTCTTGTTGCGGGTTGACCATTCTTATTAACCATTTTCCAGAATTTGCAAATGATACCCTGGTTGGAGAGAAAAGCTAGGCGTTGAGAAAAAAAAGTAATATCATGACAGGGGCACGGCATGGTGCATAGTTGTTGGAATTTTGATGCCAGTGTGATATAGCTTAAATTGATATGCCCGATATTCACATTCCTGATTTCAATTTTGAATATGACCGGTCTCTCCTCAGGTGCTCGAGATTGTAGTTCCTCGTGGGCGAAGTTTCTCCCTTGCTGCCAATGTGCACACTAGATGCGCCACTTCCTGTTCGGTTGGTGGCTGGTCATAGGAATTTCTTTGCTGGGGACTCGGAAAATTCCAATCTTGTTGGTTCAATTCTGGATTTCTGGCTATTGAAGCAGAATAATTTGAAATTATTGCACGAAATGCTTTGATTTTCTCCTTCACCATACCTAGAAGCTTCGACAGTTATGTATGATTTAGGATAGGTAGTATGTCCCATTTTTGCATGTAAACATTTCAAGTTAAAAGTAGATTGGAAGAGTAAAGTTCAAGTTCAAGAATTAAAAGTGCGTAAATCATGTCATAAATCCTAATGACTCTCTTTGATCGTCGGTCAGACGAGCCCATTCGAGTAGAAGTCTGAAAAAGTAAATCTCCATATCTTCTTTTCGGAGGGCAATCTCGGTCCACTTTCGACCTTGCTCTCCAATCCACCATCCTTGCTCAAGATGTGCATCCATCTGTGTTGCACCTCTCGAAGGATCCCGCTGAGGCTCATCCTCGTTGACATTTGAGTCTGAAACGCCGGCAAAATATGCTAGTGTGCTCCAGAAACCGTGTAGGCGAATATCGACTGGTACAAAATGGAACCAAGATATGATACGGGAGTCATACCATTGACGGAAGAGACCAGTTTTGAAAGGCAAGCTATGACTCTGCAGGAAGGGTAAGAATCGACCACTGAATCCTGCACCATCGAGGTCGAAAAGAAATCGATAAGACCAGTGGTCCTGAAAGTCAACCCAGGAAACAGTTCCCATTTCCTGTTTTTGTTCATCGCAGTCATCACAGCGGGTGATCGGGTCGACGAGATGCACATTTGCGCGGAGACCTAGCTTTTCTATAGGATCATTCCCGTTCATAATCTCATATTTGTAATTCGGACCATGTGGCAAAAGCACAGAGACTTGATTGTCGGTGTTGTTGTTGACAAGATGCACGAATCGTTGGCGCGGCATGCCCTTCCATTCTCCGTGATGGCTGAAACCTTCAGAAGTACTACCAGCCCAGTAGATTGAATTGTCTTTCGTGTCAAAACTTGTATCTGGATGTGCAGGGCTAGGGTCGTATTTCACTTTATCGATATAGTTCCACGGGCTAGGGAAAAGAATGTCGCTAAATCCCTTCACCGCACTCTGACTGAATATCGGAACTAGCTCCTGGGAGACTTTAAAGGACGCTGGAGATATCAGAAGCCCGTGAAGAAAAGCCAGATCAGGCTGGTGACAGATGTCAGAAGCAAGATCAAAGCTCTTGGGGAACTGGGCCATCGAATGGGGATGTGTACAGCTCAAGCATATGTCGTGGCGATTCCATACACGGTGAGTGCGTGCCGGAGATGAGGGAGGACAAATAGTACTAATGTATGGATCGAAAATGGCTCTTGATGATCCGTCCGTGAAAACAGTTTCATGTGTCTGATCAGCTGGCTCGATAGGACCCCACCCATCGCCTCGATTCGCAGACCAGGTATTCATAATCTTCGAGTGGGGGTCGAAGTGATATTCCATTTTCTTTGCAGTACGCTTATAGGGCCAGATCTTCTCCCATGGCACAGCGACTCTGGGCTCATCATTCAAGTTAAAAACCAGGTCCATGTCTGGGAGGTGTTCAGAGAACTTTTCGATCATTTCAGCTGCCGCTTTCATCATCCACGCATGTGTCGGTTTAATACCCTCTTGAACTCTTGGCCTGCCATCACGAATACTAATAGCACCAAGATCGTTGAATGGATTGGTAGCTAACTTTTGTGTCATGACGCGCAATTCATGAGGGGGGACAGATCGAAACGGCAATAGATTTTTGTGCAGGTCGTCAAAATCGTCAATTATCACGGAGGACCGGTTGATCGCGTACTCATACCATTTGTCAAAACCACTGAACATTATTAGTGAGGGTGTCATGAAATCAGAATTGGACACTTACGGTGGGGGATGCTGGTGATATCGACTTCGATACTCCGCAGCGGCAGCTTTCAGAGATGTACTGGCACCCGCCTGCGCTGCATACCGATCAAACTCCATTGTTGCTTTCTGGACGAGAATATCAATTGGATGTGCGTGAGAAAATTGGTGTTTGTTCGATGCAAAGATCAGAGCGGCAAGCCCCAAAATAATGAATATCACCTGAAGAGTAACATTCATTCGGTAGAGCGATTTTGATTCTTCGTCCAAAAACATGCGCGACAGGACGAAAAGCACCACTCCTGTCGTGGAGGCGATGAAGGGGAAAACTGCATGGCTCAACGAGATGAAGGGAAAGGGCATTTGTCGAAATAAAAGCGTAGCAGCGGCGGGAAAATATAGGAATATGAAGCCACCCAGGATCGATATCCCAAGAATACCAAATGATGGCAGCTGCAGTCGTTAGTGCATGTCAATTACTGAAAGTTGCAAAATGAGTATCACTTACCATCTGCCAAGCCGAGATAATCAAAAGAACAACCAACATAGCTTGACCAAATGCACCGCGTATATACCTTGCGTCCAAGAAGGGCTGGATATGCTCGGGGTGATTCTTATAGATGAAATGCCCGGTTATTCCCCAAATCAGGGCGAAAAGCTACGGCGAGGCCTCATTAGATATCAATCCAATCGTTCACAAGTTCAACCCTTTGAACTTACGAGTAGACCTCCCCCCAAAGATACAAGCGTCCGCTTCCTCCTTGATTCGGCTTTTTCGGCGCCATATCCGCTTAGGTTGGCGACCCCCATCAAAATAAGCGAATCGATTATAGCACTGACTATTCTGATTATCCGGATATGAGATGCGGTTCTGGAAACGATCGGGCAGATGTAGGTCGACCGGCTCCCATACAGAAATGAGGCTCCTGAATAGCCTCCAAGGCTGATCAAACTAGCAGCAATGATTCCTCTGGCGCGGCTTTGTGTCAAAGAATGCAGGCATCGCCGGCAGGCTGCGTAAGCCGCTTGAATTGGTTTACTCTGGAACCGTTTAGAGTACACATATTCTTGCTTCGCCTGCAATCGTTTGTCACACCAGAAGTCATATATGGAAACTAGAAGAGGTATGATGTACTAGTGCCGAAAATACGTTAGTAATGAGCTTTAACATCGGGGTTACAGTGGGACCTACCGAAAATCCAGCCGGCACACATTCATTATTGAGGCTGACTCGACGAAAGAGTTCAAGGCGAACAAAGCAAATACTCAGGAGAAGACCAATCTTGTACCAGTATCCAGACCAGATCGGCGGGGTGGGCTCATCCAAAATTGGCGATGAAAAAGAGGAATGCGTCGGAGAAGACGAGCGCGACGAAGATGGTGATGCGAGCTCAAATTGGTCGGCAAGAGGAGCTCTCGATCGTTTAGCTGTAGGGTTTGCTATCGCAGTCGCTGAAGAAACGAATCGTACAATGATCAGGAGCACTGTTCCCGTAAGGAAACAGGTCAAGACGATAGTGCTGACAGGGCGGTCTGATCGGAGTTAGTTTATGAGTTGTACTAGTGTATAGTTGTGCAGCTCACCGAAGGCGAAGGTGGCATCGTAAGTAGCTGCCAACAGGAAAGCGCTTATAAAGAAGACCCTAGAAAGAATGTCCCGTCAGGATTTTGAACCTCTACTGAGGAAGACTCGATATGCTACTTACCCCACAGCTACTTTAAGACCAGTGTCGGCTGTGAATGGGACCATTGTACATCCGAATAATCTAGCGATCTAATAAGATAAGATCACTGGCCATAGCGAAATTTGGAAGACAGCAGTGAAGCGCAAAGTCAGTACTGTCCAGGTGTATGAAGACACAAGGAGAATCCGGCCAAGACATGGTGATGGGACCAGGGACCCTGAATGCCAGGTGGGGGGGATCAGGGGATTGACGGAGCCAATGTGGACCAGCTACGATTTTGACCAGGTTTGAGTGTGGTTCACTGGATTTTTGGTTGTTGAGCACGTAACCATGGCCCCTTGTTATAACATCAGCCAATGATAAGAGCTGCACCCTGTAGCATTTTCGTCCAAGACAGCAAGATATGCCGGGACGATCGGCGCGCAGAAGCAGGACTTGGCTCCCGTATGATCCACTCATGTAGTCCGAGCAGCCTATCATACTTCGCGTGTATGTACATATTGTGTGCTGGGAGATGGTTTTTTTTTCTCGAGAAAATGACATAAATAGACCATTTATAGTCTACTCAATAAATTGGTTCGCCAAGTACAGAGTGAAGCAAAGCAGGCATGTAACAGTAGGACCTCGCTCCATCGTATAACTCGTGTGAAGGTGGAGTCTGAGCTTAATGCGCAAGTGCCCAGATTGATTCCGCATTAGGAAGGAATTGACTCCACTATGGCATGTCATGTGACTTATCGAATGAGGACCAGTCATGTGACTCCATAGCTGAAGCTATTTGGCGGTGAAGTATGTCAGAAAAAGAAAAGAGCAGGCGGTGTGGCTGTGCAATATGATTTTTTTTTCCTATCCAATTTGGGATATAGGCGGAGGCATTTCGAGTCTCAGATACAAATCTCAACATCTCAAATATTCTTTAATTGAGGGATTGGATACTTCCCCTCCTTAATATCGGACGTATTCTCTATCGGTTTTCTCCCGCGATCGAATCCCTTCGAATTTCTTTGCGGCCAGCTCCGCACCCTCACAATGCCGCGCAAAGCGATTGACTCGCGTATCCCCGCCCTCATTCGAAATGGTGTGCAAGAAAAGAAGCGCAGCTTCTTCGTCATTGTCGGAGACCGTGCCAAGGATGTGATTGTTCATCTTCACTATATCTTGTCCAGTGTGGACGTCAAGCAGAACAAGTCTGTGCTATGGGCTTACAAGAAGGATCTGCTGGGCTTTACTAGTCACCGCAAGAAGCGTGAGGCGAAGATCAAAAAGGAGGTCAAGCACGGAATTCGTGAGGCCAATGAGGAAGATCCCTTCGAGTTGTTCATCACACTCAACCAGATTCGCTATGTCTACTACAAGGAAACTGAGAAGATTCTCGGAAACACATACGGAACAGTAATCTTGCAAGACTTTGAGAGCATGACCCCGAACCTTCTAGCGCGTACAGTCGAGACAGTCGAGGGTGGTGGTATGGTTTTGCTACTGCTTAAGAGCATGAACAGTTTGAAGCAGTTGTATACCATGTCCATGGACATTCACTCGCGATACCGCACCGAGGCGCACGACGACGTTGTTGCTCGTTTCAACGAGCGCTTCATCCTTTCTCTGGGTAGCTGCGATTCATGCTTGGTAGTTGACGATGAGTTGAATGTACTGCCAATTTCTGGTGGCAAGAGCGTGAAGCCTCTTCCTCCACCCGAATCCACCGACGAGTCTGCTTCAGGCCCAAAGAAGGAGCTGAAGGAAATTAAGGAGAGCTTGGCAGATGCTAAGCCTGTTGGTCCGCTGGTTAATCTGGCGAAGACCGTGGATCAAGCTAAGGCGCTTTTGACATTTGCCGATGCTATCGCTGAGAAGACATTGAAGAGCACCGTTACTTTGACCGCAGGACGAGGACGAGGAAAGTCTGCCGCCCTCGGTGTTGCGATCGCAGCAGCCGTTGCTCACGGATATAGCAACATTTTCATCACTTCACCAAGCCCTGAAAACTTGAAGACACTGTTTGAATTTGTGTTCAAGGGATTCGATGCGCTCGGCTACTTGGACCACGTTGATTACACCATTCTCCAGTCGACCAACCCTGACTTCAACAAGGCTATCGTCCGAGTCAACATTCATCGCAACCACCGCCAGACCATCCAGTACATTCAGCCCCAGGATGCTCACGTTCTTGGACAAGCTGAGCTCTTGGTCATCGATGAGGCTGCCGCTATTCCCCTCCCCCTGGTCCGCAAGCTGATGGGCCCTTACTTGGTCTTCATGGCTTCCACCATCAACGGTTACGAAGGTACCGGACGTTCCCTTTCTCTGAAGCTTATCCAACAGCTTCGAGAGCAGGCTCGTGGTGGTATGAAGTCAGACGATACCGATGTGGCAGACCGCAGCACTGGAAAGGCTGCCAAGGGTGCAGACAAGAACCTTACTGGTCGATCTTTGAGAGAGATTACCCTTGCTGAGCCCATTCGTTATGCCCCCGGTGATTCAGTTGAGAAGTGGCTGAACAAGGTTCTTTGCTTGGATGCCACTCTCCCCAAGTCTCACATGAACACACAGGGCTGCCCACACCCTTCAAAGTGTCAGCTGCTCCAGGTCAACCGGGACACACTGTTCTCATTCCACCCTGTTTCAGAGAAGTTCTTGCAACAGATGATGGCTCTTTATGTTGCCAGTCACTACAAGAACACGCCCAATGATCTGCAGCTCATGAGTGATGCGCCTGCGCACCAGCTCTATGTCCTTGTTCCTCCGATCGATGAAGAAGCTACCAAGCTTCCCGAGCCCCTTTGCGTCATTCAAGTTGCCCTTGAGGGTCGCATCAGCAGACAGAGTGTTCTTAACAGCCTCAGCCGTGGTCAGCGTGCTGGCGGTGATCTCATTCCCTGGTTGGTCAGCCAGCAGTTCCAGGATGAGGACTTTGCTGGTCTTTCGGGTGCCCGAATTGTCCGTATTGCCACAAACCCTGAGTACACTGGAATGGGTTACGGTTCAAGAGCTATGGAGTTGCTGGTTGACTTCTTTGAGGGCAAGTTCACTAGCCTGGACGAGGACATGATTGCCCCCCAGGAGGAGATGGTTCGTGTTACTGACGAGGAGCTTGCCAACTCGAATCTTCTTGATGACAATGTTCACGTTCGGGATATTCGTACCATGCCTCCCCTGTTCGGTAAACTGACCGAGCGACGCCCTGATGCCCTTGACTACGTTGGTGTTAGCTACGGCCTTACACCTACCCTCCACAAGTTCTGGAAGCGCGGTTCATTCGTCCCAGTCTACCTTCGTCAAACCCCCAACGATCTGACTGGCGAGCACTCATGCGTTATGCTCCGCACTCTGACGGCCGGTACAAATGATGCCAGCTGGTTGGGATCTTTCTCCAGAGATTTCCATCGCCGATTCATTTCCCTTCTCTCATATCAATTCCGCCAATTCCCGTCTGTGCTCTCTCTTAGCATCTGCGAATCTGCCAATGCTGGTGCTAAACTCGATACCGCTGCTGTGCTGCGCATCTTGAAGAAGGCTGATCTCGATGTTGCTTTCTCTCCATTTGACTTGAAGCGTCTGGATAGCTACGCCAACAACCTTCTGGACTACCACGTCATTCTCGACATGGTTCCTCTCATTGCCGAGTACTATTTTGCCAACCGCCTGGCTGGTAAGGTCAGTCTTTCCGGCGTGCAACAGTCCATTCTTCTGGGCATTGGTCTGCAGCGTAAGAGCCTGGATGACTTGGAGAAGGAATTGAGTCTTCCTTCCTCCCAGCTCCTCGCCATGTTCCTGAAGATCATCCGCAAGATTTCCACTCACTTCCGTGGATTGATTGAGGGTGCTGTGGCCGAGACCATCGTCGAGCAGGCTCCTGTCTCCGCACCTTCTGGCGGTGCTCATGATGACGATATCATTGAGGACCGATTCAAGCCACTCGACATTTCCATCGAGGATGAGCTTGCTGAGGGTGGTAAGCAGGTGAACGCAGAGTTGCGCGAGAAGCAACGGGCTCTCATCGATGCCTTGCCTTTGGACAAGTAAGTTGTCATTCCACACCTTGACACGGTCCCGAATGAACAATAACTGATTTCTAGTCTCCAGATACGCAATTGATAACGGTTCCACATCCTGGGACGATGCTGAAAAGCAGATCCGCGGCGGTGGTGCTTCTACAGTCAGTGTGAAGAGCAAGTCATCGAAGCGCAAGAAGGGCGAGACTGCTCGTGAGATCTACGACAAGGAGATTGACTCCAAGAGACAGAAGGTGATTAAGAAGGGCACTGAGGGCCGTAAAAAATAGAGCTGATGCCGGGATCCTTGGCGTTACTTTGCATTAATGATGGTGTTAGTGCGGTGTTTTTGTATATATTAAGCTGTACCAAATAAAATGAATGAATTGTTGTGTACAGAAATGGATCTAACTTCAAGTTCAAATGTTGAAGCTTCTATGTTAACTGGTACTTAAAGTTACAGATGTCAACTTGAAGTACCTACCTAGGTAGGTAGTGTGCTATTACTAGTATGTAGCACGGTTCAAATCATTACACGATTACTACAACATGAAACAATTGATCACTACTACTAGTAGTACCTATGTAGGAAATAATTGATTGTAAGACTCGGAGTTAATTGGGTTTATGTCATGCAAGTAGTACAGGATGAATCGTGTGTCAAGAACTGCGCAATTAAAAGGTATCCAACGCTGGATAGGAAATAGACAAGACTGCCAAAGAGGTGAAGAATAGCAATATCAATGTGAGGACCAGTAGGAATACAGATTTGGGCATTTTCAAGAGAGCTTTAAAGTAGCTAAACCGGGCGTGCGCGAGTTTGACTTTGATCTGGATATTCGGTTTGGACCTTGCCGTAAAATCCAAACTCCATTCCACAAATCTTGCGAAGTACAAAGTTGATGAACGCGGCCACAAGAGCCCAGATAATTCTGACCACATCGAGGAACGAAATTCCCGCACGCGAGTTTGCCAGCCGACCAGCCTTGGCCAGGGTAACGACGGGGATGCGCACAATGAAATATGGGACAACAATCACAAAGTGCAGAATCAAGTCCTCAGCTGGCAAACGATAAACGATGTGTCTCGTGTCTTGCGCGTCCTCAGTCAGACTGCGAGCTGGTATAAAGGTAGGGCACATTCGGACTCGCCAAAAGGCCCATCGAGAGCCCTGAGGGTATTGAGATCGGTACAATCCTAGATTGAGGACAACTAGGTCATAGACTCGCCCAGGTCGCCCATGCGCTGCTTCCTGTCTTGCGGTGTCGACTGTTTGATCCGATGTGGACAAGTTTCCTTCGGAGCGAGTGACACGCTGGCGAGTATCAGGCTTTGGTATCGAAAGGAAGTGAATATCCGGTTGCCGGTTCAAGGTTGAAGCTTGAATTTTGGTTGGACTGCGACGTGGAGAGATTCGTTCACGCTGGGAACGGCCTCTCCACTTCTCTTGCTGCTTGTGCAGTCGATGCAACGAAATATAATCCTGCTTTCGTTCCACGGAAGGGAGAGGGCGATGGGGTGAGCGAGGAGGCAGAAACTGCGAAGGGTTATCTGGAGAGAACCGCACATATCTTTCAAAAGACTGGGGAGCCTCGAATTTGACGACAGGAGGCGTTGGTAGTGGCAAAGTGTCGTTCTTTACTGGCGTGTTTGGTGAACGTGAAGCCGACTGGAGCTGATCGGAAACGGAGAGGCGGCGCTTGGGGGAAGTGGTCTTGCTGTTTCCATCATCTTCACGGTCGATCTGGCCATTCTCTTCAAGCCAGTCAAGTTTGACTGGTGACGCTTGTGGAGCAGAGCTGGTGCGTATGTTCTCAGCTTTGTAGCGCTGGCGATCATAGCTAGCAGGATGATTGCCACCACCGTTTGACACGGGGGTGGTGTTTTGCGGATTAAACTGATCTGCAGGCCCGTCCAGGGCATGGTACTCATCCATCGCAGCATCCAGCTCTAGTCGAGGAAAGTGAGGTTGCTTTTCAATGCCCTCTGAGTAATTCCTCTCCTGGATGCCAGAGCTATTTGATGCAACTGAGTCATGCAAGCCGGTGTGCTTGTCGTGGTCTTCATCTCCAAGGCCCTGGAGATCCTTCTCTTGGATGCCAGAGTTACCGGATCCAACCGAGCCATGCAGGCCGATGTTGTGTTTGCCGTGGTCTTCCTCTTCGAGACCCTGGAGATCCTGGTATGCTGGATCGTCAGGTTCATCAAATGCAAGGACGGAGGCAAAAGAAGGAGAAAGTAAACCACCCACTGGGGAGTCAGTCATTGTCACGCGAGGATCAGTGGGACCTTGGGGAGATTTCATCGATTGCATGTCTAAGAAATTGGAAGAGATGGATGAGAAGTCAAGTTACTCTCTTTCATGGAAGGAGATAAAAGGAAGTCAAACAGGAGATGCCAGATTAGGAAATTCAAAAGTCTTAGACGGAAGGTGCCACTCATGGTCGTCTACCAAGAAACACAAATATAAGGAAGGAGCAGTTGGGAATGCAAATGAGCAAACGAATTTGCTATAATTCTACAGGTTCAAAGGGGGTGTTGCGCGAGTGGATATGTACATCTATTTGACATGGGCCTGCAGGGTCTCCAGAACCTGTTCATATTAAGATTAGTAGATGGTCATTATCAAGTTCAATTCAAGGAGAGACCATACCTCAAGCTCAATCTTAGCCTCAGCAATGTCCTGCTCGCTGCCGCTGCCGTTGGCGATCTTCTGGGCCTCAGCAATCTGAGAGCGGATGGCCTACATTTCAGATATCAAAGATTAGCATTCGATGTTTCCATATCTACAACGGAAACGCGGCCTACCTCAGCGCTGAAGTCCTCCAGAGGGAAACCCTCAACGGCGTTGATGCTCAGCTGGGAGTCAGGCTGGACAACGGCGAAACCACCGGACACTGTTTCCAAGAAAAAAAAAAGTTCTGGTTAGCGGCTATGTTCGTCGCTTTTTTTTCTTCAATTGGATTTGCGGGAACGCGAATCGCACGTACGGAAGTACTGCTTGGTAGCACCACCCTCCTCAACAATCTCAACGAGACCGGGCTTCAGCTGCTCGATAGCGGGAACGTGGTTGGCGAGGACACCCATCTCACCGGAGGCGGCGGGGATGTTGACCTGGGTACTGTGGTCGCAAAGTTCGTCAGTATTCAGGGAGCAGTGGAAATAGGCGGTAGAGTGGTAACGCACACTCCAGTGGAGCGGTAGATGGTCTATTAAAGAGATATATGTTAGTCCGGGGACCTATCAAGCTACGGAGATTTGCCCCGGGTCGGAGTTCGACATACCTGGTGAGGCAGGGTCAAGGACAGCTTGATCTTGTCGGCGACAGCCTCGGCGTATCCACGGCGCTGGACAGGAGCGCTGAACATGGAGGGGCGAGCCCGCAGAGCGGAACGAGCAAAGCGGAAGGAGTTCATGGTGACAATGGGGTGGGAGGATGCAAAGACTCGGGGTGATCCCTCTTGAAGTTGGCGTTGCAAAGGTCGAAGTCGGAACGCCGGTTGTTCCCTAGTGCGGATCACGTGGTGCGTCCACCCGGCATGTCAGTCTACTGTTTACAGACCTACAACTACATTTGATATTGAGCACTTTGACTGAGACTGAAGGGACATTTTGTTCTGCTATCTGTATATCGTTTCTGAGATGTCTGTTTCTTTAGATTATTAGTGGCTGATTTCTTGTCGTGATATCGGAAGCTCTTTCGGGTATGTGAGCAACAGTCGGATTTTCAATATTCTTCCTTGAGATTGAATGTGAGATCTCAGGAAATACCATTCCATTCTTTCTTATTAGACCCGGTGGTGTGTTGATGGTAGATATGTGACTCGACATGAACTCCAGCATCACACTTCAAGATCCATGGAGTCACGTGCCTTTGTGATTATGTCATTATCACGTGTATTTAAGATTTTATTGTCCAGTTGCTTACCAGGAAGACCATGTTCACAAAAATCCACGCCATGAAGATGGATCATAATTCAGAAAACAACGAACCGTAATTCAAAAAGGCTCAATAGAAGACCTCTCAATTTCCCAATAGATTGATCTAAAACTGACGTAGCTAAACATATACTCCATTCTCCATACTCTGTACTATAGATGGGGTCTAAGTCCGTGCACCGCCCGGCGGTCGGCGGTAAGCGAGATCCCACACAAAGAAGCAAGCCCTAGCCGAGTCTCCATCTGGGTTTTGAAGTGCTCTCCTCTTACTCTCCCCATCCCGTCCACGTCAATCAGCGACAACATTCGTCAAGATGGCCAGTATGTCGCCCCCGGATTTTTCGTCTTGTCGACGCCAATCAATTTTCTACAAGAAATTCCGATCGCTGACCTAGCGCTCCACAGAGTCCAAGAACGCGTCCCAGCACCACCGCAGCCAGAAGGCTCACCGTAACGGGTTCGTACCCCCCCTGAACCACCGACTGCGAAGATTCGACCTTTCCCGACCACGAGTGGACGATTCTAGGAGGAGGATGCGGGCAACCGGTTTGGCTTGAACATGGGGAAAGAAATGGAAACCGAATGGATACATATTGGAACCTTCGTTCAAGCCGGTTGGGCAACCCGCCTCCTACTACGATCTACACTCGTCTCCGCCAAATAACCAGACTCGAACGGACTCACTGACATGCCATCGCTCTACAGTATCAAGAAGCCCAAGACCAACCGTTACCCCTCTCTCCGTGGTGTTGACGCCAAGTTCCGCCGCAACCACCGTCACGCCCTGCACGGCACCGCCAAGGCCCTGGTACGTTGACCTGCCAGCAAAAGGCTACCATCGGATCATACAGTTACTAACAGCCCCTGCAGAAGGAGCGCAAGGAGGGCAAGCGTGAGTCCGCTTAAATGTCGAACGGAATGGGAAAAAATTGAAAAACTGTGGGGGGAATACAGTGCGCAAGGACACGGGGATACAATAACGTGCGATGATCAAAGAACGGACCGTTGTCGAATAGGCCTGGTTTCTGCTTGTTCCTTGCGCGCTAGCACGTCCGGGGTTGTTCGATATTACAGAAATCAACAGGCTTAAATTCGATATCCATGCAGCGGTACCAGTCCCAAAGTGGAACAGCAATTCTTCCCCCCATTTCTTGCTTGCTTGCCATGTGATTGACCGTTACTCTCCTCGTACTCAACCTTCGGGTTGACTTGCAGTTCTTTTTCTCTAGTGTTCTCTCGATATTTTCATTTCATTTCACGGCATATGTGTGTACAGCAACGTGCTCTTCCATGCGCGCTTGCTGAAGGATTTTCTATTACGTGCCAAGACAAGATCCCAAGCCCCTGTCTTTTATTATCACCCTCTCAAATCTATCGATGGTTGAGAGGGTGCTATGGTGGACGGCTACATTTTCGTAAGATATAGTTACTTAGTAGCTATCCATTAGCTAGCTTTGAGTTTTGAATACATCGGAATGTCGGAATGGAGCGGCCGCTCCATGACATTTCTTCCATCAGACCTGAACAATTCTCAATTCTTCCTACTTCAATTTGTACTAAACTGGACAATAACCGCTCTTAAAGAGATCAAATCACGAGTACAGAGGAGCCCTGGAGATTTCCAAGATCATGTTAGGATCAGGAAACAGGAACATCAAGTGGACCAAACTTGAACATGGCAGTATACCATGTACTATGTACAGATGCTCGAAGCAACCGGCAGATATTGTGTACTCCTCATGATCACGTCATTCCCAAAGTGTGTCTTCCGAATTCAGATCTCCACGGATCAGTTCGTCTTGGATCCTTTGAGCCTTGATGCCGGCATCGCCTCGCTTCTCCATCGCAGTACGTATTCCTATATTTCCAAGTTCCCAACAAACTTTCAGATGAAAAGAGACTCGAGATGAAATACTTCAATCTACCTAGTAACAGAAGTACAAAATAGCCTATGCCAGTGGTCTTTGGTGTGTGTTGTACCTACATAGTGTGTGGTATGGATTAGTATTATAGTAGTATAGGTATGATACATGTATCCATGGATCGTACCTAAGGCTCCTACTACCTAGGTATAGGTGCGATACTATGTATAGTATCTATTGAAGAGTCTACCTAGTAGGTATTAAGCTGGGTACTAGTAGTAACTTGAAACAACTTAAATTCCATGGCTTGATAGTAGTAACAGCTATATATCTAGATAGTTTCTAGTGCTGACCTAGAACATCGTTCAACTTGAAGTCATGAATAGACACAACATTCAATGTTGGGATACCTGCCCAGCCCTAGCGGTGGGTAAGTGCAATATTATGACAGCAAGGTACTCTGTGAAGTTCAAGTTCTCAACTTACATACCATATGTACCTGCCCAGGTGGGTTTGGAAATTCATCAATTTAACCTGGAGATCACTAACCTTGGAACCCCGCATAGCTATTTGAAGAGCGAATCCACAGACTCCAGCTAAATCACTTATACTGACGAAGACAGTCACGTAGATCGTTTTCAACCCATTTTTGTCGAATTCCTAGATTTCTCTCCCAAGAGACGTGTAAGGAGCGCAATCCCTCTCCAGCTTCCGATTTTTTTTGCAATTATCCCAGCCATAGGAGAATGAACAGAAGTTTTTGCTAAAGTGGCCACTCAGGACATCAAAACTTGACCCAGCTTTATCAAAAACTTTTGAAGCCAGATAGCAACATCCTCGTGTGTGCGTGGAGAGTGACTTTGAATCCACGAGACACCGGTACTCTCTTTTGTAGGTGATACAATAAATTCACATCGGCTTCGCACGTGTAGATTCACATGCTTTTTGTCATGGATATCATTGTCAAGTTGAAGGAATATGCTAGAAGGAGTATGCTAGTTTCGATCTCAACATTGACAGATGGATGATCGGTAAAGGTGCATTTATGATAGAGATTGCCGGCGGGTGCTATTAATCTTCGGCCCGGATCCCGGGCCCATTTATATTGGAGAGCCTTCAAGTCTGGGTGGTGTAACTCGGGGAAAAAAACCAGCTCCAAATTTTAAAGGGAATGCGCATGTTTCCATTAAATATATCTTCTCATGGAATGTGATAGAGAGACATGGGCAAACAGAAACTTCCTCAAGATGTCGTAGATCCCATCTTCTTTTACACGTACAGAGCGAGTGCGGGAATCGACGAGAGATATCGCATCTCAGACAGAGTCGTGGTATAAAAAAAAGTCGCGACCGTCTCGGGCGAGGATGAAGATTCCAGCATCTAGCGCAATACCTCCACCATTCAAGTTTCAAGTTGTTCTCAAGTCGGAGCAGTAATGCATTTCTTGGCCTTTTGTTCGCATTGGGACATAGTAAAGTCCGTTTTTCACGTGGAAGAAGCTGAGAGATCTGGGTACCCCCGGGCCTTATGGAACAAGAGCCCTGGAGGAAATAATCATACATCTTTTTCCAGCATAAGGCGAAGCAGATCGCATCCGCATCAGAAAGTAATTCGTAGAGTCTGAAGCATACTTCTTTAAATATATAATTATTGGTTATCAGAGTCCCATCTAGGCGAAGGCTGAAGCATTTTGAATGACTCAAGTGCTGGAATATAGCTTCAGGGCTTATATGTAGGAAAGGATACTGTTCGATGGTGGAGCTGACTTAGATCTGCCAGTGTATATGTGAAGGTTGAATAATAAAATATTGGAATAGTCGGAGATACTAGCTTCTTGAAAGTATCATGATGTAATTATGAGGCTAATATATACCCATAGACCAAAAAATAAAACATGGAAGAAAAGAGACTCCCGAGTACAAAAAGAGCACTTGAGTTTGAACCTTGGAACAATGGCCTACATTGGAATAACTTCAACATTTGAACTTGAATGGTGGGTGGTGTTTGTGAGCGCCCTCGCGTGATCCACTTGATCCATATCACATCTAGCCCCACTTCACTTTTGACTGCACTCCAGACGGACCAGACCTCATGGCTCCAACTCCATCAATAGATGCGCTAGCAAGCGCCATAGTTGCGCAGTTCCTGCGCACAAACAATTACACAGAGACTCTCCAGGCCTTCCTTCGTGAAGCTGGTCTCCCTGTCGACGCGGGCAGAGTTCAGGCGACGATGCCCAAAATTTGACCATACAGAGTCTTCTTGAAGAGAAGAAGGCCTTCGACCACAGCGCTAATTTTGAGCGATATGGCGAAGATACGAAAGATGATGATATGTGGACTGTTCCAGGTAAGATTGATTCCTAGGTCGGGTCATGCGTCTGCTGGCTGCACAGAAGTGGTTGCTGATGTCCGTTAAGCCCCGTCTAAACCGACGGTGATCCAGACTCCCACATCTTCAAATATTCTTGCTGCCTCAGTTGAACCATGGCAGTATTCAAGTGATGGTGCAGATGTGAAAACGTCAGCACTACCTTTACTTGCGTCAACTGGAGCTGATAAGCAAATTCATTTACTTGATACTAAGCCGGATCATGCTTCTCTGGTCTCTTTCTCTGGTCTATCGGATTCACCGGTTCTTTCACTCACATCGATCCTTCAAGGTCGATACATTCTGATGACCAATATGTCCGGTTATCTTCTCCTTCAACATAGATCGCACATTCTAGATAGCAGAAAGGATCACGCAAAGTATGCAGTCAAAGTCGTTGCCCACGAAGAAGGAAGTGAGAACGGTATTCGAAGATTCTGGATTGCAACAGCAGGCTGGGACGCGACTGTCTTCTTATACCGAATTGAGATCCCAGATGAGGACATGGCCACAGACTCGTCACCAGTCCTTGGTGAACCCGTCGCACGCATCAAGCTACCTACCAACCCAGAGTCCCTTGTTTTCGTACCCCATATCGATTCCGGCGAGCTACTCTTGCTCGTATCTCGTCGCGATTCCACCCATATATTCTACTATCAAGTCTCATCATCATCTCCCGAGCTTCCTCTCCTCGGACAACAAAATCTCGCACCTCACTCGAATGCCTGGGTAGCATTCTCTCCAGCTCATATGGCACTTAGTCCACGAGATCCTGGATTGTTAGCAATTGCTACGTCCGCACTTCCCCATATGAAAGTGATGATCGTCCGACTTCTTTTTCCATCTGCGCATCTACCAGGTGGCCCTGAGATACCGGGTCCAGATTCAGCATTGACACAAGCGACGCAGGCTATGGCTGCTTTGGCGCTTCAGAATCGCGAGGACACAGCCATCTTGCTTCAGGCGAATACGTTTGCGCCGCAGACAGCATACTCGACGCCGCAGGTTGCATGGAGACCCGATGGATCGGGAGTTTGGGTCAACGGTGATGATGGTCTGGTGAGAGGTATTGAGGCGAAGACGGGTAAGCTTATGACTGTTTTGAAGGATGGTCATGAGCTCGGTTATAAGGTGCGGACTATTTGGGCTGGTTACGTGGATGTAGCTGGTAAAGAGGGGGAATCCATCCGGGAAGAATGGGTGGTTAGTGGTGGATTTGATAAGAGGTTGATTGTATGGAAAGTGTGATCTTTCAAGTTCCGAGCTGTAGATATAGGTAATAAACAATTATTCTCAAGAATCTTTTGTGATTACTACGGACTCTGTACACCCACAAGACAGGTATATCCAAACTCCTTTATAAATCCATCTATATAGCTCTAATGTACACTTCCCTCTATTTCTCGATAGCTGCCTTCCAACAACTAGAAATTCTATTCCAATATTGCTCCGAATGCATCCTCATATGACCAACATGCGGCGAACCCTCAAACATCTCCAATTCCACAGGATATCCAGAAGCCTTAACATTGGCAACATTGGTCTCCAAATCCTCCCACCAAATAATCTCATCCTCTTTAGAATAAAGATAAAGTCGGGTAGGATCAGTGGAGCAAATGGAATGATCCAAACAAATACGCACAGCCCAAACACCCGAGGGTTCAGCACCATGCAAACGTTCCCAAGCCCAATTGCCCCAGAGAAAAGCATACCACAAAGCCTGAGTCACGAAAACAGGCCAAGGGAAATGTTTCCCAGTTCCCACTGCCATAGCATGTGACCAACGACCAACCTGCGATGCGAAGTCCAGACTACCAGGGGTAGAATCACAGACAAGGAGTTCATGAGGAAAGGTCTTATCAGTACCATGACGTTTCTGGTAAGCGACAAAAGAAGCAGCTAAGAAGATTCCTCCAGTATTCGACATAGCGTGTAACAAGACGCGTTCTGGAACGGCAGGATCGCTTCCTGTAGGATTTGGGAAAATGGTATCCACAAGAGGCATCATAGCTTTGACTCGATCATCTAGACGCTGATTCGAGGCTTGGAAGGTACCCGATAAAACGACGAGGAGCCTGGCGCAGGGGTACAGTTCTGCGAAACCGTCGCTGTACTTGGAAACGTGTTTGGGCATTCCATCTCCCCAGCCAAAGATGACTATAGTTGTTGGCTCATCTGCTGGTGCGGGTTTTGTCTTTTCGTGTCCATTACGAAGATAGACTCGGTTCGATAAGGGCGTGAAGCCTGGGAATGGGACTGGTTTCGGTGCCATCGTGGGGGTATAGGGGGAATCTAGTATTCACAAATTGTTTGGTATATCAATGTAAAAGTACTGAGTAGGAATGATTCGAGTTTTTCTTTCTTCAGGGGAAACGCCGAGTCCGATTGTCGACAATGCGCGTCTTATGGCGTCTCAGCCGGGGTTTATTGAATGGAAAAAGTTACAAATCAACGAAAATAGCCCCCACATGGAGTATCAATGATGATGATTTGTTGAGAACCACAGTTGACCCTGTTATTGTGGGTCGTTGGGAGGTAAGGGGAACGAATAAGAGAAAGATTTGATACATCAAGAACACCTCTACTATATGATTACTGATATTACTCCGAGGCCGAATATTGAACATTTTGAATTAGTCAATTATACATATTCATATGCATATGAGAATGAGAATGAGAATAAAGATGAGATCATTGATTGTAACCGAAAACAGGGGTATTCCCTTAATCAAATTTTCGTAAAACGCCATCTTAGAACAATGCTTGAAACGAAAACGCTTGATCACGCATGCACTTGAAACGTACAGGTATAGACCACATCAATTACCAAACATATCCTCTGCTCTGCGGCGACGTCCTCCACGACCTTGCAATGTATCAGAGAAAAGCTCCTTCCCGGCATTGGATCCACCAGCATCACCGTCAAACTTAGATGGGAACAGTTCACGGACCGATGCACCGCCGCGACCCTTGATCGAAATACCAGGGGAGGAGGCTGCACCACGAATAGAGAAACCTGAGTTGTCTCCTGAGGCTACTCCACGCATAGCGGCGCCTTGATCTTCATCGGGGAAAAGCTCGCGGTTTCGCTGGTTTCCATCGGCGACGGGAACAGAAATCCTGCGACGCAAAAGGTCCGGGGTCTCATCAGCAGCGTCGAAAGCGTCGGATCGACGGTGGCCACTGGCTTTGGCAGGGAACAATTCTTTCGGAATATAGCTCGAAGCGGGTTTGTTGGGGAACAGCTCACGCGCGCCAGCGTCACCAGATGGGAAAAGCTCTTTGCCTTTATTGTCACCGCGACCGAGGCGAGGTGAGCGCTCGCGGAATCGTCTGCGGGAATCGGTTTGGTCGGCTCGGGTGGCTTCTTCAAGAGTGTCTCGGCCGGGGGAGGCACTGCGGTTGCGCAATCGTCCAGAGCCACGACCATCATCGGGGAATAATTCGCGGGGTGCCCCGCCTCTCCGACCGGAACGGTCACGCTCGGGATCGGAATAGCTGTCAGGCTGATCATCGTACATATTGGCGCTGAAAAGGTCGTCACCGTCTCTGTCACGTCGGCGACGCAATTCCCGGTCATCAAATCGGCGGCGCTTGTAATCACCATCCCCACTGTCACCGTGTCGTCTTCTGTCTGAGAGCTCCTGGCGCAGCTGCTCGCGGGGGTCGTGTTCTGGATGCATGAGGTAGAAACGGCTCTTTTCGTAGGCACGGGCTTGCTTGCGGTCTGACTTTACGGCAGATCGGACTAGTAAAACAGAGTCGGGGTGGGATGCGAGGAGCTTGCCTGAGCGGAGGCGCAAAGGAGGGAGGGCAGAGACGTCTTCTTCCTCGCCGACCTGGGTCAGCGCAGTGAGGGCTTGAAGACCCACGTCGCTAGAAGAGTAGATAATATTGGCAGAAGTATCATCAATCCATTCAACGCGCGAGGGCCTCTCTTGATCAAAGTGACTAATTGCGAATTGCTTGATGTCATCGGTGGTCAATTCGTCCACCCCACGAACGTGAACTTTTTCGTACATAGCTTCTTCCGCAAGTGGATCGATAGGATTCTCTTGAATGATCGGCTCCTTTAATCCAATGACAGTCTGAGTTAGCATTTGTTACGCGGAATCTTGAGCTTGAGGCACTCACGGTCTGGAGGAGCTCAGGTTCCGGCATCTCAGGCTCCGGGCCCAGATCAAGGTCCATATCCATGTCCATATCGGCAGGAGCCTGATTGGCAAAGCCTGTAGTAGCTGCCATGTTGTAAATATAATTGAAATTCAAGTGATCAATAATAGAGTGTAGTGGAACTTGAAGAGGGAGAGAAAACCAGGATGTTGAGCTTTCCCGCCTTCGCCTAGTTGGGTTTAGCGTGTGGGGGACGAATACGGGCACTGCATTCTTCAGAGTTGATCATAAGTAGTGTATGATATAGGTAAATAATTTGATATATAGAGATATAACGGGAGTCAATTGATCAATGGCGAAGAGATATTCAAATACTATACATATTGCATTATGGTAACGTTGAAACAGAAATGGTTATAGTCAAGGGTTACGTAGTACATGGGATTAGTCTGCTTGGATGCTCCCAGGCATTTTGGGATTCTGGGATGAAGCTTTATTATTCACACTGAGGAATTGGCTGGATTCATATTGAGAATATTCGAGACCGACATAATGATAACTATCCTGAGTTTGTGATGTTATTTAATCGAGGAAATGAGGCATACGTCTATTTTTCTTCTTTATCCCCATATGCAACTTCCAAGATCATACAACAGTTCAATATTATCATACCCCTCTAGATACTCCTATAGGTACTTGGTATATCCCTATAGACACCTGGGTACGATAAGTAGAATTGAGCTTCTAGTGCACGGTTGAAAACAACTTTAAGGGGTTGAACATAATAATAATAATACTAGCACTCATGTGCTACAAGCCCTATGCGCTGGACCGATTTCTAACATGCGAACTCCGAGTCTCTTCAAGCGGTTCAACATATCTCCCAAACTGCTGACACAATTCTCTTTCGTATTTTCGTTGATCCTCCAGCTTCTTGGCAATAAATTCCCATGTATCAGGAGACCAATACCTTGAGATGAGCCGTCCAAATCCTGAGGATATACCCTGCTCCGGTACAAATATTGGATGAATATGCTGCTCAAACATATTGAACAGCACGCTGGGCCTTTCCAGTGCTTCAAAATACCAATTATTCCCAGTTCGAAACCCTGTCCGCATGAGATCGGCACGGAATGAGCTGACACCATTTATCGGCGGTCGCAATTTCTCCTCTTCCTCGAGAATATCCAAGAACTCCTGATATCTCTCGTTGAAAAGAGAGATGTGCTCGTCGTATACGCCGTCCAAAGAGCGGGCACTCACCCAGAATGGCACACGTAACATCTCAGCCGGGAGTGAACATGCCCATTCGAGGTCAATAATAAATTTGATATTCCAGTCACTGTCCACAAAGATGTTACTCGGACGGAGATCTGTAAGTCTGAATAAGAAGGGTCCATCTCGAAGATCACGATTGATGAAAGAATGCAAGACAGCTCGCATCATAGTCAGTCTTGCCACTTGTACTCGGGCATCACGCTTGCCGTAAATAGAGTTTCGTTGGTGTATAATGCGATTGTCATGATATGCTAGAATATCATTATAATACCCGTCTGATGCTGGGTAAGTCATTGTGCGACTGATATTGGTGGGGATACCATCGCTTTCTAGAGCATGAACTCGAAGCGTCAGTGGGCGGTTGGAGAGTCGCAAAACTCCGTCCGAGTCCAGAGTGAATGATCCTATCCGGGGAAGTGGTATCTGGCTTAAAGAGAGGATAATCTGAGATAAGCCGCGGAAGAGATTGGTTCTTTTTTCTTGATTATGATGCTCTTTGGACCACGTTTCCAATAGCTCTTTCACCTCTGAGCTGCCAACATTCTCCATCACTAGGTATCCGGTCTCTAGCATAGTTGATCGACCATGAGGGACAAAATTGCAAGGAAGAGGATAGCGACAGAGCCACCAAATGTATCTTTTGAGATACCAACACATTCTGGTTATGAATGGGACATTTTCAGGCGTCGTGAACTATGAACGATGAGTTTTTTATTTCTCGATCAGCAAAACATGGAAAGGAAATGAATTCAACATACCGACTGACCACCAACAAGTCCAAACCCCAATAGATGAGGAATCGGGACATCAGGACAATTCTCTCGTATCCATATGAAAGTTGCCACCTCGCAACGAAGCTTTTCATTGACATTGCCAGGGTACCCGGGTTCTCCTAACTCAAAAGGCATGGGGAATCTAATAATCGCATGCGATTCGGGCTCGGGGATTCCATCTGGTCCTTTGACATAGACTGGCATGCAAACATTGAAACTCCCATTGAGCCATTCTTTTGAAGGTGCAAGCTTGCAGGTCATCGATGAAGATAGACGCAGATGGTATGCGGCAGTCTTCTCAATTTCTCTGCGATTGTCTTCAAATGATGTCAACAAATTGTCCATATTCCTCGCACGGTCAAACTCATGGAGCATGTTTTTCTCCTGATTCATAGCATTTTCGAAGGTAGTATAGCCGCCAAGGACAGGAAGCGTAACTTCGTGATTGCTAGTCATGTTGTCAGTGATAGATGAGATGTGCCTGCAATGATTCTAACCTTTGAAGATTAATTGGGCGTCAAGATGGTATGAGTATTGAGTGTTTTGAACTCCTGAGTTGGAAAGAGCAACCCTATGCTTAGGACAAGACCAGTTACCTGGGGAAGTACCAGGTAATTATTTCGAGGTCACATCCCTTCCAGGATTCCAATGGTATCTCTGTTCACACTGAGGGTCGAGACAATAAAATGGGGGTTCCCTCTTCTATGCCCAGGTAATGATTTTTATAATTCTCCATCACATCGGTTCCCTCAACCAAAATCTGCACCACGTCCCGTTTCGTCGATTAATTGATCGCGAAGACTTCCATTAAACCGGGCCACTCTTATGAGGACGGTTGGATTTTTGAGGTGCAAAGGATGAGTACCTGAGTGGGGGATGGAATGTGTTCTGTTTAGTGTGTCGGGAGAAAGGTGATATCTCACGGAGGATCAGATGGTCTACACCTGATCTCAACAAAGGGCTGTCCTGGAGAAATTCGAGCAACGAGCTCAAACCCTTGGAATAAATCCATATTGACGAATTTGGACTTATTAAAAAAAACCGAACTACCCCTCAAAAGAAACTTCTGGTTGGCCATCAGTATGTTATGCATAACTGAGTTCGGGTTTTGAATCAGGCGAACGGACTTCCCCTCTTTAAGGTAGCAAATCTCACTTCAATTTCTGCCCTTTTCGACTGCCAACATCAACTCGTCCAACTACTCATATAGCTATAGCATTGAAAGCATTAAACTATGTTGTACACAGATGGTGACAAACTCACCTTTCGTTTCGACGACCACCTACTATGGATCCAACCATGGGGCGAAAATGCATTCCGCATCCAAGCAACCAAGCTGGCATCCATGCCGACAGAGGACTGGGCACTCAGCTCAAAGCCAGAGAGTCCTCCACCAATCTTTGAAAGTCTAGATAGCCAAGCCAAAACAATCACAAATGGAAATATCAAAGCGACAGTTTCCCCACGGGGCAAACTCATAATCAACAACTCAAAGGGAATCAAGCTCGTGGATGAATACGCCCGCAATCGACGAGATCCTCTCGATGAAAAATGCAGTGCCTTGGAAATCGAAGCCAGAGAACTACGTCCTATTTTGGGTGGAGACTTCCACCTAACGGCACGATTTGAATCTCTGGATCCCAAAGAGAAAATCTTCGGAATGGGTCAATACCAACAGCCATACTTGAATCTTAAGGGGACTGATCTGGAGCTCGCGCATCGCAATTCTCAAGCCAGTGTCCCATTTGCTATCTCATCGCGTGGATACGGGCTTTTATGGAATAATCCAGGAATTGGACGAGCAGTGTTTGGAAGAAACGTGATGAGCTTCGAGGCGTACTCTACAAAGGCTCTCGACTATTGGATCGTAGCTGGAGATACTCCAGCGCAGATCGAAGAAGCTTATGCAAGCGTGACGGGGTATGTTCCCATGATGCCAGAGTATGGACTCGGGTTCTGGCAATGCAAGCTTCGCTACTGGAATCAGGAGCAACTACTCAACGTGGCACGAGAATATCGCCGTCGTGAGGTTCCTCTTGATTTGATTGTAATTGATTTCTTCCATTGGAAACATCAAGGTGAATGGAGCTTTGATGCGGAGTTTTGGCCGGACCCTGGTAAGTCTTGACCCAGAAGTTTTATTGCGATTGCCAAATTCCAACTGATTCGCTCCATCCAGATGCCATGATCAAGGAGCTCAAGGAACTCAAGGTAGAGCTTATGGTTTCCATCTGGCCTACAGTTGAGAATGCATCTGAGAACTATCCCGAAATGTTAGAGCGTGGACTTTTAATCCGACACGATCGTGGGCTACGAGTGGCAATGCAGTGCGACGGGGACATCACCCACTTCGACGCTACTAATCCAGAGGCACGCAAATTCGTCTGGAGCAAAGTGAAGAAGAACTATTACCAACGTGGTATCAAAGTGTTCTGGCTAGACGAAGCGGAGCCAGAGTATTCGATCTACGACTTCGATATCTACCGGTATCATGCTGGCAGTAATCTCCAGATTGGCAACATCTTCCCTAAGGAATATGCGCGTGGCTTTTACGAGGGAATGCAAGAGGACGGACAAGAAAACATCGTGAATTTGCTGCGCTGCGCCTGGGCAGGAAGCCAGAAGTACGGAGCTCTTGTCTGGAGTGGTGACATCGCGTCCTCTTGGAGCTCTTTCCGGAACCAATTGGCAGCTGGTCTAAATATGGGCCTTGCTGGAATTCCCTGGTGGACAACTGATATTGGAGGCTTTCACGGGGGCAATCCAGATGACCCTGACTTCCGGGAATTGTTTACCCGCTGGTTCCAGTGGGGTGCATTTTGCCCTGTGATGCGACTACATGGAGACCGCGAACCAAAGCCTGAAGGACTACCGACTGCGAGCGGAGCAGATAATGAGATTTGGTCGTATGGGGATGAAGTTTACGAGATCTGTAAGAGATTTATTGGAATCCGTGAAGAGCTCCGTGAGTATACTCGGAGCTTAATGAAGGAAGCTCATGAGAAGGGGACACCTGTTATGCGCACACTATTTTACGAATTTCCTCAAGATGAGAAGGCTTGGGATGTTGAAACGGCTTATATGTTTGGATCTCGCTATTTGATTGCACCTGTCTTGGAGCCTGGAAAGCGCAAGCAAAGTGTCTATCTACCAGTCGGAGCCTATTGGACATTATGGGGGAAGGCCAGTATGCGACCAGAATGTATTCCAAAGGTATTTGAAGGTGGAAGCACAGTTGAAGTAGATTGTCCGATTGAGACTATGCCAGTATTCTTTCGCGTCAACTCAAGATGAGGTGAGAGTGGATTTGTCGGGAGTTTGGCAGTCTAGCAAGATTTCAGTTGATATCAGTAGGCTAATTCATTGATCTAATACTTGTCGCTCAGCTTGAAATTGGTCTGGATTTATTTTGACTGGTGACCAATAACACCAGCCAACATTTGAACCTTCCGCTTTCATTCATGTGAACCTTCATTGTTCCCCGACTCCGAGAGTCTTGAGTGCTGTATGGAGTACGTCGAAACCTGTTGATCTTTACAGTGAGGGTAATAATCAGCTATGGATTCGTAACGGCGAGGGACAAACTCTAATGGAAAGAATAACTAAAACTGTATTGTACAACCCCATGTAGCAGATAAATCTTTCTGAAGCTCCATGCATGGTCCAAGCTCAGTGTTCAGACCTCGATGTTCAACTTGAACTGTACCATGACATATGACATGAAGCCCAGCAAGTCCTTTTTTCACCTGAGCACTTATCTGACTGTAACATCGCGTATACTAGAAGTGTGCTGGACTTGAGACAGCTCCGCAGGATCCGCAGTCTATTCTAAGACAGGTAGACGAAATCAAGGCTGTTTGTATCTGAGGTCACTTGTCTCGAAAGCTGAGGCCAACCAGTCATCATTTCTCAGTGGCTATTTTCAGCTCAAGTGCTTATAGTGCCATTGCTCATTATCAAATTCAGCTCTTCGGCAAATCTTCCCACGGATTCATAGATTCATCGAGACTCCCGCCTCAGCTGATAAATGATGCCATGAATTGATGAGACAATCATTCAATTGTTGCCTTCTAAATGCATAAATTTGTCATGTATTATAAATCGCTTGTTCTTGCCTCACTTTGATCCGTATATTAGAAAGTTGGCATGGTGTGTAGTGCAAACGAATGACAAATTAAACTCAACCCACTACATGAATCAACGGGTTTTGCTTATTCCAGTACACCAATACAGCCAGGCACCAGCATGGTAAATATTACAATTTCATCCAATGTTGCCAGGTGCCTGTAAGAAGCTTCAGGCCAGGGGTTTAGTATCCTCAACGGTAAGATCCCTGAAAATGTCCAACAACCGAAACACGTTCCCAAGATCTACCAGAAATTGGGGAAAGCTCACCTGGGCACTGCAGATGAGACGATTACCTGCATGAGCATGTGTTGAAGGGGTTATCTGTTTGGATGCCAGTAACCGAGTCCCGTTAGAACCTGGGTTTAACTGCAAGTTCCCTGTTACGGGCCACATGGTGCATGGTATCCGTGAACCTGGTACCAGGGATAGACCTGATTTTACAGATATGAAGTATTTCCAATTGATCTATAGTGATAAGTTAAGAGAAATATTGTCAAGGGGGAAGTGCCAAATATTCCAGGGGACACCTGGAAAAACCCAACACGAGAACCTTGGAAGTAAACTAGAGTATGACAAGCGACACAAACCAACCTTCGAAGTCATGAAACTGGAATAAGAGAGCAGGAAAAAAATTAAAAAAATAAAAAGCAATAACGTCAAAACGCAAACCTAAACACCTAAGCCTTGCATAAGTACGATGATCTTCTGATCGGCTGCCCCTGCCAACTCATGCATCCCTTGCATCAACGCCCTCGTTTCGGTCTCAGCTTCAGCGGTTCCTGGAATGACATTATCCACGAGCTAAGGGGGGGGGGAGCTTTTTCTCCATGTGCAGTGTCATCTTGCCCCAGCATGATGCACAGCATTGAATCATGTGGTGGCATGACCTTTCGGTTATGCTGCAATTTGACTGGTGTGGCTTACAGGGATGCACGCCACTGAGGCGTTCGATATATGGGTCAAGCATAACCGGTGAGATAGGGGTGATGTGGCTTGCGTATGAGGAAATTGAACGTTTGAAATTTCAGGCACTTCTGAATTTGGTCTTCTGAATTTGGTCATAATTAATTAATTCAGACTAAAGACTAAATGGTGGTTTTGTCTGTACGAGATGATTTCAACTTGATGGCTCAGATGTATTCAGATGAAAGAGCATCACGAGAAATACCATGATTGGAGGAAGATGGTAACACGACATTGAACAGAAACCCTATGGGAGAATTGATACATTAAAACTGGTTTTTTGCGAGTGACTGCAGATTCAGGAACTATAAAATATTTGAAGCTAATATTCAAATATTCCAATATTGCAAAGTTGGAATGAGAGATATCACCAGTTGACTATGATTTGATGATGCCCTAGATTCAAGCCCTACGCTAATCCCAATGTGTTGTGATCATGTGATTACCCCAATCAAGTAAACGAACAACTTCATCCAATTATCCAGTTGACAGGGCGCTTTTCCTCGGCCTACCCGAATTGCATCATTCAAGTTCTCAGCTACCCCGAGGCGTTGGTACCGTTGTGGGACCCGTTGAGCACGGCAAACCTGATGACATCTGAATTTATCGAGCCCAACATTCAACTAGCGCAACCAGAACCTTGGGATTTTTCCAAAACTTACGGCGACTCCGAACATCCTCATTCATTTTTTTTCTTTGTTGCGCGCGCACTTGGTATTCAATCCAGCTACAAAATACTCAGCCACGAGTTTAGCGGCCCGACACTATACCTGGAGGAGACATTTCTGAAAGACGAAGCGTCAGGGCCCCCCCTGAACCTGCGGCACACTGCGGCTCCAACAGAGTGGGTGTAAGGGGGCCAGACTTAAAAGACCTACCTAACTAGGGTAGAATACTCCGTTCATGGATGTTGTATTCAACGTATTCGGCTGCTTTCCGCCTCTCTTGGTATTAATATATTCGGTACGAGCATATCGCTTAATGAGATGGACACCAGACCAAAAAATACATGAAAAATGATTTTATTAATTTATTTCCTTCTTACAAAGAATATCCAAACGTACAAACTTGAATGTATCCATACAAGAAAGGAACTTGAAATCGCTATGCCGTGGAATTGCTATGACTTTGCCGTCCACTCCGCTTTCAACTCCACTGTTTCCACCTGTTCGCCTTGCGCGCCACCACCCCCTTTCATCAGGAGTGCGCACAGGTACAGATCTAAATACATCATACACCTGACTCGGTAAGTATGGAGTACCTGGAGTACATTATGAAACAATAGTTTCTCATCTGTCCAGAACGGCCCCATGGCTCGGGAGTTTCAACGGGTTCCAAGGTTGAACCTGGCGGTAACCAGAACTAGAACCTTGGAACCAGAACAGAATCCCTCGTCTAACGGCTGAAATTCCGATCGATCCTTTGATCTTACCCCTTAATCTTTCAAGTTCAAGTTCAAGTTCTTACAGGTTCGGAGTTTGGAGCGGCTTTTGAAGTTGTCTTTTTTTTCTAGGATATCCATGTACTATCCACCTGGGCATCTGTTGAGTAATAAGTACAAATGATATAGCCATGAACACTGGCATTTACTAGATACTCTCGCATGGAATTCCAAGAGAAAAGTTCGTACGGGAAGAACATTGAAGCCCCGATTGAGTTTGAACCGGGTAGATAGGGTTGGGCCGGCAGCGGAAAGCCAACTTGGTTGGACGAAACCACGGTAAAGACCCCGTTGATAGACACAATAGAATACCTAGATGAGCCAAGTCTGCCGTCCGGGTGGACATGTTGACAGCATTGAACTCGTTTAGTCCAGATGTTCCTACTGTCAAAGCTGAATCAGTACTTACTCCTTGGTCAGCACTTTGAGTGTGTCATTCACAATCACAGACTACTAGTAATGAGTCTATACTCCGTACTCCATACTCCCGTCTGATTACCCAAGTATCCCCAGAAACCAGGATATTCAATACGAAGAATACAATAGTTCCCGCCTGATTTTTTTTTAACTTTATCCACCCTCTGCCACAAACTGTCAAAATGAGGTATCTTGACCGGTGAACCTTGTCTGTGCCGCCCATCGGATGTTAATGGTCATCCGAACGCCACCAAAATCAACAAGAAAAAAAAGACAAAAAAAATTAATTAAAAAACTCATCCAGATCGAGAACATTCAAGCGAACTGGTTCGTGGGACCGCTGTCAAACCCGTCCGTTGAGCAAAGTACAACCAGTCATCGTGCTGCGTGACGGTGCTAGGACCTTTAAGCGGGGCACTGGCCCGTTCTCCATCGCTAAAATCCAGAACGGTTGAACCGCCCCTCTTTATGCCAATATGACAAGGGATGAGGATTTAGAATTTCATGCTCGTTACTCCAGATTAGGGGTGTTGGCCGTTGTACTGTACACATTTCGGGGTAGTTCCGGGATCTGAGGATCTCCCTTGCACTGGTAAGATAAGTAAGGTAAGGCGTACGAGTACATACATACAAAGCAGGATGTAAAATGGAAATTCAAGTTCCGAGTCTTGGGTAACGGTAACATACATTCATGATCCATGGATGCCAGGTGCCCACCTGGGCACAGGTTTAGGGAGAAAATTGTGAAGGAATAACGGAGGTATAACTGAGTCAGTAAGTGACGGCATATACGGGCATCTGGGCACCTGGGCATCTGGGCACCCTGGGATAAGCATATTTGATAACTTGAAAGAAGATTCCCATTGAAAAAGTTAATATGAATCGGATTTTCGTTGTCAAGCATAACGGTCAAGTGGATCCATGCAGACTGCCACATCTCATACCACATCTGCACTGTTCGTACTCCGTACACTCTGTACACTTGGTACACTCCGTCGCCACTGCAGAAATGAACCAATAATTCAAGTTGTGAGAGGTCAGATCAACTGGTCTAGATGAATCCAAACAATGTAGTAATCAAGGACCCATCCCAGGTAAATTCCGTTGATTCAAGGTCGAGGAATAATCCTAATCCCATCTCTCAACCTTGGAATCACAATCCTAAATCCTAGAAATCATGATCCCAGTCAATAGCGTGTCAACTGGTACTATAACGGCTACTCACATCGGGCACCATATGGTCAAATGGTCCCCGAAGTAAACCCCGAGGCACGGACCAATAGTAACCCGGGGACTATGAGAACTTCAAAATCTCATTCGTTTGAAGGGGATTTATTCATATTGTTTCAAAATATTTAAATGTTCTTTTTAGATTGGAATTCATCCTGGTACATAGTTCAGAATACAATCTATGATATCGCGTGTTTCCCGAGTCGGGGAGCTCCGGGGTTTAGTTCTCTTGAAAATATCATGGATATATGTGAACATCTGTACTAGTATAGACTCGGGTGACAATAAAGCAGTAGGGAGTAGTATGCAGTATGTAGTATGAGTGTATGAGTGTATGAGTCGGTTAATCTGAACTCATTTCATCTTATGAATAATCGGACTTCATATTCATCCTAATATTGATTATATCAACTTTGATATAAGATTGAGCTCATATGACCCTTGAGTGCCTCATTCGAATCTCACCTAGAGCTCAAACGCTTGGACCCCTTCACGCCACGCAGGCCCGACAGTCAGGAAACAGTGGCGGATGCGAAACCGTTCGGTCCACTTTATATTTTTGGATTTTAATTCCTTTCGGCTTCCTTTGGTCTAACTTTGGACTATTGATTTATTTAAGGAATCTGGATTTTGAATTTATTCTTTGTCACCGGAGTGTCCATTCCCAGATACCTGGATCAAGTTCAAATGTTACATTGAACTAGTGACCTTCATTCTCGGAATTTTTTTTAAATTTTTTTTATTAATGTTTATTAATGTTTATATTAATGTCTTTTAGGGTAGAATATGGTGCCCACTATACAGGGGGACGGCAGGGGAGAATTTCTGAACGTGCACGGGCGCGATCAGCGGTGATCCCTGCAGGTCGACAGGGATTTATCTCAAATACTTTTTAGGTGTATGATTGGTGGAGATCAAGTAAGAATGACAGGTCATATCTCGGGTATACCCTAGTCGATGTTGCATCCCAGGAGGACGGGTTCTTGACAACGGCTTTCTTGTTTTTCCAGGATTATGGAAATCCGATCGGTCCACACGAGGAGCTTTTATCTCAATAGAACAAACTGTAATAGAAAGTCCGAGCCATATTCAAATATTCTGAATTCAAGTTTCTATAAAGTCAAATCTAATGGACAAAAAGGGGTTTATCATTACTACGGAGTACATTACTAGTAACTCCTTAAATTCAGCTCCACTGATTTAGTAACAGAATAATTATGGAGTAAGTACCTATTCTATTTAGTCTTTACTCCGTATAAACCACTGGACCTCATGGAGTGGTTGACGTAGACCCCCTTCATTTTACCCCGTTAACCCCCATTAAAACAGATAGACCGTCTGGAATAGATTAAATTGTTTAAGATTACTTGACTGTCATTAACCGCCCAGCACATCCTTACCCAAATCAGCAAGTCCCACTTCACAATGACAAATACCTATTTGGGACCAATCATGATTCATGGAAGAGGTTCGTCACAGTGGGCCAAGAGAGTGGGTGATACGAGGATAAAACTGAAAAAAAAGAGAGAGAGAAAAAAGCAAAAAAAGGTGTGGCTTGCGACGGCATGCTCAACGGTTTCCACTGTGGGGAAAGGTCCTGCAGTACGCCGAACGGGGAAATGTCCACACAAGGGCGATCCCTCTAGACTCAATCGAGGAGAAAGAGACGAAATGTGATGTGTGAGACTTTACTATTGACAATCTTGGAAGAATATTCCCGGAGATACTTTCCACAGTGCTGACAGTGAGGCGGAATAAAAAAAAATCGAGACGGGAAATAGATTGATTGACCAGGGGTTAAGCCATTTCACGCAGCTTGCAGCCGAGTGATCGTCCCCGATCTTCCATAAAGAGAAATCAGTATTTTTTTATTCTATATTTCATTTTACGTTTTGATTTTATTTTATCTAATTTTTATCACGTCACGTCCTCCCCGGGGATCGCCCCAGTCGCACTCCGTGACAGGTGGCAGGTGGTCCATGCATGTAAAGTAAATTGGAAATCTGAGATTCTGAGAATTTTGTCTTTTTTGGGCTATCTCGTACACCTTTACTATGTACACCGTACTTCGTACTCGTAGAGATCATGATGCTACGTGACTTACTTCAAGTTACTACGAGTACTGCATTACTGAACATCCAAGCGCCTGCATCATACCTAGACCTAGACCTAGACACTCATACTGGGCATCAAGGGACGTTAGTATAAAAACCTGATTCATCAAGGGGGGGAGAAGTTGATGGCTGCAAGGTATAGACAAAGTACTATGCACTCCGTACAGAGAACTTTCCATGGGAATGGGTGTGCAACGCTCGATCCACATTCCTCCCCGTCAGGCACCACAACGTCGGACTTGTTCGGGGCGCCTAGGGGCTCAAAGCTCCGGGGAACAGGGGAAAAAGGGTAAAAAAAGAAATATAAATTAAAAATTAAAAAAAAAGGGGGAAAGTTGGAGTCAAGCTGCGAGATTACGGAGTGACCGTTATGAGATCTCCCATTATTCCAGATTATCTTCTTTTAGATTAAAATATGATTGGGATCACTTCCCCATATTCCAATGGTCTTCAACATGACCCGGGTATAGGGAATTTGTCACGATCAGACTCCACCTCATGCCAGGATCCACCATAGTGGAGATCTCACGCAAGATGTTGATGAAGAGCCGCCGATCGAACCAATCATTAGGCTTTGATGATCGATTGATCATGGATCGAACATGATCGAGGGAGTGAGTGTCGTGCATGGCTGGCTGAGGGGAGGGAATCACCCTAACCGCGCCTCTCTTTCGATCCCCCCCTTTTAGTGCCCTAGTGGACATCTACTCCGGTGGAGGAATTGAGAGAATCCCGTCCTGTCAGGGGGCAATAGTACGGCGCTTGGACTTGGACTCAGCTTTTAACTTATTCTTATTTTAATTAATTTAGTAATATGAATATCTATATTTTATTTTATTTTATTTGAATGTAATCTGAATATCCATGGTTCTTATGTGATGGGGGTATAGTTGGGGTAGTTCAGTTCCATGGATAATAATCTTATAACCCACACCCCCTTTTAAGATAATTTCTAGAAGAATGAGATTCTAATGTTTTATGGTTTATATGTTTAGGCCCAGATCCTTTTGCTTTTTCACCCGCATTGAACCAGCGCTTTGGGATATTCTGCACGTATCCACGAACGCTCAGACCTGGTTAAAAAATAGCTTCCTTTTTAGCGCGAGCAATGATTTGGAATTCCAGTAACGGGGCTCAGGGTCGATCCCTCCGATCATTACGGTATTTCCTCAGCCCGAATTCCCGGGTCGTACTGGGCGATCGCCGGAGCTTTTTTTTTCTTTTTTCTTTTTAATATATTCAAATGTTTATTATTTTATTATTTATTTACTGAATATTTTATTTTATTTTATTTTTATTTTTTATTTATTATCTTGGTCAGAATCCTGATCACTAGTATGTTGCTTTTGACCTTAAACTCTACGATTTGAATTGTCTTCAGCAATGACTTGAACCTTTGAATAAGTATACAGATACAAAGTATTGTTTCTCATTCATGTCTTTCATCTTTAATCTTTAATCTTTTCTTAATTGCTTGTCTATTCAATTTCTAAAAGCCTAAAAGTTTGAATCAGATAGTGTACTATTTAGGTATGGTGTATGGAGATAATCCAAAAAATACATTAAAAAATAAAAAATAAAAAAATAAACAATTTAATAAAGAATAAATACCGTAATACCACAGTATTGTTCCGAACTGTCAGCTCCGAGATCTTGGATCGTGATCTTCTTCCCATAGCGTGTGCGGGTGGAGCTGGTCATTTTCGTTGGACCCGTCCCCCTGGGTGCAGATATAATTCTCGCCGTGCTGCTGTTAGTGGCTTAAATCTTCTCCTTATATCAGATACCCCTCCCCTCGACCTTCAACCTTTTTATACCCTCAAACATCCCAACTTTAAATATCAGAGTCCCTTACCCTTATTATATCGACTCTTCAACTCCTTCAACTCTTCACAACTTTGAAACATACCATGGCTCCCTCTCACCGCCGTGGACCTTGGGTCCCAGAAGAAGATCAACTGCTCATGCAGCTGGTCCGTGAACAAGGCCCTAACAACTGGGTTCGAATCTCTCAACACATGCACTACCGCTCACCAAAACAATGTCGGGAACGTTTCCACCAAAACCTGAAGCCTTCATTGAATCGGGAACCCATCTCCGCAGATGAGGGGTTATTGATCGAGCGCCTGGTGAATGAGATGGGAAAGCGCTGGGCTGAGATTGCCCGCCGTTTGGGAAACCGGAGCGACAACGCCGTCAAGAACTGGTGGAATGGTAGCATGAACCGAAAGCGCCGCGGAATTTCCACTCCTACAACCGCATCTCGAACATTCAGTGGCCGAGTAGAGGCACCATATACCCGCGCTTCAGTGGTCAGCCCATCTCGTCCTCGTTTCAGTACTCGCCCATGGGCCGATACTGAATCCATCGATTCCTATTCTCATTCTCGCCGTGAATCTACTGCTACCACTGCTTCTACTACCACACGCCATCTTTCCCCGATCTACACTCTACCTTCCATCAACCGTCCCATTGAAACTCCCTTGACATCTCCTGCTTTCTCTGAAATCTCCAATGCTACCTCCTCCGAGCCTCCTTCCATGGTTTCCGATCACAACTCCGTCTGCTCCTCTTCTCCTCGCACTCTTCCTTCACCCACAATGCTACCTTTACCGGTGGATGTGCGATCACAATACGAGATCCGTCGACCAAGCGTCACAGTACAAGTGGTGGATAATTCCCCCAGTTATCCCGCGCGCTCTTTGGAGTCACTTTCAGACATCGCCTCCAAACAAAGGTGGATGGCGCATCAACCTACGTTGGCTTCATGGCATCAACCCATGGAATATCCCAAGGTTTACCAGCCAGAACCTTCTCGTGATACCCGTATGGGTGTGAACAACCTCTTGAATTAGACCTTCCAGGTTTAGTTTGAGATTTTCCTATTTCTTTTTCTCTTTGTCTATTTATGATTGTACGACCTTTTCCTTGATTCTGTTCTTATGTTTCTATTATTTCTTTGGACATTTTTCTATTCCCCCCCTCTCGCGTGGGCTTATCACCCTGCAAAGTTGTACATGTTTCAAAAGCCCTACACTCGCTTTTTATTTCCTTTTCATGGCTATCTTTCCTTTGTACCGATAATGTGTATTACCATGGTTTGGATCATCAAAAAACACGGGTGTTTTTTCGGTTAATGTGGGGATCTTTATTTTTATTTTTATTTTATTTTTTTCCCGGGGATTTCAATATTCTACCATGATTTTGGATGTATAGGACATGGGTATGTTCTAGGGGGGTTTTACTAAAGAGATGGAGGAAAACCAAATAAATTTTTTTTTAAAAAAAAAATCAGAAATGGTATTGATTTTCTCTGGAATTTTGTGTGAGATCAACATTGTATGGAGTAATGTTTTATAATACCCCTCATTGCGAATTGATTCAGTGTTACGACTTGATAAGAGTTCCAAGGTTCATTTTCCATTCTATTCTAGTTAGAATTCACTAGGATTACTAGGATCACTAGGCAGTCTTAGTAGTAGCTCGGACTTTTGTATTCTCGCTCTCGCTTATCCAAACTACAGGGCACGGGCTACAGAGTCGAGTAGCTAGCACTAACCTTGAATCACCACACCAATTTACCGGTTATTCGTCGGGATCAGAGACGGGCTGATGGAGTACAAGGGCGGTGGCGCCGAGGCCAATCTATTCAATGCAGGCCCTAGTCACCAACCTCCGTACTACTAGTACGAAAGTACTAAGTACACCCTGTGACCCCGGTACAAAGAGACGGAGATACTCTCCAGGGACTAGTCAATAGCTGGACACCTAGAGCTATCGGAGTACTCTGTGCCTAGAGACACATAGAATCATGGATCGGATCAATCGTAACTTGAATGAGATGAGTTGTACACCATACAGATGTCCACATGCACAACGATTCACATTTATCTGATGTTCCCTGACATAGTTTTCATGTTGTGCAATCTACAAAGTTTACTGTCAGATGAACTATGATCAGGAACCATGGGAAGTTAGAATGTGACTATTGAGTACTCCAGTTGACTGCATAATAATACTCCTATTAATATTTGAATCGTTTCAAGTCTCAATAATTCTGACTCATGTACAGAGTCATGAAATTCCGGTTAAGACAAGCCCCAGAATAAAAACGACTCACGAGGACACGCAAGGGATACCCCATGAAGCGAAAGGCCTCGAGTGATCCGCACTCATGCATGGCGCCTTTTTCATCCAGCTCTAGCTTGGCCTTGGCTGCACAGTGACGAAAGGGATGGGAATCCCAGGAGCTTGGTTCTTTGTTTAATCTAGATGCATGTCTACTGGACATAGGTACGATGCATTGGGGATTCCAGGATCCCCGGTCATCATGCACTGTCAGCGATTAGAAATAACCATAAACAATTCATTTGAATAATTCCATCAAATATTAGTATTACTATGAGTATGATTATTCCAGGGATTATACGAGAGACTATTGATTATTCAAAATGTTCACACTAGTAGTATTCAAACTTGAAACCTTGGAAGTAAAAAAATTAAAATATTATCTGTCAGTTACTACAGTAAACTAAACGTATAGGTTCGTCAGACCTGCATTAGAGAATCATCCCCAACGGTCCTGTCACCAACCATAACGCCCCGATCGCTGACCGATGCGACCGATGCAACACCATCTGCGCGTGAGTGGCGCGCCCCCCTTCTTCTCTTCCTGTGGGTCCCCAGTGTTAAGAGCCAATGACCTGATGCATCGATTGGACTGGTCACGTCTGACGGAATGAACGGCGGGGCTAGGATCGTGGAGGTGTTCGTGCTTTCCGTAGTATTTGGGTTTGAATAAGTTTTATTTCTTTTTGTTTCATCTATATCGAGTACTTCCAATTGCTGTACAGGTCCACTGGTACTTGAGTACACCTGACAGCACTTGGAGTAGAGTTACCTTGGTTTTGCCTCCAGGGATAAATGGCTAATTCAGTAACAGCACTTGAGTGGAGTGGATCTCATATTGGGGAAGAGTGACCTCATGAATTTGCCCCTAAATCAGATCAATGTGTATCCCTAGCACTCAAGTTGAGGAGCTGAAAATGGCATTTGAAAGATGAAATCAAATCTCCTTCCAAGGTTGTGCGAATCAATAAAAACGCAAAGATCAAGATTTGCCCTACACACCATGAGAAAATAATAAAATAAAATAAAAATAATAATAAAAATAATAATAAAAATGGAGCCTCAGCTGCCCAGCTGGCGGCGTTAACCGCCACCCAGTAGTTAGCTACGGACTGTATGGACACTCATCAGCCAGCCATTTCAAGTTCAAGTTTTACTAGTACCCAAGTGTTGCCCAGGTAGTACCTGGTACTTCGTACTCTCAAGTGCTGTCAATATATTAAGAGAATTAAGATCGAAGTAAAACAACAAATGGCATTGCCTCACTACCTACTCAAAATGGTTAGTACACCGATGGCCCGTGACAGAGTGCTTACTCCGGACAGTAAGAGCCTAAAAGCGTTTAGTGACAAGTGATTTGGAATAATGTACACACGGGACATCAGATAAAAAGACCCGGAACGGTGGATCCAAGACGGGATAAAATAAAATAAAATAGATTAATTTTTTGTTTTTTTTTTTAAAAAAAAAAGAAAAAAAGAAAAGAAATGGAGTTCCAAAATCATCCAGACTATTGGGATAGAACAAAGAACCCAGATTATTGGAAACCCAGCACGTTGGTGAACCCTCGGAACCCAGATGTTTGACAAAGAATTAGAACCCGAGAATATGGTGATAATTTATTTATTTATTTTATATTTTATATTTGATATTCTATATCTAAAATAAGGATAAAACTGAAAAATAAGTTTGACACTAAGTAGCCATGACCAACAACCGGCACGGGCAAACGGGTTCCAAGAAACCGGCCAAGATCGAGTACATAGACACATCTGAATGTGTATGTACAGTGACGGGTCATAAGTATTTGCACCCCCTGGCCCCACACCCCCCTACTTCTGTAATATTCTGCCGGTCAAAAACTTCGGAAGTTGCGTCAATTACTACCTAATATGGGGTATACCACCCTAGAGATTCAATAATTGCTTCGACACGGTGCGGCATGGTCTCCGAAAGATGGCTCAAATGGCTCAGATCAAGCTCATCCCAGGCCTGTTGCGCTGTTTCGACTAAAATCGCCTTTGTTTCATTTTTCATTTTTCATTTCTCATATGGATTAGATCAGGTCGAAGTTTGTAAATTGCTGCTTTAAGTAAGGCCCATAGGTTCTCGATAGGATTTAGGTCCGGTGAATGAGGTGGCCATTCCATAACCTCGATATTCATCTCCTCTAAAGCATCTCGAACAACATGAGCAGTATGTGTTGGTGCGTTATCATGCTAGAATATAGCATCTTCATTTACTATTAGAGTAGGTAGAATTTGACGATATAGATCCTTAATAACAAAGCGATTGACTCCTCCTCTTTTAGAATCTGGATCACCAAAGAGAGGGATTAATCCAGTATATCGTACAGCTCCTGAAAATGCTGCCTAAAACATCTGCTTAACTTGCTTTCTATGTTGGGGTAGCCCTTGAACTTGACCCTCTTTTGGTTGATCTTTTGGACAAGTAAAAGTCCATTCTTAACAAATACTAATTCCACGTTCAACTGTACACTCATCAGACCAAAATACTCGGGCCTAATCTTTAGGTGTAAAGTGTCGATATCGATAGGCCCATCGAAGTTGTTTTATAGCATTTTTCTCCGTCAAATATAGCCGCCAGCTACAGCGCCACTTTCGAAGATTCTCGGGGTTCAAAAGGCGTTGAATTGAACGTATTTTAACCTTATGATCAACCTCAGCGAGAAGATCTTCACGTGTGATCTTTGGATTACCATGAATAGCCTCAAGAATTCGATCTTTCTCAGTATCCGAGAGCTTTTTTGGGCGACCAGAGCGTGCCTTAGAGACACCATCTCGTCGTTCATGCTCTTTTTTGATTGTATATCGAATTGTTGATAGTGGAATATAGGGGTAACGCTTCTGAATACGTTTATATCCCCATTTGATAGCGTGGAGCTCACATATACGCTCACGTATAGCAGGTGTAAGCTCTGCTGAACGGGCCATGTCAGGCAATATTGACAGACGTTGATAGATTTAGTGAATTGAATAAGAATAGGGGTTAGGAATAATGATAATTGAACGCGTGAGTATATACGACTAATTTAGCGTGATTTCTGATACGTGAATTAGGAAGGCGGTATGGGCGGTGAGAAAGCGGGACTTTAGGGGGGTGCAAATACTTATGACCCGTCACTGTACATGTACATGTACATGTAATGTAATGTACCCCGTAAGGAACATTTGAATTCAAAAAAAGGGGATGAAACGGTCAGCGGCATAGAGTGGCGTTTCCCTTTCCCGTCTCAGCCTATACGCTATACGTAAAATTCAGAATACACTGTCTGTAGCATACATAGTGTATGCCTATCATGTTCCCGATGCCATGTACATGCGCGTAAAACCATGGTAACCCTACGAATGGATCAGGGGAATGACCCGATCCAAGCTTCACATTGGTTCAACGGATTCAAACCGTCACGATTTGTTTCAAGGTTCCCAGTGATGAGAGAACAAGTTCGCCGTTAGGTCCCAAGCCACCGGGAGCGATCGACATCCTCTCGCCCGAGTATTCTTGACGCGAGGTCTTACCCTTATGGATCTGTGTGTGGATGAAGGAATGACGTAGGGATATCTCGCTAATATGAACCAACACTATTCTTACTAGTACTAGAATTTCAAATTCCACGGTGGATTAGTAGTGTATGTACTACAATGAAGATCTAAACACTTGGGTAGAATCTAGAATCTAGAACTATCGGACTACTCGAGTGCTAGTATGTCTTACATGGAGTGATCAGATACATGCACAAAAACTCAAATCAAATTCTCAATACAGGTATCGAACAAATCGCCCCAAAATCATCCCAAAATCATTCCTATTCGCCTTTCATTGGTGTACGGAGGATCTCGGTGTAATCGAACCACTAATCCCATTTTGATCTAGCGTGTTGAGGTACCCGTCTGTCGGATTCCAGATGATAATCTTGGAATGGAAAGGGAAAAGCCCTGGAGGAAATCCACAAATTCAATGATTCAAGTTCAAGTCCAATTTTGAGATCTTTCATTTCCAGGTCCATGGAACCTCGAGCACTTACTCTAAAAGGATGAAGTATGAAATAACACTAAAAGCTAACCTACTATGGAAAGATTGTCTCTGAGACTTGAGTACCTTGTCCGATGAACCACGCAATTGGGATTCTTTGTTCATGTCATCCCTGTCAAACATTCAGACATGAACCTCGGTTCTGGGTCGGGATGACGTTGGACAAACATTTGAATTGCATCAAACTACCTAGGTACTCCGTACATGAAACATTCCAGTTTATTCTGTACGAAGTACGGGGTACAGTATGAGCATATGCCAAATCATTCTCCCCGATATTCCAAAACAAACACGAGCATTCAAACTTCAAATTCTTGCCAATATATCATCCTGTAACCCGTACTTCGTAAGGAGTAAGCTGTACATCCATGTACAAACACGGAGACGGCCCGGACACGGAAACGGAGCATGCTCGACAGGGGTAATCTTCGATTCCGAACATCTGGATTCTCTTAATCTGAAATCTAAATCTCAAATCAAATACGGAGAGGAAAGTGGAAGCCGGGCGGTTAACTCAAACCTGAATAGTCTAGAGCTAAGACCAAAGAGTCCACCGCTCTTTGTCCAAATTTTGAGTCCAGATGTCAGTGCCCAAGCTTCCAAGGTTCCAAACTTACCCTGAACTTAAGTGAGGCGGACCTCGTGGCTTACGGAGTACTAGTCTGATATCAATTTGGGCTAGATTTCATTGAACGGTTATGCAACTGATTTACAGGCTACTTGCAGATCACCTCTCCTATCCCGGTTCTCGGGATTCAATGTTGGGGTTTGATTCCAAGGTTATTTGCTAGAAAATACTAGAGAGGTAATGCATTACGAGAATGCTCGTGCTTTAATAGTTACTATTTACAGTTATGACAGGGATGAGGGTTCGTGGTTGGGTCTTAGTCTTGGTATGACCAGGAGGATGTTGATCATTGAGTTTTCAAGTTTTGCGGAGTTCAATTCTCGATGAGTATCTCCGTGGAAATACAGGGTTATGGCCTGGGAAACTTGAATTTAGAATGCAACACAGATTAAATGAATGTATTCACGGCAAGTCCAACCAATCTATCGAAATGAATATTCGTGCATGTTCCAACCCTGGAACCAGAGACCATACAGACCATACGTGTACAAAGAATAATGTCTAGCTGAAATGCAAAGATAGAAAGAAACATCCCAGACCCAACATTAGAACCAACATTGAAAATAAGAAGAAAAAAAATAAGATCAAGATCAAAAACGTAGATGTCCCAGATGCAAACAAAATCAAAATCGCTCAAGGGGTATATAATCGCTGTGCACATCATAACCAGATATCGCCTTCTTCGCCATTCACCCATTGCGCCCACACAGCTTCGTAGGCGTCTTCAAGGTCACGCACCCAGCGCGCCGTGTCAAAGAGCTTATTCGTGTATCGCTGCAAAAACAGCATCTGTCGCATATCCGCCAGTCGTCCCGTGGCTCGTCCTCCACCACCAGGTACATACTGTAGATCCATGCAGAGCCGAATGGCCTTGGTCTCGTAATCCTCATCCGAGGAGGCGATCAATTCCTCCCGAGCACGTTGGCCCGCTTCGTTATTTGGAAGTGCGCTCGAGAGGATACTACTCGCCATTCGCGAGCACATCTTATACTTGTAGCGTGGCAAGGTGAGCAACGGAGTACCGCTCCATAGAACATCTGTGGCCGTGGTATGTGCATTACACTCGGGGGTATCGAGGAACAGGTCCAGAACTTTCGCTCGTGCAATGTGTGTGTTCTTCGGTGCCACGTCGGTGAAAATAATTCGTGCCGCTGTCTTTTCGCCAGCCCATGCTTTGGCGATGTCTCGTAGATTTTGTTCGCCGGTTTCGGGGAAACGAAGCAGCCAGAGAACTGCATTGGGAATACATGCTAAAATACGCAACCAGGTTCGGAATGTGGTTGGTTCAATCTAACAGAGATTAGCAATGCGTAAAGAAGATGGGGGAGTGGAAAGGCTTACCTTGTACAGCTGATTGAAGTTCCCAAGAATGATAGTATCATCTTTAAGCTTAGGAAACAATTCTTTGCGCATCCTCCAGCGTCGCGCTTGTTCCTCATCCCAAGAGAGCTGTCTCTCCCCAGCATCGGGAGCACTCTGTCGATGATCGCAGCAGAAGAATGTGTCACGAGTAAAGACAATTTTCTCCCCATAAACCCAGTTTTCCAGATCTTCGCCATTGTCCTCTTCAAGAATACGATCCTCAATGCGTGTAGTGCGACGAGCCGGACTCAAAGTCTCTGGGGGAATCGAGATCTGATCAGCAAGGATATAGTCACACCACTCTGCACCAAGAGTTCCGGCAAAGCCCATGAAAGACATGTGGATGGGCGCAGGGCGAGCAGCAAAGACTTCGTTGCGAGCACCTCGAGTATAGCCGTTCAAGTTAATAAGAATGTGAATGCCATCATCGACAATCTGCTGGACCAGGCGATCAACAGACCATCCACTCGCGTCATGGAAAACAGGCGCTTCTAGCTCGATCTGTTGGCGGTGGACGGATTTGTCGCTCGCGGTAGTGGCATAACAGTAAGCTGTCACCTTGTTCGGGTTGTGCAACCCAAACACTGACTGCATGAGATGGGCTAGAGGGTGATTGTTAAAGTCCGATGACACGTAGCCAACGCGTAGAGCTGGATTTGGCGGTGCTGGAGGTCGGTAAACTGTGGCAGGAAGCCAAGGCAGTCGAAGCGTCGAAGTTGAGATTCGAAGACCATTGCGCTGCGAGATCTGGCGGATCTGCTTCGCGGACAGAGGGCAAGTGAAAGTATGAAAGGGCAGAACGGTTGGAGCATTTGGTGCGCTTAGAGCAGCTGGAAGTTGAGGCCGACGATACTTAGTGACAGGGTAATCTTGACTACGGACATAACGATCCTGATACCATTGCCATGTGATTGCCCGGATGGCCCTTTCAACAAGTCGAACAATACGAGAGCCTTCCCATTTCTGTCCAGCCCATGACTGAAGAATCTTGGTAAGGGAGGTTCTCCGATTGGTCGAAAGCAAATTCGAATCCAGCGCTGTCGCCAACTGAATAATAAGTTGCTCGGCTGTGCCTTGCGTCAATAAGCCCCGACCCCAGTATTCACCCTCACGAAGCTGCCGATCAACGATATCCACAACCCGCTTAATCCACCCAGCACCAGTGTCATTACTCTGGGCATCGCGAAGCATACCTTTCTCGTCCACATGCCATCGATCATGGAACCCGCGGCCATTCACAATACCACCTCGGCCAACCCAGTTGCAGACCGAGTTTAGAGCATTCGCCAAACCACAAACGGCCTCAGCAAACTCTGGATTTACCTTGACAGCGCGTTTGTAGTAGGTGATTGCATCATTGACTCGGCCAGCATCCTTGACGGCATTCGCCAGGTTGGCCAAGGCAATATCGAAATTGCCGTCGCATTGGACAGCTTGCTCATACATCTTGATAGCAGCCTGCAATTGACCAATATCCTTGAGAAGGCTACCAAGATTAGTATACAGATGCGCATGACGGGAATCAAGATGCAATCCATAATTGTAATAAGCCAGAGCCAAGGAGATGCCACTACCAGGGATAACACCAGGGATCTCCGGGTGCTGGCTCTCACCATTGGGACGCACAAGTCCTCGAGCCGGAGGATTGTTCTGAATACCAGCAAGCAGAATACCAACATTATTTGCGGTAGACGGACTCGGCTGCAATGAGAGTGATAGGTAGTAAAGAGCCAAAATATCCCGTACGCCAGGAGTGGATCGCGGTGCCCCAGATGACACAGTCGCCATACCATCCTGGTAAATCTTTGCCAAAGAGAGCAAAGAATTACTCGTGGTTGAGATAGCTGCATTTCGCGAAATGCCTTCGGAGACATACTTGAGGCCGGGCGGGGTGCCATTAGCCGCCTTGAATACCAGCTTCGAGGTCTGCAGTGCTCTGTCGGGATATAACAGAACACTCTCATTCCCCTCATCGGGCTGGTATCCAGAGCCTGACGACCCCTGGGAGAAGGCAGAAAATATCTGCTTGATCAGGCTTTGAATACCATGCCGCCTCCTCCCAGCGGCGATCAAGACTGCATCCTCAAAGGCGGCAGCAGCACCAGCGTTATCGCCAAGTGCATAGAGCATATTGCCCTTGGCATGGATCAACGCTAGCATCCGCCCGTTATCTGAACCGGGGATAGCATATCCACTAGTCGCGAAGCCAAGAGGCGTGGCGGCGTCTGGAGAGCCCAAGTTTAGGTTCTGCACACGTCCCACGTCATCTTCATAATCAAAGGATGCCTTGTCGTACATGCACACGTCAGAGACATTGCTCTCTCCATCACTCTCCGATTCACTGGCATGCTCATCTGTTTTGAAACAGTCACCATCTTTCGGATGACGCAACGAGGTTTGAACAAATTCAATAAGCTGAACCGCTTCTTTGCCTCGATGGCTGCTACACAAAAGACCTATCAAATGTTCAACGGCTTCAAAAAAGCTTGGACGTAGTTTGACAGCCCGCAGCCAATTCTGCTGAGCTTCCTCACGTCGATCAAGCGCCAATAGAGTTGCCGCCAAGTTAGATATTGCCTCGACATGACTGGTACAATTGGTCAGTATAATTGTTATTGTTGAGACAGGGGTAATTATACTCACGTCGAATCACGGGCAATAATTCTAGAATACCAACGCAAAGCTTTATGGTAATCGCCAAGTCCATAAGCAAGGCATCCTCCAAGTAGCATGCCATCAATCCACTCCCAATGGCTTTCATGGCACAAGTAAGATAGCATTTCCAAAGCAGATATACCGTTCGCAACCGGGGACCCTTCATTGAGAAGAGAAGCAGGACGATGAGGTGCTGCAGCAAGTCGTGCAGCATCCCGGATCCGTGATTCTGACGATCGGTGCTGCTGAGGAAACTGATTTAATGACGGCCGTCGATTATGGACCTGACTCTGTAAATTATTTGAATGGGAATCGGTCATTCTCGCTGACAAGAGACCGAGTTTCTGTCGTTGTAAATCATACTGGCTGGATGGGTAACTGTTATGGCGGGAGATGGAAGAGGGAGGAGGGTTCTGTGAAAAATCAAGCCCCGGTTGTCGAGGCGGCTTGGGGTAGATGCTGGGTTTCATGAATCGTGAGTTTTGGCCGTCTGTCCCGCTGTTCGATAGGCTATTCCGACGAGCTTGATGAATCGTTGCAAGAAGATCGACGTAAACACCATGGGCCCAAGACAAGATCTTCTCCTTGAATTCTACATTCACCGGCACAGCTGGTCCAGGAGCCTGAAAACTTGGTACAGCGGGTCGGTTGTTGTTCCATGTCATGGGTTCATTATGGAGAGCATTCGACGAGTAGGATGATAATGGTCGACTCGCTCGGGCGTGGTAAGGTAGCTGTTCTGAGTGACGCGGAGGGAAGTGAGTCTTCATCATAGATTCCTGACTGGGAATTCCATGCTGTGGTTGGCCCCATGCTAGGCCCGTCTCTATTTGATTTCCAATAGGTATTTGGGGCTGCTGATTGAAAGCCGGTTGATTGAGATCATAGAACTGCCCGTTCGGGTTTGGGCTTGGGGATTCGAAGCGAGGCTCACGAAAGGCCACGGGTCGGTAGGGAATATATGCACCGTCGGGCCAATATGGGCCAAAGGGGCCAGTGCCAGCGGATGCCGTTGGTCCCATGCATTGTTGAAGGCTTGCTGGAAGAACCGTCGGAATATAGGAACCATTATGAAAAAGAATTCGCTGGGGAGCTTGCAATGGCAGGTTCTGATTGAGGACCGAGTCGATTCCTGGCGGGTAATTTACAGGGCGCACCCAGCTGGTCCCGTTCACATCCTGCACGACCTCCCCCGCTGCGATCGGGTTGCCTGCCTCGTTCTTGAAGATGGGAGGAAAGTTCATGTGTTTCGAGGTCGATGGGTCGAGGGTGGCTTGTTGCCAGATATCCGTCTGAAAACCTTGCTGCGAGAGGAACTGGTTCGAGTCCATGGGCGAGACTAGGATGTGTTTTGTAGCGGGTTGAATGGTAGATTCACCAGGTGTGCCATCGTAACCGGCCGCTAAGGTTCCGTTTGGCGTCTTCCTTCGCAGGGCATGTTCCCTAGCCGAGCTGTTGGAACTAGATGCTGAATCGCGAGAGTCGATGCGTTGTACAGGGTGTGGTAATTGAAGACGCGATCGGGATATGGAGTTGAAGGAGGGTTTAGTGGGGTCATTACGAGCGGGGAAGGTCGGGTCATTCAGGTCGTACGGGGGCTGGTGAAGAGCATCATGGGCGGGATAGTGGTTAAGGTGATGGTGCGGCTGAACCGGAGGGAATAGTGCGACAGTTGGAAACATCGTGATAGTCGAGTTTTTTTAAACTTGGTAGGAATTTGTTGGGATGATGATTTGGTTTCTTTTGGTCTCTTTTTTGGTTTGAGGGCTTTTTGAAGAAGCACCTTGTTTTTTTTTGGGGAGGGGGGGAAGGGGGGGTTGGATGTTTTTTTCTCTTTTTTTTCGGTGTCTTTTTCTTCACGATTCCTCACCTCCTCGACCACCACAGTCCCCTCTCTTTCTCTCGTTGGAGCGGGCGGTCGAAGAAACGAAACAGGGGGGGTGTAGGTTCACCGAGGCGAAATCCACCACAAAGAAGATTCACAAATCAATCAGCAAGCATCGTCCTTGTAACGTTTCCGACACCGCATTATGTGGCTTCGCAGAAGTGGGAAAAGCGAGGCTGAATCAAAAATTCAGCAAAGTCGTAGTATCGTCATCGAGGGATTTCGGATCCACGCGATGAGATGATATGCAAAATGTAGATTGAACTCGGATGATGCAAGGGAGAGAAGGGTGAAAGTCCCTCGATCTTGGCAAGTATTAAAATGATGGGAAAGGGAAAAGAGAAAGATGAAGGAGTGAAAAAGAGTCCGAGGTGTTAGAATGTAAAAAGAGTAAAGTCCACCTAAGTCCACTCAAAATCCACTAATTCCACTATGGGGCATCCAAGCCAAGCCAAGTGGGGGAAATGTAATATGAAGGATGCGTGTATCCTACTAAATCATAAATAATAATAATAAATAAGAAAATGCTCTTCACTCTATATACTATTCCTGTTATATACTATATATCTCTTTTAATAAAAAAAAAAGAATAATCTCTACCCTCTCATCACTTTATTCCCTTCCTTATTCCCTTTCCCCCCTTTCTTCTTCTCTCCTCCTCTCAGCTCCACCGACCCACTCGATCCAACGGCTGAACCCTCTCTCTGGCCATGCAGTCTCCATCCCGCGGCCAACGTCAGTGGCCCATTGGTTCCACCCAGGCGACTAGTCATGGATCGGTGACGCCCCGCTGTGATGATCGAGTCGAGCCCTCTCTGTTCTGGTCTACGCGCTGTGATTTCGAGTACAACATTATGGGCCCACTGATATTAATCACACGGATGTATTCCGTATTCTAGGAGGTTAAGACTATCGCGTCAAGTTGGGACAGAGTACTCCCAGAGAATGAGTATATTGAATATACGGAGTACTGAAGTATGTACCCATATATCTCACTGATCACCAGCCACTTCATCCATGTTTGCTGGCCGCCTCATCAATGTACGATCATTTTCCTATCCCGGTCAACTCTGGGGTTGCTGGTAAGGATTTCCCGAATCCCCTGGGCGCTTTTTTAAATCTATTTAATCATTGAATATGACAGGGGGGGTTCAGAGTGATTTGATTTCATTTTCTTTTTTTAGGATTACCCAGTTGCTCGTATAAACCTGGCACGGTGGTTCCAAGCCCCATATAATCTACCTGAAGCAATGTATATGGATATAACTTGATGTTCATTATACAAATATGCCCAGATGCCCTGAAAATACTGGAACTTCAACATACCTCTGTGAATATACAAATTTAAGTCAACTTATTCAAATCAAAAAGAATGGAATATTGAAATTATTGCTGACGATCGGCAAACTCTCTCCCCCACCACCTGAAATCTGTTGCATCCTTCCCTGCACAACGTCCACTGGCATGCGGGTCGGGTGGTACAGGGCGGAACTCAACATAGGTACGGATGTACCGGTTTGAAGGTCTTAAAGAGAGAAAAATAAATCATTTGAATCATTTACAAATATGAAAAAAGAGACTTGATTTGTCCAACTGTCAATATTCCCCGAAACTGATTTCCGGAGTACGCCGTATACTGGTCCTACTGAACTTGACACCTATACACTAGTAGGTACTATTCACAGGTAGCCCTAAAGTACTTAAGCATTCATCTGATCATTTAATCCCAAAATACAGTATCATCTGATATACGCACCGTAAGAGTAAACAAACAGGAAATTAAAAATCTGTTTCGATGATTTTCTCTTCTTTGTCTCCACCAAACTCCGGGCCAACGAACATCACCCGCTATGTGCTATCATAGCCAACTAGCAATGATCGTCGGGGTGGAGACGGGTCCGTGGGCACTGGGGCGAGTAGGGCCAACTCTTCGGTGTGCAGGTCTCCACTGGGGGCGTGAAGGGAAAACCAGGTACAACATTTCAAAGACAGGGACACGTACTCCCTGCACATGTGTCGACTAGATGATAGTAGGTAGAAATATTAGTTCGGCTAACAGCACTACAGTGACTCAGTTGTTGTTAGGTAGAATGAGACGGATGATAATCTTCCACTTGAACCACTTGAGCACTGGCAAAACAGATAGCTTCGATTTATGTATATTTTATATTTTCTGATTTGATTTAATTTGATTTAATTTATATTAATTTCTGATTTTTCATCTCTTTTCCATCTTTCTTTTTTCCTGGTCGTATTTGTTCCAAGGTTGTGTAGCCCGGTGAACAGGCGCCCAACATTGGAATCAGCCACAGGTCTCACACGGTTTCCAAGGGTTGAGGCTGGAATATTATTACCATGTTGACGACCGTTGGTGTTTCAGAATCCTGGAAAGATGTTTAATATATTGAACTTGATTACAGAACTCAAGTTCAAGTTGAGATGAAATGGATATATATATCGGATTCATAGCTATGTCCCCAGGCTTGGGACGGGAAGTTACTACTATAGGACCATAAGTATTCAAGTTGCCACCTAGTATGGATGTGCCCGGTGGACGTGCATTTATATCATCTATTATAAACAAGCTTAAACATCAACATTTGATCATTTGAATATAGCGGTGGAGAGCTCCAGCACGTACCCATCTGAATGTCTATCAATGACGGAGTAATTCTGATGATTTGTGGAAACTCAGGACCAGACCCACGGAACCACGATGATCAACAGATATTCAAGCTCATGTACGGAGTACATGGTACATGGATTCAGCGTCGATAGCCGAATCATGCAGCAGCCAGCAGATCAATATCAGATTATGAAACAGGAGGCATATCATACGCAAATACGGATTTCATGGTTGCGCGAAATCAAGGCAATGCGGTCAGCCGCATCTTGTACAAACGGAGAGCTAAATTTGTCATGGAAAGGAGAAACAAATACGGAGTGCCCAGGTGGAGCAGAGATTTCATAGATTTGGTAAAAAGTTTTTTTCATTATCATTTTCTTTTTCAATTTTTTTCAAGATGAACAGGTCCAAGCTTGAGGTGAAGCTAATCTTCCATTACGATGAACTACATTCTCTACATGACAAGATCTGAATCTTGAGATGTAGACCCGAAATATGGATCACTGCACCCACGGGTCTTGACACTAGGCCAATTCCCAAGGATACCGCGATGAGTAATGGGTCATTTGCTCTCCCTCACTTAAAATAAGCCTAAACCACATGGTAAAATTGTTCAATCCTCGCAAGGAAGGAACGGTAAGGGCCAGAGTGTTGTGAGGTGTTCCGAAACGAAAAATGGGGCTTGCGCCATGATCTCTAAGGAGATTCCAGCATACTCGTCGCCATTGGAAATGCAGCGAGAGAAATGCGTGAAAGAATTGGAAAGGAGGAATGAGTTAATAATACGAACGGGAGAAAACGATGCGAGTAATCCAATGGTTCATTTCGAACACTCGCATAAGAGCGCAAAAAAGAAAATGGTATCAAGTCATGACTCATGAACATGTAAGTTTTTTTTGTTCGAGGCAATATTCGTATTCTGTAAAACTAGGGCCGCTGTTACGCAAGAGTCCAAGTCGTCACAAAGCAGAAATCACCTCTCTCCATTCGAGAGGATAATTTACTCCTCAGGAACTGTGTAAAAGTTAGAAAAAGATCTTCACATCGAGGAAAAAAGAATTGAACATACCGTCAATCTCGCCAGCCTTGACGTCGTCAGAGACGTCCTTGGGGCTGCGACCATCGACCTGGCAGCCGACGGAGAAAGCAGTACCGAGGATCTCGAGAACAACACCCTGGAGAGACTTGGCCATGGAGCGGTGCTTCATCTGGCGGGCGATCTCAACAATGTCATCGAAGGGGATGGACTTGGAGTGCTTGATGTTCTTCTCCTTCTTGCGGTCACGAGGAGGCTCCTTGAGGGCCTTGATAACCAGGGAAGAGGCGGAGGGAACAACGGAGACAGCAGCCTGACGGTTCTGGATGGTGAGCTTGACAGTAACACGGAGACCCTTCCAGTCACCAGTGTTCTTGGCAATGTCTTCACCGATCTTCTTGGGAGACAGACCCAGGGGACCGATCTTGGGAGCAAGAGCGGACTGGGCACCGACTTCACCACCAGTCACACGCAGGTGGATGACCTTCACCTCATTGGGATCGAACTTGGGAGCTATAAGTAGAATTTTACATTAGTCGCCGTTGAGTAAAATACCCAGGTGATGATACTTACGCATGGCGAGTGCGAAAGGTAGTCAATCTGCCTTAGGTTGTCGAGAGGATGGATGAGAAAGAAAGAAGAAAATTTGAGAAACTCGAAAGTGAAAGATATCCCCGACGGCAGGGGGATCCACAACTTGCTTACTACGCAGCGGCTAGTAAGCGAGCTGACCAAATTAGGGAAGTAGGGCTAGCCCCGAGACCCAGAGGATATCACGTGATACAAATTGGTTGAGATCTTTGCCGGTTCGGGTAATCTGTTGATCCTCTACTGGTGGGTCTATGGTGGATTGAGATGGGTCAGTATGTACGGAGTACGTGCAGGTAGTTTATTTTGTACGTACGAAGTTCTATTTGATTGGACACTGGTATCAATCCATTCAATCTACTACTATATCGAAGCAAAAATGAAAAATTTAAATCACCGCTAAAGATACACAAGACCCGAGGGGTCAAAGACCGCCCTTTGCTCTCATGGCTATCATCTCGTAAATTACTAGCTGGTACCAGATACCGCAAGCCTATTGAATAATTAGTGTATGCTCGGAAACAGAAGTTCACTGGTGAAACTCACTTCATCAGGTGATCCATGAACGTCTGCAAAGAGACGTCGTCGGTGAAGATAGTTTGCGACGATACTCCACCACCATAACCTCCAGAGGTATGGGTGGTTGATGGGTTCAGCTTCGACAGAAGGAAACGGGCTTGTGAACCGCCGGCATCACAAACAATGAAACGGGGCAGAGGGAATCGGTCGGAAATGAGTTCCTGTAATATACAGTTAGTACGGTTAATAAATCAGTAGGTATGAAGGATGAAACGAACTCTAGCGTCTTCCTTGGGCTGTTCCAGAAGAGCCTTAAGGTTCTCATAACCCTCTTGCTCATGGTAGCCAGCTTTCCGCCACTCGGCAATTGTCTCTCCGTGGAAGATAAGAATGTGGAAGAAAGTGTCGAGGAGCAGGATGTGTTGGGGTTGAATGGATGCAGAGTCCAGCAACACAGGCTGGCTGCCTTCCACCTCCAGGGAGTAGGAGTCCAAAGTAGGTTGAATCATGACGAGGGAGTCACCAGCATCCTCGTGGTTCAAGACGTGGCGGTAAAATGCAGTCTCATCGGGAGAGTTGTTGAACACCTGCAAGAATTGGCTTCGACGCAAGTGGAACATAAACTGAGGGTAGAGAGTAAAGTTCTTCTCCAGTCGGAATGATGTTGGGTCATCCTTTCGGTAGTCGGCAAAACGAGAGCAAAGCCTGATCAACATGCGATCAACCCATCGGAGAACGTCTGGGCCATCGTCGACCTCCGCCTTGAAAACGGCAATTCGGGCCATGAGCACCGCCGCAGCCTCTTGGTCAAAGGACTGTGCCAATGTCGGATCACCAGCGGGGCCGCTCAGTGGTCGGGCAGTAGTGGTCACGCGGAGGTGGTAATGCCCAGATGAGTGCTGGTAGTATGTCAAGAACTGCATCATACCTCTTTGAGGACCAGGCTGCTGAGCAGCTGGACCGCCCTGGTTGGCAATCTCAAAGTAGATACCATAGCTTGATGATGGATCAATGCTGCACATCTTCCAGGCGCAGGTGTTTCCAATACCACACTCGGTCTCACCAACGGAACTCGACTTTTTGTTGAGAGAGATTGCGTGACCAATAAGACCGGTTACCTTCAGCTCCTTGGTTGTGAGGACCTCCAATGAGGCGTTAAAGCCCATCAGAAGGTTATCATTGGCATCCTTGTCAAAGACTCGAATAAATGACTGCTTGAACTGAGATGAGGTAAAGCTATCCGTCAAAAGCATGTGACCACCTGTGTAGTTGGAGAGGTTCTTCATTTCCAAAAGACCAACTTGGTCAAGACATCCCGCGAAAATATCAACAATATGCCCGTTGTTGGCAGCGCGCTTGGCGAGGTTGTCATAGAACTGGAATGAATGTTAGCAGTGAAAAAGAAAATAATGAATAAGCCATTGCAAATCTCACCTTGACGGCCTTCTTGTAATATTTAATGTTATCACGGTCAATGTCGTGGTGTGAACGGATAGGTTCCTTTAACTCAGGCGAAACAACATGACCAGGACCTTCAGTAGCAGCACCACTGACGAAGTTCATGATACGAGCGCCGGCATTCTGGAAGGAGCTTTCTAACAAGCCAACCGCAACACTCAGAGCCACACCAGTACAACGCAAAGGACGCTTATCGTTGGCTACGGGCCAGGGGTCATGTTGCAACTGCTCAAGGATATTTGTGATCTGGAACTCGGCCTGCTGAACGGGGAGGAGGAATCGCGCCGCGGGAGGGAGAGGGGCGCGAGCTGGTTGTTGTTGTTGTGGGACACCGGGGCGAACACCGTGGGCGAGACCCAGCATCTCCTGGACTTGCTTGGCAGTGTAGTCCTTGTTACCGCGGAACACATAAGACTTAGCGCACTCGGTGTAGCCGATTTCATGCACTTGGGCCTATACATACCAGCTGTCAGTACACATAATTCTCAATATCTCAGAGGAAGAAAAAGGTGTTGCGCCTACCATAGTTCCGTATGTGATCAGACCGACCAGCGCATTGGGAGGCAGTAGAGACAAGCTCATGATAAGCGAATCCTTGACTGCCTGCAGACTGTCATCCTCCTGGCAAGTGTCGACAACAAAAAGGAAGATTGGCGGGGCCGGAGCCGGGCGTGCCAATTGGTACTCGATCGTGGTGCTCTGGGGGTGGAGCTCGGGGGGGTATCGTGTTTTCGGTGATATCCTTATAATGAGGAGGCAAAGGATTGCGCATCAGACAGAAAGGACAGATCCAGATACGCGCGCGAATATCGACAGTACTGGGCGACAGGGTCAGCTTCATGCACGTTCCGGGATGCGTCAATAATGCGGGCACACATACGCATATGGGTTGAGAACAGCCCGACAGGGTTGCTTGCAAGTAACAGGCTCATATTGAAGCAATGGTGAATCGGGCTTCTCCTTAAGAGGCGTGTAAACAGCAGCAATGGGAACGACTAGGCGGGAGGCTTCCTAAATCCGGGGTTTAGTGGGACGAACGTGATATTGAGGGGGATGATATAGAGCAGGGCTCCATTATTTACACACCATGCGAGAGCTCGGGAAAGTGTTCCAACTCAGCCGGATACCATCGCGCTCCTCCACATCGCTCCATTGATCCTTCAGGGCCTCAAAATCCATAATGAGAAGTGAGGTAGTGGATGGGTGGATTCGGGGTTCGGTATTGATCAAGGGGAGGGGTGTTTAAGATAGAGCAAATAAAGAAGCCAATATCTCGGTGTAGGGACTATACCAAGAGGACTCCAGATCAAAAGACCACACCGGAGTTAACCCTTATCCCAATAACAAAAACCCCGACGTCAGCTTTCGGGGAGATGATCGAACTGGTGGAGGGAGTTGTGTGAGGGAGTGGCTCTCCCCCCATTAAGGCCAGGTTGCAGCGCTAATGGTCGCTACCGCTTCCCGAACAAACATGATTAAATTCTCCCGCAAAATTTCTTTTTCTTTCTTTTTCTCTTTTAATTATTCACGCCGACTAAAAAATTCACATTATTATCGACAGCTTCTATCTTTCCATGATTGAAGTTGTTTTCGCGTCGAGCGGAGATCGACTTGACCCGTTGCTGGGCACCTGGTTTTGAAAGGTCATTCTGATCCTTTCGGATTTACTGGGAATCAGCTGTGGTCACAGACATCCCTTATAATATATTATCTTTTTTACTTTACACAATTGAGATGAAGAATTTGGGAATGAAGAATCTTTGCTTATGCTATCGTGCCTTGAAAAATAAAACGCAATCCTACCTAGATGCTTCTCCGGAACAAACTGTACAAATTCTTCACGCCGACAACGCCCATTGAGTGACCTCAAAACAGGATGGAGGGCCAACATAACATCATTAAACAATTTCACAAGAAGAAAAGAGGAAGAAAAATAAACCTTGCAAGAGGATAAGAGTAAGATTAGTCTCGACCTGGTGGCTTAGCCAGCTGCTTCAGTAAGTAACTGCGCTTGAAATAGACGTTAGGATGTACGATGGTATCCAGATCGGCTTGGCTCCATGTTCCATCATCCTTGACCTTCTTGATCTCGTTCCTGTGAGACCATTCGAAAACTCGGTTGCAGGCAATGTGATATCTTTGCTTGCCGACATCGTCCCGCACCTCGCGCAAAACGCCTTTATCGTGCACACCCGTTGACTGAAGCAGTCCAACCAAATTATCGACGGAGTAATGGCGGTACGGACAGCCGTGTGTTTGACCGATGCCCACGTTATTATCGCCCAGGATTTTCTGGCATGAATAAGGCGGGTATCCTCGACCTCGGCGGGCGTCACCACCAACGTCTCCGTAGGCGTGACGGATATTGTACTTATATTGGGAATTGAACTCGTCATCCGTCTTTCCCTTGAAGGACTGACGCCAAAACAGGATACACTCTTCCAATGAAAGACCAATTCCTTTAAGGAACAATGTGTACTGCAATCGCCCGAAGTGCTTCAGGTGGTTGTTCTTGCGTAGGTTGATATGCAAGCTGCGCATGCAAAGCGGGAAATGTTGAGAGAGTTGGTCAATGGAACTGGCTGTGATTGCTCCTCCATCGACATGTCCCTCACCCTCGGAGAACACGGAGTCGGCGCTACCGAAGTTCTTGGAAAGGTGGTTCAGAATGGGAGTCAGGCGGTCATCCTCGTCTAATCGAGGCAGGGCGCGGCTAGTAAGCTATTGTAGAAATCGACATGGTTAGCAAGGCTTGTCAATTTCTCAAATTCTTCAATTGAGGTTCAGACATACCTCCAGTGCTCGTTCTAGACGGGCAGTGAACTCAGCCATGATCATAGCAAGTTGTTCTCTGCCAGGAACATAGGCTTTCCCTCTCTTTACAAACACTGCGCGTCGTTCTACCAACTCCGGAACCTTTTCCCAGTCAACCTTGTACCATGTTTCCTCGTCCAGTCGACGCAGTCCCGGTGTCGAGCTGAGCAAGTTCTCAGCCACCTCGGCCCTTTCTTCGTCGCTAACGGGCTCCCAATCCAGGTTCAACCCGTCAATAAATGCTCGTCGCTCTCGTGAATCATCTTGTTGGAAGCGGTAGCGGAAGAGCATGGTCTCCGCACGAGCAAATCGTCGACGGAGATCCTCCGTGGCCGAGAAAGCCAACCGGAGGATAAAGTGTGAGTAGTGATCTTTTTGACGTTCATTTTTCAGACGCTGGTCTGCGGCACCGTTTGGAGAAGAGGTATTAGAGGATAGAGGAAGGTATTTCTGGAGAAGAGGAGTAATGTGTGAAGCAGTCTCCGCGGGGGTCTTGTTGCGATATGAGCATGCCTCAATCTCGGCAAGGACTATATAAGGACCATTAGTATGAAGTATAAGATCCGGCACGTCTGATGATATTACTTCTCAAGCGATCAATGGCCCATTGTTCAAACTGCTCGAGGGTGATCTCTGCCGTTGGCGGCGTGTCGTACAGATTCAACCGATGTGGGTAGTCTTGTTGCTTGTAGGTAGGCGTAGCAAACTGTCTCTTCTTGTGATCAATCGTTGCTCGACGCTTTGGGTCGATTCTGTTAATGTCCTGTCGAATCATGATGTCGACTTTACCCAGAAGTGGTATGCCTCTTTCACTAGTTGGACTGGGATGGCTTATCGCATCACTAATTTACGACGCGACGCGCTTCACGCGACCCGGAGTCACGTGTGATGATACCTTATAATCAAGGCACCACTAATCCTGATGTATGTACGACAGTGCATAGGCTAAGCCCAATTTAGATAGGGGTGTCCATTTAACAACGCTGCATTTAGTCACAAGTCAAACGCATGTGATAAATTGGTCCGAGTTCTATGTAAAAGCCGAAATTCTCCACTTGTTTTGCTCGTGCATGTACGGAGTATAGATACACTGATAGATATAAATCTCCATAACGACTCGAGGTTTACGGAGTACTTCCAAATATTCTCCTGCGGAGTACTGGTTCACCGGGGACCAAGGATAGAGAACCCGGAGACCTTATATACCCCACGGAATTAACGGGGAATGGACTCGGGGGTAGGTAATAAGCGCTAATCAATTATTAATTGGTTCTCTGCTGCCCAGGTGGTACTTACCCTCAGTTGTTGAGTTCCTTCAAGTTGGTGATGCATCGATAGCCCCTCTGATCTACTCCGTACTTTCCGCAGACTCAACATTCCTCGTCATCCTGTCATCTACGCGGCAGTTCCAGGAACGCACGCACCTCTACAATTTTATAGACGAGTCACGAGAAACCACAACACCATATCACGTTCTCTAAACTTCAGATTTCGAGGATGTCGCACAGCAGGCAGCTCCAGAAAGCTGCTCGGGTTATTCTCATTGGAGCGCCCGGGGTCGGAAAAGGCACGCAGTCTGAGCGTTTGCTTTCTCGATTTCCGCAGCTGGCCTCTATTAGCTCCGGAGACCTTCTCAGAGAGAATGTGCGCCGAAGGACACCTCTTGGTGAGTTTTGAAGATCGCCGGCATCATATTGAAGTTGCGTGAAGTGCCAATGGCATGCTAATTGCTATAAAAAATAGGTGTTGAAGCTGAGGCTGCAATGCAGTCTGGCAACCTTGTCCCCGACTCAATGATACTCAACCTCATCTCCTCCGAACTGAAATCCAAGGGCTGGCTTACCCCATCGACACAATCGTCCTCTTCAATCTCTACATCATCCTCAGCTCGCGAATCCTTAACACTATCTCCCACCGCTTCTTTTATCCTCGATGGATTCCCTCGTACCGCTCCTCAAGCAACAAGCTTGGATACCCTCGTTCCCGTCAACTTCGTCGTACACCTTGTTACTCCCCCTCAGTAATTCTCTCTCGGATTGCCTCGCGCTGGGTTCATGAGCCCTCCGGTCGTGTATACAACACAGACTTCCATGCGCCCAAGGTTCCCGGCAAGGACGATGTCACCGGTGAACCACTCACCCAGCGACAGGACGATTCCATCGATACATGGAAGCAACGCCTGCGCAAGTTCGAGGAAACAAGCCGAGCCCTGCTTGAGCATTACGATCGTCGCGGTTGCCTTTGGCGCGTTGAAGGAAACAGCAGTGACGAGATTTCACCGCAACTGTTTGCGGAGGTTGAGCGACGGTTCTGCTAGACAGAGCTTGAGATAGATTTCTCTTCCGATAACGGTATTTTCTATATTCTTTCCATTCTTAGCATTGCGAAATACCATTTCGTGTGTGCTTCGCAGTTGTGGTTTTCTTTACTTCGGGCATTATTATACCCTGATAGCTCCCAAGCCCGGCTGGAGCGCAATACTGTACAGTTATGATTTCGTGTACTATAGTCATACTCTCCAACTAGGTCTCATGAAAATTCAAGTTGACGGCCTGGATCAAACAATCATTTCTTTGGTTTAAAAGTTCAAGTTCCCATATACACAAGTAGTCATATCTCATCATGCATACATATACATCAGTGTACAATACCGAAGTCAGCTTATTTCGTCTTTCCCGAAGTAGGACTCTTATCCCCCAGATCTCCCATTCCCATGCGAGTCTTATACTCTCTGGGACTCTCCCAATCAGACCCAATGCGCTTGTAGTCTTTCCATAGGCCTTTAGATCTCTTCTTAGCCCACCATTCTGCCCGTCGATACTTCTTTTCCATAGCCTCACCCCCAAACTCAGCACCAACCTTCGCCTCATACACAGTTGCAAGTCCGCGTTTCAACATCTCATATGAAACATCTCGTCGTCGAAATGGCGGGAAATCAAATGCACGTCGTACGGAAACACTCGCGACGACACGATTATACTGATCATGTCGATGAACAGATGCGCGAATCCGCCGATTGGTTAGGTATGATGTGAGCCAGGTGTGAGCCTCTCGGGCGAAAGGTTGTTCAGGACGACCGAAATGCGCCAGCTCGGGAGCGTCTACACCAGCTAAACGGATATGAATCTATGAAGACAAAGGGCAACGAATTAGCAAATCTCATCTTTGCAAGTGAAAATTCAAGGAACATCCAGAGCTGTGCAGAGCTAAGACTAGGAGGAATCTCAAGACTGGTCTCTGTAGAACATACCGTTTTATCCTTCAGCTCTTTCTTCGTAGTTGGAACCTTCTTCCATGGTAACCAGCCCCAACCAGCTAACCTTCCACCGGGTGTATGATAAATTCTGAAATTATCGCCATCGCCGACGCTGGTCACCTTCCCAAATACGCTGCGACGACGGAGCCAGGAGGTTGAGATGCTAGGCGCGTCGGGGACTCGACGGAGGTAGCTACGGTGAAGACGAACACCGAGCAGGATACCGGTCGTAAGTAGGACGGTAGGAATGAGAGTTCTGAGCTCTATGAAAGCCGACCAGTCGAGAGGGTTCTTTGGAGACTGGGGTGTGGATGTGGACGTGGAGGATGAGCTTGCGGAGCTGGTGTTTTGTTGTGTGTCGTCATTGGGTGACTTGGAACTCCATGGCGGCCATCTCATATCGACCCATACCCCTGCAATAGCACTTGAGGAGAAAGGGTGAAATTTCTTATTGTTGGTGAGAGGTGGAGGATGTAGGGGAGGTGATCACCGCGGGGAATCGGGAAGGTTGTCGGTCAGTGATCGTTGCCGCAGATACGTGATTGTATACATTGCGGGTCCTGCCAAAGCACCTTACTCTACAAATGACCTCTTCAGCCTCGAAGAGCATTAAGATAGTGATGTCTAACAGCTTGAAGGTTACATAGACCAATCATAAAATCAACCTGAAAAAACCGAGCTGTTCCAAAATTTAAAGGATATATACAATGAAATCTATCAAGATGAAAGTTCCTTGGAAAAAGCTGCCACCCATCTGTGATCATGAACTTGAATCTTCACACGCAAAAAAGACCGTCTAGACTGATTGACCACAATACAGAATAGGAAATAGAAAACCATCACGCTATAAAGGAGAAGAGGGAAATCAAAGCATATAGAAAGGCATAAACCAACTTGAACAAGCACTCTATTTCAGAGTTGCAGGCAGGCTAGTTGTGGCCTTATCCACAACAGAGTCTGCAACCTTCTTGAGCTTGTTCTTTCTCATTTTGGCGATGGAGGCAAAAAGGACGAGGAAGGCCAGTTCCATACTGAGATTATCGTTAGATCATATTAAACAACACTTGGGAGAGAATGGCGAAACGTACCGTTCCTTGGTCATCATGAGTAGACCTTGTACCAAAAGACCCTTCGTGATCTGGGGTCCAATACCCTTGAAAAGAGACATAACGCCCTCATTCTCAATAATATACCTCATAACCTCACCAAAGGTCTTGAAGGGCTTGCCCTTGCGAGCTGGTGGGGGACGTGATTGCAAGCCAACCTTGGCAACAATCAGGGGCTGAGTAGCGATTGTTGCAAGGGCTTTGGACATAGCACCAAGGACTACTACCATCAGTATGTGCACAGAGGAATTACAAGAGGGACAAGACTCCAATACTCACAGAACGCTTCCCAGGGCTTCAGGTTGGCCTTGCCTGGGAAGAAGACATCCTTTAATCGCTGATATGCGCCGTATGTAATCGCAGGGTTGACAACCAGAATCAAACTGGCCTTCAGGCCTCGCCACAGTCCAGTCCAGCCATCTTCGCTCTCAACAACTTCCCGACCTGTCTCAATCAGACCCTTCTTCTCGCTCTTAGGTTGCGTCTGCTGTCGTGTAGTAATGACAGAAACTGGAATAGTGAAGATCTGAGCTACCGCGCCAGCAACTGCGCCAAGGCTCAGCTCGATGGCGGTTCCGGGAGGCTTGGGTGATTTGTTGGAAGCCATGTACAGAGTGCGAACAACGCTGTACCAGTAGAAATAGGCGAAGTTGGTGGAGGCGACACCGAGAAGTGAGCCTGCAATGCCAGAGTACAAGCCGGTGAGTCCTTCCTTCTCCACAATCTTGGTGATCGCGTCAATGGTCGATTCATAGTGTTCGTCATCCTCGGATGCCTCAGCTCCCTTCTGCTTTACTTGGACTTGTAATTTCGTCTTGACACTGTTCACATTGTCGTAACGTTAGTTGACCACGATTTTCTCAACAAAAACCAATTCCAAGTTTAGGCTAATGAGTGGGGGCTTCTCCTCACAGATCCAATGGGTATACAATCGAATTGGCCAACACCGCACCAGTTGCACCTGCAACCGCACTGCCCCATGGGGAAAGGCGTGCAGCTTTCGATTGACCTGACATAGTGTATGTATGAAATCAAAACCAAGACACCGAGCGAAGAGAGACGAGCGAAAAAAAAAGATCAGGATCGAAATGAGCGAAAGGGGAAACCGAGCGGGGCCTCTATGGACCTAAGACGTCGCTTGTGCCGAAGACCGGTGAGATGGAATGTTGGCGAGTTGAGATGAACACGGGCAAGAACTGGGAATCACAAAAGATCTCAGGAAAAGTCAAATTCAGTACATGGTAACCGATGACTCCCGAAGATCATGACCTTGATTACCGGTCTACCACAAGATTCCTGGGGCCGCAAACCTCGGCGCTGCGCGGTGACGAACGAGCCGAGGTCCACTGAATGGGTGAGTCAGCAACCGTTTCACCGCGCTCCAGGGCTCCTGTGCCCACAAAGTGGATTCTTCAAAAATTATCAGATCTTATTCTTGCTTGAATCCTTGGAAATAGGCTGAGTCTATGGAATAAGGATGGGTCGCTTCGGGTATCCTCTTTCCGGTCTCATTCTTTCATTATCGGATGAGACAGACCTCAAATGAGGCACTACTACTACTACATAGTAGGCATGAGATTGTATACTGAGTACCTGGAATATCTGAGCATTAGGTATCATAACCTTGGAATACAAATAGGAATTTCAGGTTTTACATACCTTACACTTAAAGCGGCCTGATAGCGCAGACAACAACAGGCGATTCACATATGCATCATCGCCATCAGCACATTTGAAGCCTATTAGAATCCCGCTCTTAATTAGTATTGGACAACCTTGGAACATATCAATTGATGTCGTATGTGAACTATGTTTCAAATGTTGGTTCTAAGAGAGGAGTCATCTAAGATAAGACTGAAATATGAGAAGACTAAGAGACAAATCTGATAAAAGAAACATTTCCAGAGTGATGCCCTAAAGCAAGCGTGCTGCCATGAGCTGCAGAACATGTAGGCCGAAACTCAGGCGGAAGCCATACAGCCTTCTCCTTATTCCTCCATATCCAGTTCTCATTGTCGATGAATATTTCCAGTGTCTGGTGTGAACGAGGTATGGAATTATCAAACTGAGACTGAACATGGAGAATACCCGCACTGGTAGTCAGATACAGCCCATCCTGAGAGAAACTAATATTTTGGGGAATTTGATGAAGCGGGCGCGTCTGCGTTAGTGCGTCTGTAGCCATGTGCCATAGCGTTATAGTCCTATCACTAGATGAGAACGCCAGTAGCTGGCTATCAGGTGAGAAGGCTAATGATTCAAGCTTGGAACAATTTGCATGAAGACGGTCCTTGAGTATCTGTTGCACCGCGCCGGTAGACAAGTCCCACAGTCGTACCGTATTGTCGGAAGAGGCAGAAGCCAGGAGCTGGCTATCAGGCGAGAAAGCTATTGCACTAACCTTAGCTGAATGGCCTTCAAGTGTCTGATGTAAAATGCCTTTGGCTATATTCCAGATGTGCACAGTATAAGTTTCAGAACCAGATGCTAACAGCATGCTGTCAGTACTAGATGAGAAAGCCATTGTATGGTACTTGGATGGATGGTCTTCCAGTGCTTGCTGTAGTGTATCTGTATCCAGGTCCCAGAGCTGTATACTCTGATTCTGAGAGCCCGATATTACTAGCTGGCTGTCGGCTGCGAAAGCCACTGAGCGAATTGCACCCGAGGCACTCCTGAGCGTCTGGTGTAGCGCACCTGTACTTATATTCCATAGACATACGGTCTGATCCGCAGAGCTAGATGCCAGTAGCTCACCATTAGGTGAAAACACTATTGAGGTGATAATGTCTGAATGACCCCTGAAAGTCCGCTGCAGTGTACCCGTGGCTGGGTTCCAGAGATGCACAGCGTGATCCCGAGACCCATATGCTAGTATCTGGCTGTCCGGTGAAAAGGCTAGTGGAAGGCTGTCGGCCTCGAAGACTCGTGAGCCAGAATCAGCTGAATCGTCTGCAAGTGACTGCTGTAATTTGCCGGTGTCCAAATTCCAAAGGTGAACAGTTCGACCAATGGAGATTGATGCCAGTAGCTGGCCATCAGGGGGGAAGACCAATGAAAGAATCCCATCTAAATGGCCCTCAAGTGTCTGCTGTAATACACCCTTGGCCAGATTCCACAGCTTTATGGTCCTACGCCGACGGCCAGCAGCTACTAGAAGCTGACCATCAGGCGAGAAGGCCATTGTATCAATCGTGGCTGGAGAAACTTGGAGTGTTTGCTCCAATGCACCTGTGGCTAGATCCCAGAGACGCACGGTACCATCGTGAGAGCTGGATGCAAGCAGGCGGCCATCGAATGAGAATGCAACCGAGGTTACCCCGGATGAATGGCCTTCAAGTGTGTACTTCAATGTGCCTTGAGCTAGATCCCAGACTTGTACAATGTGATTCACCCAACCAGATGCTACCTGATGGCTATCAGGTGAAAAGAGCAATGACTTAGGCCTACCTGGCCGGGAGCTCTCGAGTGTCTGCTGTAGTGAACCTGTAGCTATATTCCATAGCTGTATGATTTTCTTACTGTAGAGTAGTACTAGCTGACTATCTGGTGAGAAAACAATTGGATCATTCAAGTTCGAAATTTCATGAATATCGAGTGTCTGCTGATGTTTACCTGTGGCTGGGTCCCAGAAGCGTAGTGTCTTGTCAAGAGAGCCAGAAACGAGCAGACAGCTGTTAGGTGAGAAAGAAATGGACTCGACGGCTTCTGTATGGCCTTCAAGTATCCGCTGCAGTGTACCCGTTGCTCGGTCCCAGAGGCATATACGTTGATCAGAGCAGGATGCCAAGAAATATCCATCAGGTGAGAACACTACCGAACTTACCAATTCCTGATGACCTGTAAGAGTCCTCTGGAATGCGTCCATGGTTAAATCCCAGAGCCGTATAGTCTGATCTGCAGAGCCAGATGCAAGCAGGCGGCCATCAGGTGAAAAGGCTACTGAGTAGATCACATCAGAGTGGCCCTTGAGCATCTGCTGTAGTTCGCCTGTAGCTGGGTTCAAGAGTCGAACAGCATCAATTATATGGGCCCCATCACTAGTACCAGACGCAAGCAGTCGGCTATCAGGAGAGAAAGCCACTACATTGTCCCCCAGTAAATTTCCGTCAATGCTCTGCTGCAGTGTACATGTGGCTAAATCCCAGAGCCGTACAGCTTCGCCCTCAGAACCAGATGCAAGTAAAGCGCCGTCAGGCGAAAAAGCAACCATTCCAGCCCCAGCCGAATACAAGTCAAATTTTCGTTCTAGAGTATCTGCTGTCAGGTCCCAGAGTAGCACTGATCCCCCATGTCGTATTTGCTGATCCCCACAGCCACACGCAAGAAACTGACCATCGGGAGAGAAAGCCACCGAGTCAATGCACATAGAATTATTTTCAAGCACCTGTCGTGAAGTACCTGTTATGATATTCCAGAGTAGTACGGTCTTGCCACGAGAGCCCGATGCCAATAGCCTGCTGTTGGGCGAGAATGCAACTGAGAGAACCCCGCCTGAATGGCCCTCGAGTGTCTGATTTAGGGCGCCTGTTATTGGGTCCCAGAGATGCACAGTCTTATCAGCAGAACCAGATGCCAGCAACCGGCCGTCGGGGGAGAAGACCACTGAGAGAACCTCACCGGAATGGCCATCAAACGTCTGCTGCAAGGCACCTGTTATTGGGTCCCAGAGACGCACAGTCTTATCAGCAGAACCAGATGCCAGCAGCCGGCCGTCAGGCGAGAAGGCCACTGAGAGAACCTTACCTGAATGGCCCTCGAGTGTTTGTAATTCTGCGCTCCATTGTTTCTCAACTTTCTGGGAATGTTCTATCCAAGAAGGAAGCTCTGCTTGAAATATTTGGCGAATGATCGCAGTCTCAGGTGCAAACACTAGCCCTGCACAATAAAGTTGAAGGGGTGCTTTGTCGACTATCTGATAGTTCTTGAGAACGAATCGCTTTGCATCATGTATAAAATCAAGGATTGGTGAATGGTGGTTAACCTTCTTTCGTAAATATCAGTGACAACTGTTTAGAAGAATTCATAGAAAAGGCTTACTTCTGCAATTTTTCGAAGGATGTCGATCACCTCAACAACTTCTGATACAATACCTAGCAAACTCATTGCTTCTATCCAATGAAGGAAGTGTTCTTCAAGAAACAGGAGTGCCTGGTTAAGCATGTGGCCTTGATCAGTACAGTATTCCAGATGGTGAATCCAGTACCGACAGGAATAATGTAGCTCTGGCTGTAGACACTGAGTGGTCAACACCGGGTCGATTTCAGTTCTTTCAGTTCCAGCGCTTTCAAGGTTGCAGATGTTTTTCTTCAGTTTCAGACGCATATAAGTAAGGCAACGAATCATGATCTCTCTATGAGTATGCTCCTCATTCACGGAGAATTCGCTGCTAGTTTGAAGCAGAAAATCTCTGAATGAAAGATGAAGGATTCGAACAGGAATATTCTGGTCACTTGGCAGACTGAGAACAGATTGAAACTGATCTAGTAGATTTGTTAAAACCTCTGCCTCAAGCTCAAGAAGTCTTGAAAGTGCATTGACAGAAAGTGGGATAGCAAGAAGAATTATAAGGCCAATCACTTGATGGAACAATTGAAGAACCTCACTGGCATCTTCCTCGTCTTCTTGTCCATGTAGAAGTCGCATGAGAATTGGTAGATATGTCTTGTCCATTTTGGTGACATACTTGGTTTGATCTTTCATAAGATCAGCAAGACATCTCATAGGATTGAGTTTCAACTCTATGAATCGGCATATAGTTGCTGCTGAGATAAATAATGGAACGGAGATTTCAACAAGAGATTGAATCATGTCCTCCCCAGGCCAACTAGTAGGAACATGTTTCTCATCTTGAATCTTCTTGAACCGGTCTTTGAGAAAAATAGATATGTCATGCGAAGTAACTTCATCAGGGATCTCATGGAGAGCAATATCTTGATAGTCATGATTTGCCATCTTTGAAAACCCAAGGCGAATTGGCATTTCAGGCCGGCTCGTTAAGAAAATACGAAGTTGAATAGCAGTGATCTGCTGCACCTGCGGTAGAAGTTGAAGTATAAGGCGTATATCATTGTCATTTTCGCATTCATCCAGAGCATCTATGATCAAGACTATTGCCGGGATCTGGGAGCTCGCTGTCTGTAAGCCTTGCAAAGGTTGAAGCAGGAGTCTTTTAAATTGTTCTCTCAGTGATCTCATTGGGATATCGGGATCAATAGAGAGTGCTTCCCTAAGGCCCACGGCCAGATCGGGAATGGAAATCGCTAATCGCCTGGAAATTGTGGGAAAGAGTTTGGTGGCATTGCCTCGATCACCCTCACCTTTCTTGAAGAAAAAGCTCACTAACAGTAGACTCTTTTCTAAAGATCTTGCGACTGTTCGGGAAATGGTTGACTTCCCTGTTCCGGCCATGCCATTCAACCAAAAGATACATTTTGCGTGCGGTGACACGGACCACTCTTTAATGTTGTGGAGTAGATCGGTTCGAGTACCTGGAAGACATACAGGTTCATGCTGGTCCACATACGAATCCAACTCAGCCCCAAGCGCGATTGGAAGTTTGTCTAAAGGGTCTAGATACTTCGCGTTAGTGGAGTCATCAAAGTTGGAAAACCATGAACACTACCTGCGTGGATATTGAAGTGAGTATTTATAGTGCCAGTGTTAATTCCCGATTGCACTCCCTGATTAGAATGACCGAATGATATTGTGTTACTCATTCTTGTAATTCAAATGTTGTGACAAACCTTGGAAGAGGATCGAGGGACTAACAGGTCCACGGGTCGAACATGCGGGGTTCAGATAGGAAATATCACCTGAGCATATGTACTAGTAAGAGTAAGACTTACGAGTATCATGTGATATCTCCCCCTTCTCTCTATGAAATTTCCAAGGTTCATAGGCCGCTGATCCTAATAATCATCTCACTCTGTTAATACTTCTCATGAAACATGACTCACCTGGGCATGAGTGCAAAATGCCACCTGGGAAACATCGTGTGTAGTACCAGAGTCAATCGTTTGTTGACGAGACGCTTACTGGTCTATAATGGATTAGCTCCTTGGTAGATTCTTATAGAGACATCAAGTTTGAAACCGTCCTTTTTTCTTTTCCAAATTCCCCACTATTCCGCTTTAGCTGTACTTTCATGCCCCTCCTCTTCGCCGATCTTACCGTGCATCATCAGATTCATCACAGATTCACGGTGCATGATGGCATATGCCCACTTCCATCGTCCACATTATCGTTCGAACCCATTACCCGTGTTCCACGACTTAGATGGATCACCTATATATGAGTACTCCGACCAGGGTCTGCTTTGCACAATAATTAGACGAAATGAACTGACGGCTTTGAACTCGTACAACGAGTGCGCCCACACCAGAGTCTTCTGTAAAGCATACGAGTTTGATGACAGCAACCCGTTCCACATTGCTATTCAGAGTGACAGCTTTGATGTCCTGCGTGAGCTTTTTCGGATCTATCTTTCCGATTCAGAGCTCATAGAGACCCTAGAGGACTACCTCAAACGCTTCCACTCTCCCGTTATAGAGGCTTGTGCGACTGCTAACCGAGAAATGGTATTGTGGTTAATGGACCATGATCCGCCGCTGGGGAAATTGCACGACCACGACTTCGAGGGTCAAACAGCTCTATTACGAGCGGCTGAGGCGCTCAAAGAAGCTGGCAATTCGGCGTTAGAGGCCAAGCCTGCAGACAGTCAAACGGCGCATCAGCATTGCAAGCGCATTGAGTCATTTATCAGCTGGCTTTTGGACAATGACTGTTCTCTGGAGACCAATCTCTATGATGAGTGGTACGAAGCAGACGAGCAGGATGAATCAGACTGTGTTCCGATGCCGAGAGGAACTGTGCTTGGCGACGCGGTCTCCTACGCAGGTTATGAATTGGTATCGCGACTAATTGCCAAGGGCGCGGACGTGCACGGCCGCCAGAACTGGACAGGCGGGCCTTTATTCGAGATAACACACGCACATAATGTAACCGCATTGCATATTGCCGCCCTGTCCTGGAACGTTGAAGCTATCCGGGCTCTCATCGATCATCGTGGCGAGGTCGAGGCAGCGGATATGGTAGTTGGGCTCGATAGCTACGGCCGGCACCCTCTCCACTGGGCCTTGACCGGTATTTCAAGCAATTATGCCGACTCAGCCAACTCAGATGACATATCGTCACGGATGAACGGCACTCTTAAATTGCTCCTAGATATCAAACCAGATTCTGTTTACACGCGTGAGCGGCATGGCGCCACTGTCTTCCATTACGCTCTCCACAACAACACGGGTCATGGGGCGAATATTGGGGCAATCAAACTCCTTCTACACACTAATCAGCTTCCCGACACACTAAACTTCCGGAACAATGTTGGTGCCATCGCTCTTGGCGAGGCATTGGAGCAACATCAATTTGTTCCCGGTGATCTAGAAATTGTATCAGAGATACTAAAGATCCTGCTCAAAAATGGAGCCGATCTACGAGCATGTGATAATCTTGGACGAAATGTTTTGCAAAAACTATGCAGCATTAGTTGGCTGGAATCTATCCTTACCTCATCCGGGGTTGACCGGATGCTGGATCATCTTCATATCAACGAAAAAGATGACTTAGGTTGCACGGCGCTTCACTACCTAGTGAGGCATCTGGATCAAGTTGACGCTATTCGCCACTTCGTGCTTCGTGGTGCAGATGTTAATGCTGTCGACCTAAAGGGGAATACCCCTCTCCATGAAGCGATGAAGGGCACAATAATCAAGAGAATGGAAGAACCTGGAAATCGCGAGGAGATAAACGAACGTCTCAGGCAAGCACTGCATTACAAGCGGGATTTATCATTCAAATCCTGTCAGATTCTGGCGCCTCCGAAGAAGTGGTCAACGCAGCGGGGGAGACGCCGAAACAAGTACTGGATGGTGTTGAGGAAGAGCGTGCACGTCGATTGGCAGCTACGAATGCAGGCCGTGGAAGAGGTCCGGTAAGAGGTCGGGGAAGAGGTCGGGGAACAGGTGTTCGGTAGTCAAGTTGCTGCTTAGATTGTTACTTAATGCCTCCAGAATTCATATTATCCAATGGGTCGTTGATGACCTAAGATTTCTAGTTATAGCATCTATCTTCTTGGATGAGGACTATTATACTTTGAATCGTCTCGCATAATAGTAGAGCTCAGGCAAACCACCTCGACGCTCAATAGAGAATAAGCTGTAATCTGTCTGCTTCCTTCTCACGCCTGCGCATAAATTCTTAAGACAGCGTGTAACAATCAATCAATTCTTGATGAGAGTACTGGGGATTGAGCTTTTGGTTCAGTTTAGTGGGGTATCCACTACTTTCGACTAGCGGATCGCGTTTTATTGAGGTGGGCCGAGGTCGTACAGTCGGTACAGTAGTTTCCAACCACCAAGGACTCGAACCGAGTCATTCCATCTGAAATGTCTCGACCAAGTGGGACCCAGAACTCTCATATTTCCCAAGCAAGGGTAACTGACGTTTCTATAATCATTCATGTTCTCCCAGACTAACCAGCAGTTAGAGGGCCGAGGGTGAGATCGCTAGCGCGACCTCTCAAAAGGCGGCACTTGATGCCGCCATTGATGCCGTGGAGCTTTACATGAAAGCCTTGCGCCTGGCATCCACAGACGACAAAAAGATTATAGATTCCAAATGCAAGGAACTTTTGACAAGGGCTGAGAAGATCAAGACTGCTCAAGATTGGCAATCGGCCGCCCGCCCAAAAACATTTCCTGTGTTGCGGCCCCCCACATCCAAGCGACGACTTACCACGCGCGAAGAAATCATTTTGCTCGAGGACGCGAAGATCAACGGCTTTATTTTCCCGCCATGGGGGTCCCCACCTTCTGCTGTGGAATTCCTAGCTCACGAGGGCCAGCCTTATACGTATGCGTTGAGAATACACTGATTATGAGAACCTTGACTGACAATTCATCAGGGACTCGCCAGATTTGCATCTCTCAAAATGCCAATATAATATTTTTGCAGGATGGAAGAGGCCATTAGCTTTACTAAATGCGGGGGAGGAGACTGAGCAGACAGCCTCCAAGGTTGAACCTCTCATGGCCGTTACAAACACAGTCGATCTCGTGCAAGATGTCTTAACGGATTGTTCTGTCGTTGCCAGTCTTTGCGCCACGACTTCGCGATCGGAGCGTGGCTTGGGTACGGTATGTTATCTATCTCTGCTGGAAGTTTGGGGAGACTGACGATTCTAGCACGCTTCACCATTAATGTATCCATGCGAAAATGATTCAAGGATACCGAAGTTGTCGCCTTCAGGAAAATACATATTCTCTTTCTATTTCAATGGGAGTTTCCGAAAAGTTGTTATTGATGATCGGCTTCCATCTTCCAATACTGAACGATCATTGCACGTCATTGATCGTAACAACCCCAACTTCCTATGGCCGGCCCTGGTGGAAAAGGCGTACTTGAAGATCCGTGGAGGTTATGACTTTCCTGGAAGTAACTCGGGGACAGATCTCTGGGTGCTCACTGGCTGGATCCCGGAGCAGGTTTTCTTGCACCATGATGATGCTACCTCTGATGAGATATGGGGCAGGCTATACCCATCATTTTCAGGTGGAGATGTGGTGCTTACTATTGGCACGGGGAAGTTGACAGAGCTTGAACAGCAAGGTCTAGGATTGGTGAGCGAACACGACTATGCGATCTTGGACATGAAAGAAATCAGCGGACGCCGCCAGTTCTTATTGAAAAACCCCTGGGCTGGTGCAGAACCGGCAGCCCAGATTACCAGGGCTGATTCGAAGGAGCATTCATCATCACACTCGCTCCTCTCACCAGGAACATTCTGGATGGACTGCGAGCAAGTATTGCAGAATTTCGAGAACCTCTACCTTAATTGGAACCCGGCCCTATTCAGATACCGTGAGGACATTCATTTCACCTGGGACCTTTCACAGGACCGTGTCATTGCTGGATGCTTCGTCAAAAATCCGCAGTTTTCGGTCCACAGCGATGCTGGCGGCAAAGTATGGCTTCTTTTGGGAAAGCACTTCAAATCAGACCACCTTACCAATTCCGAGGCCGAACAAGGTGAAGGAACAGGTTTTATCAGCATTTACATATTCCAAGCGAATGGCAAACGGGTCTCTCTTAGCGATGGAGCACTCCATCGTGGACCATATGTGGATTCTCCAAATACGCTCATGAGACTCGATATGCCTCCACGAACAACTTACACAGTGGTAGTGTCAGAGCAATCTCTGCCATCAGCCAGTCAGAACTTCACCCTTTCCGCATTGTCCAGCTCTCCAGTTTCGCTCGCACCAGCTCGAGACAAACATATTTGCTTGAAGAAAGCAAGTGGCTCCTGGACTCCCTCGACCGCTGGCGGCAATGCGGAGTCGGCTCGATACTCGTGTAATCCACAATTCAGCCTCCAAGTCTCAGAAAGAACTGATGTATCCATTCTCCTTGAAGCGAGTCATCCCGAACTTGCAACACATGTCAAGCTTTTCTGGTCTAATGGGCAACGAGTCTCGAGAGTGCGAAGTCGGGATATGATTGCGGAGAGCGGTGATTACCGTCGAGGATGTGCACTAGCTGAAACGAGATCCCTCGAAAAGGGAGTGTATACTATCGTTTGCTCGACTTTTGCCCCGGATCAGCTTGGGCGCTTCACTCTCTGGGTATCGTCTGACATTCCTTGTGTGATACAGCCCTTGGCTTCTGAATCTGCTGGTCGCCGAGTAACCCTATCTAGGGTGGGAGTTTTACTTCCAGGAAAGGACCGCATGTTGGCATCACTGAATGTATCACGCCTGACTCGCATCAAGCTGATCGCAAGAAATAAACGATCGACTATTGGTTCGCGCTCTGTCGCACCTTCACCTGTATTGATGACCGTGGAGCGTGGACAAGGACCCTACAAAGAGACTCTTGCCGCGTCTGAGGATGGGTCTCACTGTGATGCTGCATCGGGAGTTCGAATCGATGATTTTGACTTATCACCGAGTCATGATCCACGGAGTAGAGTGTGGATAGTTGTTGAACGAATCGGAGGTCCTGGTGGTCAAGTGGAAGATCATTTTGAAGTGGAAGCACTCGCCGAAGAACGAGTGGAAATTGGCGACTGGATTGTGCAAGATGCTTGAAAACAACCTCTTACCTAGAAATTCTGGTAATAAGAAACTACATTTCACAGTCCTTGCCTATGGTATAGTCACACTAGCTTTATATAATAGTATGCCGATAAGCCTCTTTATCTCCGCACGGGCGGTGGGATTATCCCGAGCTCCAAACGTCATCTGGCCTGCACTGCTTTCCCCACTTTCAACCCTCCAGGCCTCCTGAATAACAATAACAATTCCACAATGGCAAACATCCCTGCCAGTCTACGATCTGCCGATATTGGGCGATTTGTCTTACGCGCGGCCCAAATCGAGAAGGTCAAGCCAGTCATTGCTTACTGGTGTAAGTATTGCCCAGGCACCGCGACCAAGGTCCCAAGCTAAACACAGACAGGCAACTTCTACATTGTGAACCAAATCATTGAGAGAGGGCTACATGTCTCTGATGACGAAACCAAATTATACACCACAGACCTGGTGGATAAACTCGAACAAGTTCGTCGGACTTTCCAACCCCTCCCCCGCTCGATACCGACTGACAAGGGAAATAGTTCAAAACCGATAACCCGGACAATGAAACAGTTACCGATGTCATCGCAGCGAGCGCATATGTGGAGCAGTTTGGATTGGAGGTCTTTAATCGTGCCGAAGCAGCTATGACTGCCAACAAGGTCACTAAGTGAGCTTCACGTTCTAATGGAGTAGCTTGCTTCATACACATGATACTTATACATTGGCTCTAGACAGACAGGCGATACTTTTCAAGCTGCAGCAACTTTCCTCGAGCTGTGCGAAAACTGGGGAGAGTTAGATCCGGAAATCGCCGGGCGCATCAAATTTGCGAAATACCATGCAATCCGCATTGCAAAAGCGATCAAAGCCGGCGAAGATCCGAATGCAACAAACCCAGCTCCAAAGGAAGAAGAGGAGGGTGAAGCTCAGATTGAAAGCTCAGATATACAGGCCTTTGATGAATCAGTGGCAGAGCAGGCCTCTAAGCCCAGACAAGCATCTGTTGAGGAAGTTCCTGACGAGGCCGACCGTCTTGGACGACATATGGCTCATCAATCTTCACTGGACGAATCCTTACATCCATCCCGAACATCTTCATTGCCTCCTTCTGGCGCTCCACTAGAAATCCCCTCTGTCCCTCTCAATGCACCTGGCTCTCCTCCACAGAGGATGGATATCGACCACTCTGGAGGCCTGGAGCTTCCTTCTACCCCAGGCACAATTGGGAACTCATCCTCTATTCCTCAGCTACCTGATACACCTGGATTCACCAAATCTTCGACAAGTCCTCCAACCAACACCTTTCAATCTTTCCCTCCGCCACCCTCAAACCTATCTAGCGCCAGTCCTGATCCCGCCTCATTCTACGATACATCAACCGCTAGTGCACACATTCCCGCCCCTGCAGCGGCAGCAGCGTCCCCTGCACCGTCATCATTCGCTCCTGCTCCTGTACCTTCAGTGCCTTCTACCTCAAGCCAGCCATCTCATTCAGTAGATGATAATTCTATCGCTCTTGCTCAAAAACATGCCCGATGGGCCGTATCTGCACTGACATTTGACGATGTCAACACTGCGATCAAAGAATTGAAGAATTCTTTGCGTTACCTTGGTGCAGAATGATGGGATCTGAGTTGACTTACTAAACTTAGTTGAATATGCATGTGTGTTGTCTGTGAATTTCCAATAGCGTGAATATACCTTTTTATTGGAATAAAACTTGGGTGTTTTTCAAGGTCCTGTTATATCATTCATTATAAAGTTATAGCTTAATTGAAATCTATCTGAGAGTTGTTTCGAAAACAAGTGATAAGCAGGTCATTGAACTGCCCAAGTGGATTTGTTTGTTTTAAATTCAGGCATAGATAGCTCTCACTTCAATCCAGGCTTCCATCGTGACTTCTCATCTCGTCCCATCTCACTTCTCATCCGTCCTATCACCTTCACGTCCGATTATTCCTCCTCTCTCTTTACGTCCGAACCCCCCTCCATCTCCAACCATCTCTCCAATCGTCTCCCCAACTATCTCTCGAACCATCTTTCGAGCCCCCTCTTGAATCCTCTCTTGAACCCTCTCCTGAACCCTTTCTTCAACATGGCACCCACACGCCATGAAAACAAAACCAAGCACCTCACAAACCTGGTGAGCAGCGGTGCCTTGACCAGCACCAGCGACCTGGAAGTCTTTCGTGACTTTTTTGACATCAAGACTGAGCACTGGCATGAGTTTTGCCAGCAGCTCACCAAGAAAATTGAGAACCGTCCCTCCTGGATTGAGCTCCAAGATGATCTCCACCGACTCACCTGTGCCAAGGTCTTCCTCAAGGATCACGGCCACCAGTATTGGGGCAATGAAGAGAACCGGGCCAAGTATCTTCTCGAGGATCGAGTGATGCATGATGATTGCTGTTTCTTCCCCGAGAATGAGCAAGCGTATGTCGTTCCTCACTCCGCCTCATCCCCTGAGAGTTAACTGACGATAACATAGCCTGGAGAAGGGTCTGGCTGTACTGATCCAGAGGATGGCAGAAGCCCATAATAATGTCCGGATTACGACTCATTTTATGGTGAGTACCGTGTATCCACTTGGTCAAAAATGACAGTGCACATAATGGCCTCGGTGATTCTGCTACTAATGCTCTCACAGACTAGCGCGACCCAGCAGGATGGTTCCGATGCATCGACTAATGCAGCAACGAGTGACAAGTCCACTCCAAATGAACTGGCAGGAACGAAGAATCATGAATTCCCGAACATCGCCTCCCAGAATGATGATTCCCATACTGCGGATAACAGTCAGATCCCCAATTGAAGAGCTGAAAATGTTGAACTCACATTGATATAAATCTAGTTGTTGCAAACTCCAGCCCTGTTCGCCGAGTCCAGATGATTGCCAATCATTTCCAGGTCAAGAAGACCTGCAGCCCGCCGGATGCCGTTCGTGTTCTGTTCCAGACTATCAGTTCCCCTGATACGATCAAGCAGTTCGCTGAGAAGTGCATGTCAACCCAAGTGACTCCTCATGGAATTGATTTCTATGTTTTGGCTCCGAATCACCGTCAGTATGCTATTATCAGTATCCCTTGGTCAGCCGATAAGCATCATCTCTTCAACTGTCTGAACGATAATGATTTTGTTGCACTGATGATCCTCGTGAACCATGCGTGGGCTATGCAAGAGAAGCTGGGTGTATTTGAAATGTCGATTCCTGCAACCCTGAACTAAAAGATTTGATACAGGGCAGTCACATACTGTGACCTTTTTTACTTTTATTCTTTTGCCCTGAAGTGTTGTTATTCCTTATTTCTTTTATCTTCTAGTTTGTATTATTATTATTATTATTGTTATTATTAATTTTCTTTTTCCTTTTTTTCTTCAGTAAGAATCCACTGTGATCTGGACCTTAAGCCCCCCCCCAGATCAATTTACTTGGATCTCGGGGCGATCGATACCAGAACCATGGTTACTAGTAGAAACACGCAAGTCCGCCCTTCAAATGTTCCGATCCCTTTTATTTTTTTATGATGATAATTAATTTTGATATCCACCTGAGAAACTATAGATCAACGGCGTCGCTAGGCGGATGAAAAAAAATAAAAATGGAGAGGAATGGAAAGATCTTCGCGAATTTTCTAAAGCATTGAGTGGGGACTGACTCTCTTTCCCTCCCTTCCCTTTCCCCCTCCTTTCTCTCATTCCTCCTCTCTTTTCGCGCGTTCACCCTTTGGGCTTTTTAGGGGGGTTCTCTTTTTTGATTTATTTATTGGATTCCCAATTATTTCTTAATCATGGCCGATAAGAAACCTTCAGTCCTGATTATCGGTGGTCTTGGTGTGCACTCATAAAAAAAAGAATACCCCATAAGCTATGTTGTGTTCCGCTAACGCTAGTTCATAGGATTCATCGGCCGGCACTTGGCGCGCTATATCCATGAGAACAAGCTTGCGTCTGAGGTTCGTTTGGTCGATAAAGTCCTTCCAGAGCTGGCTTGGTTAGCCCCCGAATTCAAGGAGGCTTGTTCCAAAGACAAGTTCGTCCAGGCCGATGCCAGTCGTGAACGTAAGTGGCGCCCTCCTAAACACCAGAAACAATGGATAGGAAGAGAACAAAGAATATAAATCAAGGAACAAAGAGAGAGAAAAAAAAAGGCAAAAACCGGTTTTAATAAAATCTCTCAATTAGAACACCTCCCGCGCATTTTCGATCGAGCTAATGGCGAACAATTCGACTACGTGATCAACTGTGGCGGAGAAACCCGTCATTCCCAACCCGATGATGTCTACGAAGTACGAAGCTGTGGTCTCAGTATCACTCTCGGCAAGGAGTGTGCCCGTCGTGGTATCAGCGCATACGTCGAGACTTCCACCGCACACGTTTACAAGAGTGGATCCTCTCCGCGCAAGGAGACCGACAAGATGCAACCGTGGCACAAGCTAGCCAAGTGGAAATTGAAGGCCGCTGAGGAACTGCTCAAGATCCCTGATTTGCAGTACTGCGCTCTACGCTTGCCCCATGTCTACGGTGAATACAACCCTGGTTACTTCGCCATGGCGATCTGTTTGGCTCGCGTGCACCTGGAATTGGGTCAGGATCTCGAATTGCTCTACACAAAGGATGTCAAGGTCAACACACTGCATGTCAAGGACGCTGCCAGTGCCCTTTGGCGTGCTGCGGAGTGGCGTGCCAGCCTGGGTAAGCTCGACAGGACTGACCCGACCATCCCGGAGCTGTTCAAGGACCCCGACATGCCGGTCGCCTTTAATGTCGTTGATCACAATGATACACAGCAGCAACACGTGGCCAACGCTCTGGCTGAAGTGTTTAACCTTAAGGTCTCGTTCCTTGGTTCGCTCGCCTCTCAATTAGCAAAGATGAAGCTGGATGATGTGGTCGATGATATGAACGAGGTCAGTCTGCAAGAATGGGCGGATCTAGTTGAAAAGAGCAACATCGTTCGACCTGGTCCTATCGGACCTTTCCTTGAGCGTGATGTTCTCAAGGACCAGGATATGTCGATTGATGGCTCGTACTTCGAGAAGACAACGGGTTGGAAGCCGGACCATGAAAAGTTTGATGCCGACAGTATCCGCGAAATGGTGGACAGCTATAAACGCATGGGCTGGTGGCCATGAACTCGCTCAAGCATCTCCACATAAAACAAAAGGAGAGTTTCATGACTCTCTAATCTTTCTTTTCTCTCTCATTTTTCTTCTTCTAAAACGATTTGTTCATCCCCAATGATCTACAACAAATCTCCCCATCTCATTGCATCGCACATGTGTCCAAACAGTTGCCTTTGCACCCTCCACGATCCCCTTGATGATTCTCAAGTCTCTCATCCCTTGCCCCGATCTACACTTCCCGCTCCCCTTACTCTTTCTCAGCTATCTTAGGGTTTGGCAGGCCAGTCCAGCATGCTGGATCTGCTTCTGTACTGTAATGATCCTTTGGTTGGGACTTTTTTCTTTCTTTTCTCTTCTTCATGCATATATACCTTCTTTTTCTTTCGTTTTCTTGATTGCATCTTGCATTTTGAGCCTTCCCCATTTTCATCTTTTCTCTTGATACTTTTCTAAATCTTTCGTTGAAATGGCATCGGCTTATGCTGGCAAATCCTTTTGGATATGTATGTATTCTAGATCAATAAACTACGTAAGATGCAGTTCACTGTCCGCTTTTTACATGTATACTTGGGACTTCGATGTTGATACCCTCCAGAGCTGAACTAAGAGCAGTATGGATTCTATACACTTTATTTCATGGATGTAGTGAGGCTTACTAGTAGTAGATCTTAGGATACTTGGATCACACTGGCAGCTGAAAGCCATTTGTATTTGAAAGTATTAGATATCAGTCTCCATCCCACCACCATCCAAGGAGAAAAGCAAAAGCAAAAACAAAAACAAAAACAAAAACCACAGGGCCAGAGCACAATTTAGAGGCCCAAAAGCAAACCCGAATGCCAAAACGCCAAACGCCATGCTAAAGCACAAAAACAAAAGAAAAAAAGGAGGGACAAGACAAAGGAAAGAAAAAGGAATGAAAGTGAGAAAAAAAAGAAAAGAAAAAGCCAAATGAGGGTATAAAAGAAATATAAAAGAAATATAAAAGAAAGAGAAAAGAAAGAAAAAAGTGAGCAAGCTTTCTTCAATCAAGCCTGCAAGGCAATCTCAATCTGATCTAGGCCAACAACCTCCCCTCCGCTGAGGCTATCCTCTTCAGTAGGATCCTCAAGGTCAACATCGGTCACCTCGTACAACCAGAGGTTCTTTGGGTCCTGCACCTTGTACTTGGTGCTCACCTCACTCTGGTACCACATCCAGGGAGTGAGGAGACTGGTGTCCTTTGTGGACAGAGGGTTTGGAAGCCAGTCTTCAATGACCTGCAGGAGTGTCTCCTCGTTCAAATCGAAACGAGTCTGGCGGATGACATCTCCGAAGTAGTCCATGTAGACCAGAAGGGGGTACCCGGTTTCGAAAGCCTGCCTATCCACGATGATGAGGGGCTTGTAGCACATAGCCCGGTGGATGTGTGCGGCGCAAGATTCAATCATGTGAACCTTGTCTTTGTACCAGAGGTGAGGCTTCAGGTACTTGTTGACAGCCAACTGAGCCTTGAAAAGGTCGCGGCGATACTCGGCCTTAGGTGGAACGTTGTCATAACGAATGCTATCGGTTTCCGAGCGATTGATTGCAGGGCCGGCGAGCTCAGGGAGAGTAAGGAAGATGTTCTTCCAGTCGGCCATCTGGTCGGTACCGCCGGGGTAGTACACGGGGTCGTTGATGACAATCCACTCCTTCTCAGCCTGGAAGTAGTGACCCATCGAGACCCAGAGGTCCATGAGCATGTTGTGCTCGTGATTGTTGGGCTCATAGTAGCTTCGAACCAGAGGAGGGTAGTAGTTTCGGGCCGTCCAGAGCGCGTTGGCCACGCCGCGAACTTCCTGAGGGCGCCACGGCTTGAGGACCTTGTTAATATCCTCGATGGTTAAGTGGCGGAAGCTACTGTCGACAGGATCCCACAATCCGCGAGGAATAGTGGGCAGCGAGAGGTACTCTGGAATGAGCCGGGCGCGCTGCTCGGCGGCGGGCTCAGCGGAATTCTTGTTCCAGCGGCGCTGTGAGATGGTCAGTAAGTTTTTTTTTAAGCGGGGCCGTGAGTAACCTACAACCAGCCACGGCTCAACTGGGAGCTCACCCCAACCAGGAGGCTTGGTGGCACAAGCTGGCTTGTAGGGCACGTTGAAGAGGTTCATGTTGGTCATGGCACTCATGGTTGCGGTGTCAATTGGATTGGTAAAATGGGTAATCAATGTGGAATAAGAGTCTGGACAAACGATAAGAATGGAATTGTAACTATCGAACAATAGAAAAGATAATTGGAAGGGGTGGGGATGAAGGGAAGAGAAGAGGGTGAGGAGGGAAGTGTGGGAAGTAAGTGAGAGATGGGCGAAGAAAAAAGTGGTCACGACTTTCAATGTAAACAATCGACGTGAACAAACAAATGACACACGCGTCTATAGCACGAGTCAGCTACTGAGAATTTTATTGTTTCTATGGACCTTGAATCTATTCTTTTTGAACAGCTGAAGCCTTTAACATTGTCATAAATTGAATATGTCAGTTTGACTGATAGCCCCATCTATAGCTAGATAACGTCACAACATGTTATATCTATTCTCCTGACTAGAGATGCGTAGCTCTATGATCTAGAGAGAGAACGCTTGCTCCTTGGGACATTGAATGCCAGACTTTGACTCCTGGTGATTCTTGTTGTGGTCCAAATGTTGTCTTTTTATAGTACTGTCCACCGGGGTGGCCCTATACAGACATGACACAGCAAAACAACTATAATCTAGGTAAACCCCTATCAAAACGAGCCAATAGTGCAATTTTGATCACTACGCTCTTGTTGTACGACAATAATTGAAACCCTGATTAGAAAACACGCTAGGTATGGATTATCGAATTCAACAAAGTGGTATTGTGCAATAAATCAACTGTTGGCTACAATATTGGATATAAACTTGAAGCTCAAAAAAGAATACTAAACAAAAAAGATCTGTACTCGTGACTCCTGTTCCAGCAGAATAATCACTCTTGTACTGACTCAGGAATAACCCGGGCCTGAACGTGGGTCAAGTCGCCATCTGCACTGACGCAGGCATCGTCAACGCAATCTCCGCCTCAAGCTTCGTCAAAATATCTCGTGCCATATTACTAATGCCACCAAGATATCTCAGGGCAAATAGTAAGCTCTTAACACTTTCCTGTCCACTTCCCTCGGAGCAAACAAGCTGTGTGGTAGGAGCGCTGAGGAATCTCGCAACAATGCATATTGCACTCGCAAGAAAGACATGCATCTTGATAAAAGCCATTTGAGGTAGATTCTGCACCAAGGAGACAACCTCGTTTGCCGCCTGGTATGCAGTCTGTTTATAGGTTAACGAAACCATTTGGTCGTCCAGTGTTTGCCAGGGTCTTTCTTCGGCTGTCTCGCTTAGCAGTACGCATGTACTATAGGCTAGAACATGGTTGAAAAAGATCATGGTATCATAATTTGGCTCCGCGGATTTGGAATCATGGGGCATTTGATCTTGTAGCCTTGTCTTCGTGATAGCCCCGGCAGCTGTCGCTAACCATTGGTGCCGAGCCCAGAATCCCTGTGATTCTATCTCGGAACCTGGAGGAGAGACGGACTGTGAGAGGCGTCGATGACTTATGCAACGGCCGAAGAGACTTGATAATGCAATGCATTGAGAGAAAGGGGGAAGTGTGATATAGTTCTCATTATTACTCATGACGTCCGAAAGGAAACCCATGAGTACCGGTCGTTGACCAGTCTGAAAATCAGCCTCGGGCATTGGGAGGCGGGCATAAATCTGGGAAGATCAATCAGCAACTATCTTCGGGGCGTCAATAAAAGCTTTTCTTTGACTTACGACTTCTTCTTGAAGCATTGGGGGTCGATGATTCAACATGCTGGAAAGTCGATCAAGAACAAACGCGGCCCAGATAGTCCGTCTCATTTCCTCTACTTCGACCCAACTCCTATTCTGACCATTGGTCATCTGCGTTGCAGGAGAAGGACCAGGTACAAAGGATCTCGGCGTTGGGTACTCAGGTGGGGAAGATACTAGACCAATTTGCATCGTTTGCATATCAACATTGAATATACCGGAGAGTTGAAGCAGAGTGAAGGCATGGCCACAAGTGAGAAGTGCCTCCTGCTCAAATTTCCGGAAGAACTCATAGTGGGCAAGGAGAATCCACGCTTGGATCAGTTCATAATCTATCCAGTTTCGGGGACTTCTGGGCCTGGTCATCCATGGCAATCCAGCTGATCCCTGCATTTCCTGGATTTCAAGCATCTGGCGAGTCCGTAGATATAGGACTTCGGATATTTCACCGAATTCAGATGACATGGCAGCAGAGACAGCTCGCATTGCTAACCGTAAACAGACACGAGTAGGCGAGATATTGTCTCTGTTGACCCATGTGAAATAGTGATCTCTATTAATCATAGGCACCATAGGGTTCACTCGGTCAAAGTAGATAAGATCTCTATTACAGTATATAATTAGCTCACTTTCACTTATCGTTTCATGGGGACTGCATACAATTCTGTCAGAATGTGGTCAGATATCTGTAGACCATCTCCGGAATGTTTCCGATTTACAGGTATGTTAACAGATGATGCAGACATAGCAGAAGCCGGACGAAGATCGTAAAGGTTGGAACTTGGTGAAAACACTCCATCATTTGACCAAGTGCTAGGTACATACCCAGCTGATACAGCCGACAACCTTCGATCAATTTGTTCATCTGAGATGGAGATGGAGCGCTCTGCGCTTGAAGCAAACTCAGACCTTTGCAACGCGTCGGCATCCAACCCACTTGCACCTGCACTGTATGCCCGGAGATCACCTGGCATCTCATACTCTGGACTCGCCTCAACAGACTCAAGGATCTGGGAGTCTACACTATTCGATCGAGTCTGGCTGGCCAGCTGGTTCTCAATTATTGCTGAGAGGTTCCCTACGCGTCAGCCATTACTATATCATCTTTGGGGAGTATATGAAGGGAGATAACTCACCCACACGAGATCTGAGTTCCTTAAGCTGACCTTTCTTTGGCCCTCTAGGTGACCTCTTGTCCACAAATACACATTTCCGACCTGAATCGGAGCATACACCACACTGAGGACGTACCCGATCACATCGTGCTTTGCGACGACGACATTCTTCACAAGCTAGTCCGGGTTGCTGTCTCACCATAATGTGTGTCAATACTATGCTTGGAAAAAGTGAAAGATAAAAATCAAGTGATCATCAGGGGTTTTGTTTCTTTTTGCATGAGAAATCCCCCGTTTATACGAAGCCCGCAATGCATATATTTAACTACAAGCCAAGACGGTAGCAAACGCATGGACCAACGGAGATCGGCAAGGTCGTGGTCCCTATCTGCAGTGATCCACAGTATATGAGGTATCAAGGCTTGCAATAGTGACTTTGCCACGCGATTAGTAGGGACATGAGGGGGGAGATGAGCGGGATTTTGAGGGAAAATTCCGGGAATATTCATGCAATGTGATGCCGCACACATAAGCCCACATGGCAATAAAGAAAATTGATTGGATATAATTCAACTTTACTAAACAAATTTGATATTGTTGAGGCCCCGGGGGCCGGAATAATGTTACTTTGTACTAGTACTGAGTAGATGTACTTCATAAATGGAGGGGGAATATACAGTGGGGGACGTGCGTCTAGTGCCTGAGACCAATGATCAGCCTAAACCTTATATAGCAAAATTCAAGTGTATATGGGATACTATTAAAGTAGCTAAGTTCATTATTTTACAGTTTTCTAGTATTTCTGAAACGAACTCCCACGAGGCCGCATCCTGAAACTCCCCGCAATGCTATCGTTGAGGATCGAATCCACATTTATCGTATAGCCTATTTTCGGAATGCGAGATTCAATCGCCACCGGCCCCAAACATTGCGGACGGTATTAGGCTCAAACGTCAGCCTACCTCAACATTTTCATTCATGTTCTTTTTCGTAAACTTCGTTTTCATGTACCGATGAATACATTGAAGTTCAAGCCGGTCATCTAAACTATATTAAAAGTCAACTGGTTGACATTGATGCGGGTGCGGCACAAGGGAGGCCTGATCTACAAAAAACATTAGAATATGACAAAGATATAAAAAACTTGAATTGATCTTAAAATAACTAAAATAAAGTCAAGGTCTGTGCTAGTGGGTCTAACAAAGATAGCTCCAGAATTTGAATTGATTTCAACAAAATCTGAGCTCTGAAGCCTCGGTTACGCAAATTAACCGAATCTTCCAGGTTCGAGGTGGCTCCAGTATCAATTTGATATTGCTTGCAATTGGTAGCTTCAGACTGGAAAATGCACTTAAACTTGATCTCTTGTCTCATCTGAGGCCTAGTGGAGCATGTATTTACCTTCCAATGGATGTTGCCACTGCAAGCACGATAATTCGTAATAGCATCATGTATACCTAAACGGGGCGTTGGTCGACCTAAAAGTTTGCCTCTTGCGCAACATGAAACCATCTAATTGGCCCGCACGGAGTACTGGGAATAGATCTACATCCCTGGACGGGATATATGAGCTATTCTGAGGTATTCATAGAACTGAGGTCAGGATTTATAACACGGAGTGTTTCATCTTCAAATGTTGACTCCACGAGGTCAGGATTTCTTAACGACCTCGGAGCTGTAAGCGAAGAGCCGCAGGAATGCCAAGGTAAACCCCTGTTTTATGACATGTCATTGCCTTTTGATGACGAGATAGCAAGTATCAGGAGCTCCGAGTATGTTCCGTGCATGCGGAGGTGTTGACCCTTCTGAGGTCAGGTAACTCAGGTTGCTGTTGATAACCCAATCGTATAGAAGCGTATAGCTTGGGGGACCTTGGAGCCTTGAGGGACCAATCCACATTTGCATCATGATACATGTGTGCATATGTGGGCATTGCCAGTGGCTCCCATAGCTACCTAACCAACAGCTGACGATAAGCATCACTCATATCATGTGAGCCAGTGTGTTTACATTGGCTAATGGGATTGAAAACTTGCGCAGGACTTTGATGGCCTCTATAGAGACTTATCGACGCTGCTAAGACACATGCATCAGCTTGAAGCTCCATGCTGGTAGTTAGTTAGTTTTCATCCACTCAAATGTTGTACCAAAGGACGATATTCTAGGTTTCAATGCTCTCGTGCGAATATCATCAGTTCACTCTTCAGGGCACATGTACTTTGGGGCCTAGCGGCTTCATAACTTCATAGAATTAAACGACTATTGAACACTAATGATATTGCGAGTAAAAATTTTAAGAAGTCAGCTCGGGGATTTTCTGATGTAATTGAATCTTCACCACCATTTATCACATTCTCACATCGCTCGTCAGTGCAGCGAGATTGTCATCGTTATCATTTTCATTAGCCTCGTGATTGTTTTCAGTGCTGCTGTTGTTATCATCCTCATTCTCATTCTCATCCTCATCCTCATTGTCATTGTCATTTTGGTCAACTTCATCACGCCAGAGGACAGGAGCCATCTCGTTTTCATCGTTTTCATCCTGATCACGGCTAAAAACATACGACCTGCTATCAGACCCCTCATCATCACTAGCCTCGATATTGTCAGAGCCTTCATCTTCGAGTGGAATTTCCAGTACAGGCTGAAACTGGATAGTTACATCCGCCATAAGTGCTTTTCGATTGCTGCCAATGAGGGGCATCCACGTCCATTCTTGGATTGAGCGTTCATCGTTGGTGTTCAAATAACACGCCAGCGGTAGGATCTCACCTGTCTGCGTATCCTCGAAGTCGAAGGATAAAATGCGTATTCTTTCGCGTCGTCGGCCAGTGTAAGCATCCTGCAGGCGCACAAAAGGCCCACCCACGATGGTCATCAGGTCATCAAGCTTGTATCTGCGAAGACAAGGGGCTCGAGTCATTGGTGATGCCAGCAGAGAAGCCTTCCAAGTATCATAGTCGACAAAGTCCATGACGCGAGCATATAGCTCCACCGGAAAAACGCCAGTCGTACTTGCTGCTGCAGCTCTGTTTCCAGCGACTTCAAAGAAGTTGACCAATGCGATCAGGCCAGGAAATAGAGATCGTAGTTGTTCTGGTGTACCTCTCTCTCCTGCACGTACACGAAATTGCCGATAGCGATCGTGAACCTTCATGCCCGGCTTTGCTTCTGGTCGCTCGCGTGGGTGCGTGCACTGACTGTATTCTGGACGAAGAGGCCAGAGATTTATGGCATCGCTGACTTTGAGGAATGGTTTCTTGTCATTGCCGAGCAAGACCTCTGCAAAGGCAACATCAAAGAGTGAGATGACGACGACCTGAAAGTGCGTGCGCCCTTGGCCGATCCCCCACTTAGCTGCTTTCATGATAGCATCACCATCTACTACGAGGGTCAAGTTCACAACCACATTCCCCAGCCAATACATCGTTTCCACAGGAGATGCCCCTGCAGGCTCCCCGGGTCGATGACACGCGGAACTAAATATTAGCCAAGGGGCGCTTTCGCCAGCCCACTCTTCATCAAGCCAGCCGCCGTTTCTTGGTATGTGCCTATTCTTGCATTCCCAACGGTAGCATTTCAGAGGGTGACACTTCTGCTTGGGCAAACAGGAGAATTTGGACGCTCCTGATGCAATTGAGACGATGGCAAAGATCAACTCCCGGAATGGGAATGAATCAGGGGCCCATCTTCTGCCAAGCTGAATGAGCTCCAGCTCGTACTCGCTCAGAATACTAGCCAGAACTTGCGTGAGAAAGACCTTTCGGGGCTCGTTGATGCTGGTTCTTGGGTTTACCATGCGAAAGTCATATTCGAACTCCCACTTCGCTTCGGGAAGCTCCAGGGCTACCGAAGCTAAATGTTCCTCGGGACAAATATCTGGGGAAACGGTATGCTCGCCGTAATAGATGCTATTTTTGATGGCTTTCATCCATAGGTCATCACGCGGGATATTGTTGAGTTTCCAGTGGATAGAGTGGTTCATGGTAAGAACCTCCTGGTCGAGGTCAATGACGTAGATGTATTCAATGAAGATATTGTTCAGTCGTGGGATCTCGGTAGGGATTGACTCCAGATCCATAAACGCTTCTTTGTTAGGCTTCTCGCCATCGCGAATCTCATAGACGTCTTTGTCAAGCTGTTTCTCTAGCTGCTCATAGAAAGCTCGCATCTTCTCAAGCCATTCTGCTAACTGTAAGTATCACGCCAGGAACAAGATCATTTTGAACTTACTCTGATATTTCTCAGGGTCAGCAGGGATGCTTGCGACCACGTTCTTGCCAAGGCTTTCGTAGTAACTATCGAACTGGTGATAGCGAGCGTAATAACGTCCACGGTAGCGAACGATATCAAGACCCCGAGTACCCATGGTGAAAGGATCTGGTCAACTTGATTTTGGAGTTGAATTCGAAGACTGCGGAGTAGAGAGTAAATGGGGGGGGGGAAGTTGATGGAGTGATAAAAGGCGATGCGTTGATTAGCTTGTTTACTTCACAAGCGCCCAACTTGGTCACATGAACAACAGGCAACAACCTCCTCTCCAGGTGACAAAGTGGATTTATCAGAACAAGATCAAAGTATTCGATGACTATCGACAAACGAATACCTAGGTATCTGAGTGGACACCTCAGGATCGAGCTTCAACTTGAATTCCACGGATCCAGCAAGGTCCAAGAGCATGAAGTCCATTGAGTGTATTAGATCTCTTACAAGTGAATAGTTTCGATGATAATTATAATTTGTTTGAAATGTTGTGTTTTTTTTCTTCTAAACTAGTATAAGGAGACTATGGAAAACAAAGCGCAGTTTGAATAGAATACAATGCGATCTTCCTGTATGGTCTATGTATCAACAGTGTCAATACTAATTCCTTGGAATGACCAAAGCTCTGATGCAAATAAACAAATGTAAATGCATCTTTCTTGCTATGTTTTCCCCTCGTATAGAAAATTTGAATTCCGCCTGTATGAAGCTACTGGCTGAAGAAAGACCTGCCGTATTCCAACAGGGCCCTTCAAGTCAGCAAAGATATCCACAAGTGAGACGGTTGGTTTTTTTGTCTTGTTTGATCGTGGAAACCCATGTTCATAGAGGGAAAAAAAGACTGCCCACAGCTAAAAGGAAACAAAAAAAAATAGCAGAAAAAAAAAGATCATCTCCCCCTTAGAATTGCTGAAATTGGTTAGATCAAAAGGAACGATTTGGCGGGCACCTACGAGCCATCAACCATGGCTAGGGATTGAAAGATTAGAACTCCCAGTCCTCCTCCACAGACTTGATGGCCCACTCAAACTTCTCACGCAGCGCCTTGGAAAAGAATTTCTCAATGGGAACATTGAACTTCTTGCTGAAGACAACAGTGAGACGAGGATCAATGTAGTTCTAGAACTGAATGTTAGTGGTTGTGACAGTTGATCGAATGTAAAGGGAACTTACAATCTTCGACGTGCCGAGGGCGACCTCCTTGTTGTCTTCCTTATCCTGAGCCTGGACTGACATCGTCTCAACGCGCTGGTCAAGTTTCACGATCGCAGCTTCGATCTTCTCCACAGTTGGACCTCTGCCTTCAGCCTCCACCTTGCCAGACTTGTTCTCCTTGGCGAACTTCTTTTCCAGGTCTTTGACAACCTCAAGGCGTTCGTTGAGCTCGGAGGTCTTCATTTCCTTCTCTCCATCGGCAACACGCTTCTCATTGTCCTTTTCAAACTTCTTCTGGATCTTTTGAGTCTGTTCCTCCAACAGGAAGGCCTGGTGCTCTTTGACCCACTCGACAGTAATATCCTCATCTCGCTCGAAGAACGCAGCCCCCTTCTTCTTTTTCAAGGTGGGTTCAAGATCGAGCATCTGTTGCTTAAGTCGCCATTTCTGATATCGAAGTCCCTTGATCTATATGTTGAAAATAAGATGATTAGCTTTGTGCAGCCTTCAGACACCATCGATGAAACCTACCCGTTCACCCATCTTCTCCATTTGATTGGCATGGCCAGCAGTCACGGTCCGCTTATGATTACACAGAATAGCAACTCGGCGATTGGCATCGTTGTAGGCCTTGACCTTCTCCGGGATCGTGCCGGTGGCCTTCATCTCCTTAAGCAGGTTGCTCATAGTGAAAGAGGCATTGTAAGTACGGAAAACTTTAGCCGTGAGACCCTGCATGTAGTTCTGCAGATGTTTGTTGAGCGCCGAAGTCTAGTAATGTTAGTTGAGAATACGACAAAAAGGGGTGATAGGTGATGCCATACAGTCAGTCGGTCAAAGATCTCATCACCATTCTTCTTTGGCGCCTTCTTGAAGATCTTCAAGTTTTTGAAGACTTGAGGATCAACCTGGACTTCATCGTAGAAACGAATACTATCCTTACCCAGGAAGTCAAAGATAACCGTATTGGGAGGCTTCAAGCTGATGTTCTCATACTTGAGTGAGCAACAGCCAACAGTCTCAGCCTCATCTTCGCCCTTCTCGTTTCCAGCACGAAGTGCAAACTGATCAATGAGGTACACCGCAGTAGCCTTCTGGCGTTCCACCATCATATCGTGCTTCAAGGCCTTTTGATAGTCCTTGCGGATCTTGTCGATGTACTTTTTGAGCTCGCGGGCCTTTTCGAACTTCTTGTAATCGCTCTGGCCTTTGACATCAGAGTTGGCAGCTAACATGACATACTTGTAGTTGCCGTTGATGTTCTCCTGCCACATAGCAAGCCAAGTGCCCTCTTGATCATGCTTGACTTCCTTCCAGTTGTGGCCAGGGGGAGGGGGTGGAACAGTCGCCTCCTTTCCGATGTTGATGGTGATTTGCTCTGGCAGGACACGAGTCTTGACACGGCCTGTCTTAGGATGCTCGCCTCGGCCACGGAACAGAGAAGGAGGTTCAACTCGGAAGTTACCGACTTTCTGTTTGCGACCGTCCCACGTACAAAACTGATAAGCAGCTTCTTGCTCATCCTTCTCGGCCTTGTTTTTCTTTTTCTCCGCAGGAGAGAGATTCCTCTTCTCCTCACGCTGAGCATCGTAAAACTCGAAAATGGGTTTGAAATCACACTTGGTGAATTCCTTGATATCGACCTTGTTGCCCTGTGCATCCTTGGCACCGCCAGTCTTTTTGAGAATATCCTTAAAGTCTGTAAAGAAGTTCTTCTGGAAAACTGGGTTCTCAACGTTGTGGGCCGAATTGAGCATGCTTCCGAAAAAGCCAGCAACTTCTTCAGCATCTGGATGCAGGGTGACTGGGACTCCATTGTACTTCAACTTGACGTTCTTGGGCAGAGGCTCATAGGGCGGAGGAAACACAACGCCATTGTGTTCCAACGTGGTCCACTTATTGGTTCCATCCCCCTTTGTGGGATCCTCCCACCATTTGTACTCGTCTTCCTCCTCTTCTTTCTCGTCTGCATCTTCGCTCTCTGCCTTCACCTTCGCCTTGCCTTTCTTCGGGGTGGCTGACTCGGTCTTCACTCTCTTCAGAGCAGACTTGTCATCGGCAGGTTCCTTTTTCACGCCATTCGTCTGTTTTTTGGTGGTCACGGCAGGTTTGGACTCCTTCTTGGGAGGGGCCTTGCGAGCGGCGCGAGCGTCCTTGTTGGCCTTTTGCTCAATCTTCTTCTTCTGGGCAGAGAGCTTCTTCTCAATCGGCACATCGGAGTCAGACTCCTCTCCAATGGCGGTTTCCGAAGCCTTGGGAAGTTTCCTTCCATTCAAGGCCAAGGGAACGTCATCATCGGACTCGGGATCTTCATGCTTCACAGATGTTCGCCGGCGTTTACTCTGTCGAATGGTCAGTCGCTGAAACCAAGCGCGACAATAATGTCGCAACCCAGGTATGCTTCTCGGAATAGAATATGGCGTACCAAAGGCTTGTCTTCTTCCTCACTGCTTTCCGGCTCGACGTATGACTTCTTTCGGTCGGTGCTGATTCGAGACTTGCGCTTACTGGCGCCGCGCGCCGCATCCACATCCTTCATATCGACGTCGGCGTCTTGCACGGGGCCAAATCGAACCGAGACACCAGGATCAAGATCGCCGTTCGTTGCAGGGGACTTAATTTTCGGGGTGGCTAGTAGCGCGCAGATGATCAAATGTTAGTTGAATAGGCGCGGGATAGTATGTAGCAGGTAAGTGCGAGCGAGTGATGAGAATAGTAAGGAGCTCGTCAAGGTGAAGAATAATGTGAAAATGTCCGATAATAAGGAGAGTAGCCCTTTATCGAGGAAATAAGGGCCGAGGAAGTAGTACACTAAAACCGAATTACCCGGGGCAAGCTTACCATTTGCGCGGCCATTCGCGCGTGCCAGAGGCACGTCGTCCTCTGAAGAACTCATAGCAGATTGAAGCACAGGAAATGGAAATCGGGGGCGAGAATTAAAGGAACGAGGGATGAGTAAGGGTAGGGTGTCCTCGTGCGCTTAGTCGGGCTAAACGAACCGCTTGATACAACGAAGATGAGGTCAAAAGAATTCTGGCCAATGAACAGAAGGCAAACAAGTAATTAGAAATGGTGCATCAAAGATGCGGAACACGGGAGAGTTCCAATGGGATGAAAGATGTGGAGGAAATGAGATTGGGGGCAAAGGAAAAAGAGATCAAGGCTCTCTACGAGTGAAGGTAAGTTTGGGGGAATGGAGGGAATGGAATGGAAAACGAGTTACCTCATGCTGCCTGAGGCCTATAACCATGGAAACCTTGGAACCCGGGTCGACCGTGGCGCACCGGCGATCCGATTATGTAATGCATATACAATAGACCTCGGGAAGTACGGCCATTTTATTAAGGCATTAAGGCACTAAGGCATTAAATTGCGCCGGAAGCCGGAATCGCTCGCCGTAGATTCTTACCCATTGAGGTTTAGCGCGCATGGGACGGCCAGGAGTTCAACTTCGCACTTCCCGACCATCGCATCTACCCAGCAACCAGCGAGGTCTTGCATTCTCTTGCTCTCTCCCTCTCCTCTCCCCCGCTCTCGAACTTACTTGTTCGTTTTCACCCATACCTCCTCGCAATGTTCTCCCGTGCTGTCCGCCCGGCCCTCAGGGCTGGCAGTGCTGCTGCTACCCGGTAAGTCTTCTTCCGATGCCCGCTCAAGTGGTCCGGTCCTTTCACCTTGCCGAATTCGACATCACGAATATCACCCGCCCCCTTTCAGATCAGAAAACCTCAATCAATCCTCGAGCTCAATCGCCTCCACACGATCATCGCCTGGTTACCTATTGCTGACTTTCCCTAAAAGCACTGCCCCGCCCAATGCCGCTAACTTCGCGACTCTGCGTGAGATTGAGGGCCGTCTCAAGTCCATCAAGAACATTCAGAAGATCACCAGCACCATGAAGATTGTTGCCTCCACCCGTCTGACCCGCGCCCAGAGGGCCATGGACGAGTCCCGTGCGTATGGTCAGACCTCCAACACCGTTTTCGAGCAGGCCGAGACCAAGGCTTTGGACGGCAAGAAGACTCTGTATGTCGTTGCTAGCTCCGACAAGGGTCTTTGCGGTGGTATCCACTCCGGCCTGAGCAAGGCCACTCGCCGCATGCTGGCTGAGAACCCCGAGGCCGACATCGTTATCCTCGGTGAGAAGGCCAAGGCCCAGCTGTCGCGTTTCGCTCCCGAGAAGATCCAGCTCAGCTTCGCCAATGTCTGCAAGGACATCCCCACCTTTGCCGATGCCCAGGCTGTCGCCGATCAGATTGCCCTTCTGCCTACCGACTACGCCAGCATCAAGATCGTCTACAACAAGTTTCTCAACGCCCAGAGCTACGAGGCCACCGTCGTTGAGGCCTACTCTGAGGAGGCTATCACCCAGTCCGGTACGCGCCTATCATTTAACTCCAGGATATTCATGAATGTTTACTAATAGCATTTTTTAATATTAGCCAACATCTCTGCTTTCGAGATTGATGACGAGGCTCTGGCCGGTCTCCGTGAGTACGCTCTCGCCAACAACCTCTTCTGGGCCATGGCTGAGGGCCACGCCTGCGAGATCTCTGTATGACCATGCCAATCCCAAAATCATATCACCTATATACTAACGATTCCTAGGCCCGTCGTAACGCCATGGAGAACGCCTCCAAGAACGCTGGTGAGATGATCAACAAGTATGTGTTTATATGACTATCCTTCCATTCGTTCTCATTCTAACAACATTCACAGGTTCCAGATTCTGTACAACCGTCAGCGTCAAGCCGCCATCACCGGTGAGCTGGTTGAGATTATCACCGGTGCCACCGCCTCCGCCGATATGTAAAAGCCTTCTTAGAAGTCTTCTACGTGATCAAGTCGCCCTAGGCATATACTCTGTTGATATTTAGATCGACTCTCCGTTTTCTGTAAAATCAGTGTCAATCCATTCCGATTTCTTATGTGCCCCTGGTATACTTGGGCCTACCTTCTACGTACTTGTGTCTTCATCCAAGGTTCTATACTAGAGTAGCTTTTTCCGCTTGCGCCTTCCTTCCATCACATCTCTACACGAACTCCTTCGCCGGACATCACCTGGACATATCTGATGTAATGAATGGCCTGCCTTTCTCTTCAAATACCCTCTCACATTATCTCAGGAGATCAGTGATCTTTTCATCTACTGGTTATCTGACAGTTTCTCACTAAGGAACATAATCAGGTTTTACACGGACGATATTCACCCCTCGAGGACCTCCCTGCGATTTCTGCCGTTGAATCCTTGACCCTCGCCGCTTCCTTAACGACCTCGGGAGTAAATCTCGTTTTCCCAATCTCAGCTGCGTCAGTTGCGTTCAATCAACATTCAAATCTTTCCAACACCCTCTCAACTCTGGTGCTTCCATCCCTGAACCAAATATAATCCCATTAGTCAACTGGGTCTATAGCTCATTCCAAGGTTGACGTATCGTCTTTTCACTTCTGGAATCACGAAACCGTTAGTGCTACCCTATTACAAGTCTCATCTTCCCGACATACACCTTCATCGCAGAGTAGATTGGCTCTGAAACCTCAGGATGACGTCTGCTCACTCCGAGCTCAACTGTTACACGGTCTTGGATATCCCCGAAAAATCTACCGTGGACGAAATTAATGCCGCTTACAAAAGACTGGTATTGATCCATCATCCGGATAAGACTCGCGGAGACGAAGCCTCGATCTTGCTATTCCATCAGGTATGTGAACTTATCTCTTCTCTTCTTAATGAAAGTTTTCAAAGATTTTATGCCCTTGGTAACGTCATACATTCTTTATACTCACTCTTCGTGATATTTCAGATCCAGCAAGCAGTAGAGGTCCTCCGTGATCCTGAGAGTCGTTCTCGTCATGACGAAGCGCTACGTTCTCGTTCTCGCATCACAAACCGCAATGTGAGCACGGGCAATCGGCGTTACTTTCCCGCAGATGACCGGCGCAACTGGTCTCAAGATGAACGGCCTTGGTCAGCAACCCCTCGCAAGACCTGGAACTTTAACGATCCTTGGGAAAGATACCTTTACACATACGGTACTGGTGTGCATATGGATCCAAATTCAGAGGTTTCACGCGCAGAGCGGGCTAGACATGCACATGATATCGAAGACTGGGAGAGAAGATATGCAGGGTTTGATCCTGACCTTGAAAGAATGATGAGGGATATTGAAAATCAAGGAACGGAAGCTGTGCAACGGCCAAAAGAGATGACGGAAAACAACAGCCCAACTGAGGAAGCGAAGAAAGCAAACGAATACATGAAAAGTAAAGAAGCGGGGGATCCACGGCAAACCAATGAAAAACTTGGAAAACAAAGCACAATCGGGCACAGGACTGATGGAATTAGGCCTGGTGTCATGATTGACCTAATGACTGATATGCCAAGTACGCCAATCCCGTTCTACCCCGGTGTGGTTGATGACTGTCTCATCGATCTCAGTGATTCGGAGCAACCCTCTGCTAATAGGGGCCACGCAATTTCAAAAGAACACGGTCACGTTGATACCAATTCCTCCTCTCACAACAATGAAACACCGACGCGTGAAGATGTGGTGAAGACTATTACGGAGAAGAACGCAGCTGAAATCCTTCAGCCCTTCGTACCTTTCTTCTCAGAGAAATTCAAGAAGTACAGCTCTCTGTACTCGGCTAGGGACATGCGGGAAGAAATGCAAGGCCTGATTCTTGAGACTTACAGCAGTTCACTTGAGACGATTGTTCAACATTCCCTTGCTAATACACAACCATCGAAAGCAACAGGTCGCCAGCCATGCTCTTCGCATTTTGGCGCGTGGGAAAGAACCTCCGGAGCTCTCCAGTGTCCAAAGTGTCAATTATGCATGCCTGTTTTTTCCCTGACCTGCCCAGGTTGTGGTAGGACGGCGTGTATCCGCTGCAAATTTTCCGGTGGTACATCTTGATTTCTCGTTTGTTGCCCAGTGTTTGTTATATTCTTCTTCTCCTTTGAACAGAATTTACATCTGCAAAGCCAAATCTGGTGTGACAAATACTCATGGATTCGTGCTTTGATCCATGACATTTGACCTCACCGTGGGTTCTCACTGACAATTCCTTGTTACTAGACTGCGGTGGCATCATCTCTCCCCAGTCTTTGGCAAAACAACCTTGGAAGCTAATACATATTTACTTGGCCTTCCCTGAAATCAGATATCCTTTAATATTCTTTACCAAAGTTTTTCAAGTCTACTATTACAGTCATGATGATGGCCTAACTCAACTTTGAACCTCTGATACTACCTATGTAGGTAAGTAGTAGTCTATGTACTAGCAGTGTGCAACCTTGGAACTTCTTGAAGTACTACGTCTTAGGACCTCGGGACTCAGGTATCCATATATAGTGTCCACCTAATATAATACTGCCTCGAGCTTATATTCAACATTGATTGAATACCTAGCTCTCAAGTACTACCAATAGTTTTGACAACTGATGTAGTATGTAGGACTCCAAACTCGGAGCAAACACGTACTCAAGTGCTGGCTACTAGTAGTATTCCAATTTGGAGAGTCTACGGAAGGGAACGTTGGAATGAATGTAAATCAACACTATCTTTTTTGTGGTACCACGATGGCTAGTTTAGTCAAAGCGATAAATGACCAACTGGTTGTTCCGGTTCTCGCCTATCACATAGTTTTCACCAGCGCTGATCTTTCCTGTCCCTGAGAAATCCAAGTTTTCTCGAGTGACTTGACTTTTAAACTTGGTTTGGATCGTGAGTTTTAATGGCAGGTCATTTTGGTCATCTTTGTCGGCATGTTCGAACCACTCGAGAACATTAAAATGTAGACAGAAGCTCACTCCGGAGTTATCATCTAACTGCTGTGCAATAAGACCATACCAGTCGTCAACAAAAAGAAGAGCAGGGCTGATGAATGATGCATCTATGTTGGAGTTGCTGCGATAAGGGGGTAGGATTAGATTGGTCACCTCCTGTCGGTGAGGGCCTTGTCCTTGAAGTGGGAAGGTGGTCCTGATCACGCGTGGAAGGCCAATCACATTGTCCATGCTCAGCCACGTATTCTGGCACTTTGTTATGATAATTGACTTGCCATCGTTAGTAATATGAAGTCCCTGCATACTTGGAGCCTCACGTTGCCGGAGGCCAATGTGGCTTAGACCTTCAAAATCAAACCTCGCAATCATTGACGGGAAGTTTTCTCTCTTTTCTCCCATTGCAAGTGCGGCCTCTCCAGCACCAATAGAAGGACGATATGAAGACCTTTTGGAGATATCCCAAACGGTCAGTAACTCGCGGGGTGTAGTGTCTGCCTGGTTCAAGCTGCGACTGGGTTGCCAGACGTAGACCACGTAGTAGTCCCTGTTATGTGCAGAGAAGAAACGATCATTTTCGCCAATTGGATGCCCAGTATTCACGATTTGCCACTCATTTCGGGGAACAATGCTCCAGTTTCCATCATATTTTCGGATTATGTCGTATGATGAAGCGAAATGGCCATGTACACGACCGCGGTGATCGGGCCTGTACAAAGTCGATTCTTGCGCCCATTCGATCACTAACAATTGCAGATGTAATCTAATTCGACGAACAACTTTGCCACCCATCACGAATGGGACTAAATACAGCTGATTTTTCTTCACATCCATCATCGAGACAAAATGATGTTGTTTATTAGGGTAAACAAGTAGCCCATCTTCGTGACTCCACATCGCTTCGGGAAAACCACGTTGGATCCTGTTGCTGAGATGACTGGCGTGAAAGGTCCATGGCGGCACCCGTAACCATGTATGTTGACCTGAATCTCCGATCTCATTGCACATGGGCAACTTTCGTACGGACAAAGGGTTTCCTTTTCGAAGACGATGATATCGAGCGGCAACTTTATCATGGAGACGGCGAGCATCGTGAAGGGTCAATTTCAACGCGCCAGCAAGTTGTAAGCTTTGCGCTTCATCGGTCCAAGGGAAATGTATCTTTAGCATCCGTGCTAGGAGAGGCGGGTCACCGAATGCGGCATTCCATAATAGCGACACGCGACGACAGCGGATGATATCTTCGGGAGTCAAATAGTCGAGAATCAACCAGAAAACATCTTGAGGCAAGAGAGTAAGGTCCGGACGACTTCGGGGGTTCAGAGGCTTCGTAAAATGGAGTAGAGTCATATCTTTTCTTAAAGAAGAAACAAACTTGGAGAAAGAGAGACCAAGCTTGGCTCTAAGGTTGGGGTGTCCCCGCATCCCGCACCGCCAAGAGTATCAGGACACCTTGCGTAATTTCTCTTTCTCACTTGTGTTTCTTCACTTTGAGTTGATGCTCTTCTGAGCTCGGAATTGGAATCGCCTGTTTTATCTGTATCAGTCATTGAACTTTCATCATGTTGCCTCAAAGCTCAACTTTTTTGCTTCTCACTTCGTTGCTAGCAGTGCTGCCTGTTAACGCGGATGGTATCTACACAAACAAGTCGCCGGTGCTCCAAGTGAATCAGAAAACGTATGGCTCGCTTATCGCAAACTCAAACCATACTTCAGTGAGCTTACTAAAATCAAATATATTCCAAATCCTGCATCATGCTAATTCTATATTTTCTAGATCGTCGAATTCTATGCTCCCTGGTGCGGCCACTGCAAGAACCTCAAACCTGCCTACGAAAAAGCTGCCCAGAATCTGAACGGATTGGCCAAGGTTGCCGCAGTCAATTGCGATGAAGACGAGAACAAACCCTTCTGTGGACAGATGGGAGTTCAAGGCTTTCCAACCTTGAAGATCGTGACTCCTTCGAAAAAAGCCGGACGCCCTCATGTTCAAGACTACCAGGGACCACGAACTGCAAAGGGTATCGTCGATGCTGTGGTGAACAATATTCCCAACCATGTGAAGAAAGCTACGGATAAGGACTTAGACAACTGGCTGGCACAGAACGAGGAACGACCGAAGGCTATCCTGTTCACTGAGAAGGGAACCACCAGTACGCTTATTCGCGCATTGGCGATCGACTTCTTGGATGCAATTGACATTGCGCAAGTGCGCAACAAGGAGTCTTCAGCTGTGGAGAAGTTCGGTATCGAGGAATTCCCCACGCTGGTCGTGATTCCTAGTGGTGACTCTGAGCACAAGGTGTACGATGGCGAGCTGAAGAAACAACCTATCCTGGAATTCCTTAGCGAATTCGCTGAACCAAACCCAGACGCCACTGGAAAAGCCGCACCGGCGACTAAGCCCAAGGCTAAGCCAAAGTCCAAGCCGGCCTCTAAGCCACCTTCTGATAATGATAATGGAGACAACGATACACCCACCGAAACACCTGAAACTAAACCCACTCCCCCTCCTGCGCCTCAAGTTCCTACCCTGGCTACTCCGGAAGCCCTTGGGTCTGCTTGCCTAGCAGTCAAGTCCAATACCTGTGTTCTGGCCCTTCTCCCTGCAACCAGTGACTCTGAATCAGAGCTTCCAGCACCAGCCACTGAAGCCTTGTCCAGTCTCGCTGAGATTGCGCACAAGCATGCTCTCCGTGGTGTGAAACTTTTCCCTGTCTATGCCATTCCTGACATCAACACCGCCTCAGAAAACCTGCGAAGCGTGTTGAGTCTGGAAGATAGCCAGACTGTGGAGATAATTGCCGTGAACGCCCGCCGTGGCTGGTGGCGCCGATTCAACGGAGAAGAGTTTGGTCTTACCTCCGTCGAGTCTTGGATTGATGCAATCCGGCTCGGTGAAGGCTCTAAGGAGAAACTACCTGATGGTCTGGTCGCTGAGGCTGAGCCCAAGACTGAGACTCCTACCGAGGAGGCCGAGCATGACGAGCTGTAAGTAAGGTGTTGTAATGGGCAAATCCTATGTCAGGGAAGCCTGTGTTTGTATTCTTGGCAACTATCACTTGCAAAATTACTACCTAGTATGTGGTCCATGTTTAGCTTGGTTCAACACTCGTAGAATATGGATTTGATGTTCTGTAGTAGTTTCAAGTTGATCATGATGTAGTATGATCATGACTATGGTAACATTTATAGAGCCCTGCAATTATGCGGGATGCATCAGTTGCAATCACTGGCATGACTCAAGTGCCCATCATGCTACGACTACTACTCATTGAGTATCAATCTCTTGAAGCCCAACGTATTACTTCAAGTTGAAAGTCCTGTCGGCTCTACATTCACTTACTATTGCTTTGGTAGTAGACTCAAGTACAGATAGATCAGTTCCACAGCCAGTATTATTCAAATTTTTGCATTCATAGATTTTGAGGGCATATGTGACAACACCCCAACGGGATAGAGTATCAAGGCAGAAAAAAAAAAACAAGGTCCTGCATCCATGTGAGATCAGGAAGAAAATTGAGTAACAGACAAAAGCGATATGAGCCAACCAGACTGGCCAAAATCAAACCCAAAAACTCGCTTGCCATAGAAGTAGAAACAAATCATTAACCCAATAAACCAGAAAAAAAAACATAAAACCCACTTATTGAGTTCATTTCCATAAGTTCAAAGACATTCGTGCGTGATTCAAAGAAAAAAAAGATATCAATCAAAATGATCAATATCGACATAGCTTCAAAACAGGGACAACAGGGACAGGGGCTCGTTTTATACAGGTCGTAGACATATCCATACTAGGCCATAGAAGTATCAAAAAACAAAAGAAATCATAAAGCAGATTAAAAAACCAAAAATTACAACGTTCATCACTCAAATTCCACACCATGTTGTTGCTGTCTGTCTTGTCGAGCTCTAGCACGCTCCGCACGTCGACGTCGACGATTATTAGCATAAGATCCACTAGCCTCGGTACCAGTATATGTTCCAGGAGACATCACACTTCCATATGGAACACTACCAGAGGCAGCAGGGTGGGGAATAGGAGGTGGAGGCGGCCTGTAGCTAACTTGAGAATCTTCAGGCATGGGCGAAGGAGCAGCACTACCCGACGGAGCCATAGATGGTCGACTAGCAGTCATAGCAGCAGCTTGTTCCCGTCTTGTCTGTAGCTCTTGTTCTCGCTCCAGCTCTTCAACACGACGCCATCGGTCTGCGTGTCGGTCTCCATCGTCACCTGATAGAGATCCTGCACTCCCAGCACGACGACGTGAGTTTCGTCGTTCTCGTCGGCGTGCTTCGCGACTTGCTGATGCTTCTTCGTCTGTGAGTCGTCGGAGCGTTATGTGTCGTCCGTCGTTGGCCATCTTCACCTTTACGGATACTGGTGGTGACACGACCTCGTCCTCGCGTTGTCGGCCGCGACTACCACTGCCACTGTTGCGACGACTACGACTACCGCTATTGCGGCGACGTGTGGAGGCAGATGCCGCTGCTGCCGCTGCGCCTGCAGCAGCTCCTGCAGCAAGTCCGGTACCATCATGAGAGAAAGGTAGCTCAGATCTTGAATCGGCTGAGAGTTCATGGTGGATTGGAGGCCTGGGAGGCAGAAGAGTGAGTTCCGATGGCTCTAGAGGAGGAATTGCACCCGAGGCTAAAGGCTCAGCGGAAAGTAGAGATCCACGAGATGGGTGGCGAGGTGGACGAGGGGCTAAATCGGTTGGTGTGAGATCACTTTCTGTGTAGGAGCTTGGTCTGCGTCGAGATGGATAAGGTCCTGCTCCTGGTGGTGGTGCGCCAGTGGTTGGTCGTCGCTTGCTGTTCATTCTCTGTAGATGCTCATCTTCTTCTTCCTGCTCACGGATTTCATCAAGTCGTCTCTGTTCCTCTTCTTCTTTCTTACGACGACCGCCGAAGATCCTTTTCAACCCTGCGAATGCACCTGCGCCTAGGATCGCATCTTTGATACCACGGGACGGACGTCTTTCTTGGTCTTCGGTAAGATAGGTGCTGTTGTAATAGTATGATGAGCCAGGACTCTGTGTTCTGCTGGGTGGTCTGCTTGGAGGTCGCTGGAGGGGTGTTACGTGAGAAGGTTCGGGCCTGCCGTCCTCTAGTCGGCTAAGAGAATCCTCAGTGAAGCTATCGTGACGCGAATGAGCAGGTGTGTATCTTCCTGCCTCACTATCGTCTTCACGCTCCTTTCGACGATCCCACCATTTCTTCGCAAGAAAGCCAGCACCAGCAAGGGCTCCGATTTCGAGAATCTTTTTACCCCAACCACCACTTTCTTTACGAGACGCTTCGTCGGAATACTTTTCCTCTGAAATAGATGTTCGGGATTCCTCATATCCCCCACTTGAGTGCCGGTCTCGCTCACGACGTCGAAAGATTGAGGCCATACCCGCTGCAAGACCACCTGCCGCAAGAGCTTGTCCCAACCCCCCCTCCTCCTCCTTGGTGGGGCTTGCCGCTGAGCTCAGAAGGTCCAAGCTGACTGTGACTGTACCGACTTCCTCCATGCTCACTTGGTGGATGATATCCTTCATCGTCATACAAGTAGGAGAGGATAAAATACGCCACAAAGTATGCGAAAACAGCGAGCGCAAAGAGAACGAAAAGTAACTTAGGAGAGCCGTATAATGTCAGGCCTAGCGGGATTTGCGCAATACCCAGTAGAACCAATGCACGACCCATCCACCGATGTATCTGCAGGGAAATAAATTAGCTTTTCACACAACCATGCATGATTTAGATGGTGCGACAAACCACAAGCTTCAGGGGAACGCGAGATCGAATCTTATTCCTCTCCACCTTATGTACGAAGTATCCCCACAGAACCTGAAAAATGACCATGACATAGATTGCCAGACCAATTCCATGGTGCGGGTTTGTCAAACTTCTCTTAGGTCCCACGGCGAACCATCCCAACACGAAGACGACCGTCGATAAGAGGAGTGTCATGACCTGAAACCATGCATGAAGCTTGAATGCCCAGAATGGGTTCCATCGAGAGTAATATCGGATTATGAGCGATGAGGTGGGTACCAGACCCAAGAAAACAATTGCCGCGATAATGCCGTGAGCGATAATCATTGATCTGTATCCAGTCATATCTTTGAACCGGTTTCCCATGCCTGTGATTGAACATTCGTTAGTACGTAATCGTGCATTAATCTGAACTAGTCGCACTCACCATTGTATTGCATTGTCTCGAAGTTCAGACCCATGAGATTGGGCAACAAGAAATCATCGCGCTCTGAATCCCATGTTCCATCTCCCACATGTAGCGTATCTGATGAATACGTACTACTCCCCGGGGCTGTCAGCCCGGAGACCGTCATTTTGAATTTGAATTTTCCTTTTTTTTCTTGTCGCGTGCAATCCTTATCTCTGGAATGTCGGGGTTTATTGAAGGAGATCTAATGAGATCTCCCGTTCCGAGGAATGTACCATGCGATGGGATCGGCGACTCGAGAGGAATTCAAGGTGACAGGGATCTTGAATATGAGCTATCGTATTGGATCAATTGTCTTGAAAGGGTGGAAATATGTTTCAAAGAAGGATTGTATTCGTGGCGGTGAGCGTTGAAGATGTTACGCAGGCGCAGAACGCGATCGTAAACAAACGTTTTGGAATAGGGGGCAAAAAGAAAAGAGAAGATGTGAAGGGGCTCAAAAGAGAGTCACACTAGAAGAATTGGAAAACTGGCCAACAGAGACCACAGGAATTGATGGAGACTGATGATGAGGAGTCGTACAGACCGAACAACAAGACTTACGCAACGAGATCCATGTCAACTGTTTTCCTAATATGGGTTTAGCGTGCCAGCACATAACCGGGACAACCAACAAAGTTATGGAACCTCAGGAGTTGACCGCCTTCCTAATTAGGGTTATCTATTTTATCTATTTTATCGCGGGATCAAGTCATTATCGTCACATGACGGCATCAGCACGCGATTCGCATCATGGATTGTTTGAGTTGTCGCCTGGTTCCAGGGCTCTGAGGAATCTTTTCTTCTTGCCAATTGTCTTGAAACAAAAAATTTTCTTTGAAACATATTGAAGGAGCAAAAAAAGGGTGAAGGTTGTTCAAGAGCAGACCTAATGGCTTCATCTCAGCTGGAGATCTTTATTCGAGCGGTGTCCCGGTAAGTGCCGTATCTCAAATCAAGCAGATGGCTAGTCTAGACATAAAAGCTGATGATAAGGGAAACCAAAAAGTCTGTTGGGCTGGATATAGTAAGTCTCTGGAGATCCTTGCAAATCAGGCCCCTCTACATATTTCACAAAACTGACTCATCTCACAATCAGTGTGGGCTGCTGGTCTGCATCTTTCTACCCGCAGCCTATTTACAATGTTCGACGTGGTTCAGTGGCGGGATTATCGATAGATTTTCCCACCATTAATACTTTGGGCTTTCTCTGTTACAGTATCTATAACAGTGCATTCTTATATTCCCCTGTGATTCGTGCCCAATATGCGGCACGCCACCCGCTCTCAGAGGAGCCAACGGTTCGCTTCAATGACCTGGCGTTCGCGGTCCATGCGGTGATTCTGAGTCTGATTGCATATACCCAATTTTGGCCAATCATTTGGGGGCTGCAGGTCTCTCGCTTCCAGAAACTCAGTAAGCCCATTGCGGGTCTATTTTGGGGATCCATTCTGGCCCCTCTTATTGTGATTGGGGTTGTGCTGTCTCAAAGTCCGGATGGAGGTTATGACCCATCTACGTGGGCGTGGATTGATGTTGTGAGTGCTCCATACAGCTCAGATCTCTGCAAGGTGGCAGTGGACCAGTTGTCTTTTCTTTTTTTTTATTTTTTTTTTTTTTTTAGCTAACACAGGAGCTATCGGAGTTTAGATTTATGCGTTTTCATATATCAAGCTTGTTATTACGATTTTCAAGTATGTTCCGCAAGCTTGGCTAAATTATAAACGCAAATCGACATCGGGATGGAATATCAGTCAAATTTTGTTGGATTTGAGTGGGGGTGTACTATCACTAGTTCAACTAGTGTTAGACTCAAGTCTTCAGAATGACTGGGGTGGGATTACCGGAAATCCAGTTAAGCTTTTTCTGGGGAACATCACGATTATTTCCGACTTGATCTTCGTGGTTCAGCACTATATATTATACCGAGGGGCCGAGTCTAAGCCACCACCGGGAGGTCGGTACTCTAATCCCGACGTGGTCACGCCTTTGTTGGCAGATGACTCCGAGTCCCGGGCCACTGGCACACACGGTAGACATGTCAGTGCTCATGACGTGGATGTCTGAGATGATTACTACTAATGGTAGAGCTAGGATATGGTGGGGTACTAGGACTAGACAACATTTGAACCTTGGAAGCTCTCTCTGTTCTGGCGGGATCGAATCAAAGACATTGTAGATCCGGAGTCCGGGTGCACATGGACACATGTGGATTAAAATGATCAAGTTCCAGCTATTTTTGTACGGAGATATTGTACAACCATGGAGCTCAAGTTGAATATTGAATATGATTGAATGTGGTTGGTTCCTGTGGCGTTGAGACATTGGGGGCGGAAGCCTCGTAAGCACACTCAAGTTGCTAAGTCCGAATTTCTTCATCCCATTGCACGGGAAAGGAGGGGCAACTGTCAAATTGGAACATCATGATTGAACCTTGGAATGTCTTGGTCGGAGTCGGGGGGATATGAGAAAACCCGCGGACAGTGATTTGGATCAGAGAGTCCGTCGGATACGAGAATAGCCCTATAGTAGAGACGGTTTTTTACCTTTTACCTTTACGGAGTATTCCAAGGTCATCATGATTCGCAAAAATGAAACCTTATTAGACAGCACATCCAATATGTATGAGATTTATTTTTATTTTTATTTATTTTTATTTTTACCTAGGTATTATTTGTTTTCGTCATTCAGATGTCCGATTTTCGGTATCTCTAGAAGTTTAGTTAGCCGAATGCCGTGGCAAGGACCCCTTTCAAATTCCCCATCACATTTTACACATTTACAATAATTCAAGATTGGTTGAGCTACATGTACTGTAGTATGCAGCTACCTCTTGCGGCTCGGAACGCATATCATCGACACCGCTTCTCGCGTTTGGGGATGGGGAACCCCACTTTACTTTATTATAGATTATGAATGGTGGAGAGGGGCGTTAAGCACTAACTTTTTGCGAGCAGTCCAATGAACATGGATATTGATCTCTAAACAGGGATCCCGCTGGACCCACTATGGATCCCTCCCCGGTTCAAATCGTCGGTGTCGGGTTTACAGCGAGCTGAACTTCTTGACACGGTTCATTCCTGAATTTCAACTCGTCAAATCCCTGTCTTTCGAAGTAACCTGTCTTGAGCTCTTTCCCACCCCTGAGCTGGCTGATATTATTTACATATTTACTTTCCCCGTCATCACTTCGATGCTACCTTTATGTGCTGCCGTTGCGTCCAGGCGCCCAAGTTGGTTCGTCATTCGAAACTGCTTTATAATCTACGAGGATGAATAAAGTACGGGTACATACCGAGTACCAAAAAATACATAATTACTAGTCAGATTGTATCTAGTATGTATTCTAAGGTTCATAGGGTATAGGTAGCCTTGGTTTAGCCTTGGTTTAGTATTAGTTTAATATTGGTTTTAGAGGAGTTTCCAATTTCTCTTAGCGATGAATCATTTTATTTGATTAAAACTAATTTCCATTTAATCCATTTAATCCATTTAATCCATTTAATCCATTTAATCCATTTAATCCATTTAATCCATTTAATCCATTTAATCCATTTAACCCACTTCATCATTGATGACATTGTGGTAACTAGTCTAGGATTAGTCCATAATGTGGAACCCATGTACATAACCTATCGGGAATGGGTCCATTTGTACTTAAATGTTCCTAGGTACTGGATGATCTAGGGTTCATCACGCCAAACATGATTGTTTTTTTGTCTAATCCTTCGTTTCAAATGGTATTAGACTAGTAGGATGAATGGTTCAAATGCTTGGACCAAATGTTCAGACTAGTCCAAAAACTGAAAACAGTCACAAGAAATTAGATATATTAATCTAGCACTAGTCATTCAAGCAACATTTGAAAGTGAAGCACATTCAATGTTCTCACTGTGACCCGAGCGTGGCTTTGCTAGTGGATCCCTCTACCCGGCACCAATGGACAGATAAAAAACTGTACGTACCAATGATAGAAAAGCTTGAATGTTGCGACCTTCAATCTAGTATTCGTATTCTCATTATCCCTGACTCCGCTCTTTTTCGTAGAGAACATGCATATGTTCATAGATACTCCTAGTACATATCGAATACTACCTCTACTCCGTAAAACTGTTTCTTTCAGCCCCGGTACTCCTAAATTCGTTAGCCGAATTCCTTGCTCAGCCCTACTCGAGCCTACCAATAGGCTCAATGAACCCTATTCTTTGAGCTGCATTTTTATCATCTTACGTCGATCCCTTGTGCCAAAATCATGCATATGCGCCATGTCTTCGGGTCCCGTTGATCTGAATCACCATGATGGATTCCATGGGGCGGTCCCGATCTATTTTATTATTATTTAAATCTTTTTTAATTTAATTTATTTTTCTCATACTCTCCTAACTACTGCCTTTATTAGTTCAATTCCCTGCAGACTCCCCAAATCATCGACTTCTTTCTTTTCTTCCCCTCCTACTCCATTCCGATTTATTTATGGTATTACCATTTTAAATGCTACGGAACGCCTGGAATTTATTCATAAGCACTGCCTCCAACCATTCTACATCTCAGGCTCACCGTCTAAATCCAAACTTGTACCTGAATACAAGGCCAAGACCACGTTGGACCCAACTTAAACGTGCCCACCATCAAAAGCCACATTACCAAGCGCAAGGGAAAAAAACATCAAGAGAGAAAAAAAGAACATAAAAAGCTTATAACACCCCGCTTGGATCCCAGATCAGATTACTTCCTATCTCCACGTCTACCTTGAAACTTGAAACTCTTCTACCTGGTTACCTAGGTATCGGACTTGACGGAGTTAACATTGGAACGTTGTTGACTGAATCAATACTTTACCTCGCTACAAGTACAAATACTAGTACTATCTCGTCTTATTATACAACATACTTCATTCATACTTAGGTATCGTTTGATATGCGTGTGAATCACTCTCCTCCAGCTACTCTCCTAGACCTCGACCGAGAGGTTGATCCATCCGTGCTTGAAGAGTGGCACACATTCATCGGCCAAGGCGTCAACTCATCGCACAACATGCCCAGCACTGGAAAGCGGAACACCTTGAACCATCATACCAGGGGTTCAAACAGCATCATGCCCGGTGATACCGCATACGGTTTGCATCCGGATTTGGTAGGCCTGACAGAGATCCCTGTCAGCTCATCGTCATCACCGGGGCATTCTTCTGGGCTCCAGCCTTCTTTGGGCTACATGCTAGCCAATGCTGAGTCTACTGGGCCCTTCCTAGCACCAGCAGATTATTTATCAGACCCACGAGCCTCACCTGTGAGCGAAGCCATGGGTTCTCTCTACACTTGGTCTAATGCATCCGACGCAGATATGCTACGACCATCTGTGTCAGTGGATTCATCCACCTGTCCTTCCTCCTCTTCACCTTTCATGCAATCTTACTTTGCTTTTGAACCATCCCAACAACAGCATCACCATCACACGCTGGATCCTCAACTATCCGGTGCATCGGGGTATACACCACAACAGATCAATCAGTGGTGTATTGACGCTCATCCAAACGGTTCATTCCATCAAACAACGACAGCATCCTACAATACACTCCATCAACTCCCTTCCTACCCAACCCCAACCCCAGAAATGAATCAGCAACCATCTCCTTACCACCCTCTGAATGACACCATGACCACAACACCGGAGGCCTGGTTCAATCTCCACATCACCGAAATGCCAACCACACATGGAACAGGCTACCTATCTCCACCTCTCGTACCAGCCATGTCACTCAGATCACCATCACTAATGCGATCCTCACCAACACCAACTACGATCTCCGATTTCGACGGTCGAGGCCAACCATCATCACCTCCAAACCTGAACCCAGCAGATCTATCACGATACGGAATCCCAACAAGTGACGGAGCGTGGCGCTGTGCACACCCAGGCTGTACATCACAGGCAGTGTTCCGTCGTGGCTGTGATCTGCGTAAGCATTTCAATCGGCACCGGAAACACCTTTTCTGTCGTCATGAAGGATGTCCACAATCACGCCAGGGTGGATTCTCTAGTAAGAAGGATCGGGCTCGTCATGAGGCGAAACACAACCCTGGGATTGTTTGTGAGTGGGATGGATGTGGACGGGTGTTTAGTCGGGTGGATAATATGAAGGATCATGTACGGAGAATTCATCGTCGCGGGGTTAGTGGTTGATTTGATGCAATTTGGTATACTTGGATTTTTGTTTTTTTGAGAAGGATTAGCGATAAGCTTGCGTTGAATTTTCCTGTTTCTGGTTTTCTTGATTTGATTTGATTTTGTATACATATGAGATAGTGGGTTTGGCGAACTGAAACCGACAGGTTATGGGTTAGACTGGTCTTATTACTGCCAGTGAGATGCATTCGACCTTTGAAGTTGGAAACTACATGCATTTACGATATGCGAAGCTACAAATTCATGAAATGACATTTTGATCAAGCTCTCATTAAACGGTTTCTACCTTCTCCTCAAAATCTCCCCCAGTCATTATTGTGGTTATAGATACAGTGAGTCCTAGCTACCCGTGGACCTATTGCAGGCGTATGAGCCTGAGGTCAGCACCAGCCCCTCCTTGATTCAATTTACTGGAGTGACGCATCTCTTCAAGGAGAGTAAATTTCTGTTTTCTTCATTCAATCATTGTGGGGGGCATATGCAGCTTTCCGTGGGGTTCGCGGCACAACTGATCTGAATCAAGTCTTCTATATTTACATTCCCCACAGAAGATATCCGCAAAGACCAATATCTTTATTTAGATACATCAGAAAATTCCTCTAAATGGACCATTCAGCTCAGTACTAAAAACAAAGTTGCTTCAATTACCAACTAAACCATCGCATCTGATTGGAAATCACTCCGCATATTATACTATAAACAGCCCCCACGACTGGTCACTTTCTATACTGCATCTGCATCCATGGATCTGCAGAGCTATTTTTGTCTCTGACGATCATGATCTTCTTGATCTTCATGAAATGTGATCTGTATAATTCCGACCTTTGTTTGCTTTTTTGCAAACCCCAGCAACCCGGAAGAAGGACCCATCTTCGATACAACGTCACATTCCATTTGTATTTGGGCGGCGCATGGATACATATTAAATTCGGAAATCGAATGCGACCCTCACGTGGCTGAGGCTGATGCCAGTGTTTACCAATCTAATAACGAGAACCCCGGGGTTATAAATCATAACCCTTGTCTAGGTATCATTTACGAAATACTAGGAATGACTTGAATCCTGGATTCCAGGCATCATCAGGCTTGGACTCATATTGCAGGACTCCACCGGGGCACTAATTGCTAAGCTATCGATAATACGTGTTGTACGTGTACAGAGTCGGACTCGGAATTGGGGGCTAACCCGGCTGAGCCTCACCCGTTCAAGGCTTGTCATTACTTGTACCCAATATGCAAGGCTCATTACTCATGTATTTCCGATGCCCAGATGTTTGTGCCCGAAGTATTTACCTCTTGGGGCTAGATCTGATCCGAGTCCACGTACGCGGGTCTCCCAGAAATTGAGTCCGAGATGTCATGTTGAATGACATCTGTAACGTGAACGCCTATCCTAACGTAGTAATTTGTGCGATTAGATTAATTGGAGTATTCAATTTCCTCAAATTTTGATAAAATAGGTTTCGTCTCTACTCCGTACGGGTATCATTGTCACTTTTCCTTTTGGTACGTTTTACTAAACATCTGTCTTCTAAGGTTTGGTATCAGGCATCAGCACGTTTTCGTGGACCCAGTTCGTGGTACCACGTTTTCTCAATATTTGGACTTTCTTTCTTCGACCTTGGAACCTGGAATGATCTGGTAATATGATACCCCTGCCTCTCTTGGCCTCTTACCTGTGCTTTGGCCTGATAAATTCAAATTTTATGATTGGATATAGCTGTATGGTTTTCATTGGCCATACCTAGTAGCTTATTCGCAAGTATGATCAATCTGTTCACTACAAGTTGTACAGTCCATTCTAACTAGGTATAAAATATCAAAGTCACCTTGACACATTGTGCATCAATTGATTAATAACTGATAAGGTATTGGTAGCAAGTTGTACATAGTAGGTACGAGTCTGGTATGTACTATGTAGACTCAGGCTGCTATTTCTCGAAGGTTACTAGAGCATTTGAAGATAGATAGACCTCTTTTCCTACTTGGGTTGCAGTGGTTTTTCAAGTTTCCTCACCATCTGGTAGAATACCCAGATTTACCAGTTGACCAATAGACTAGATTTTTCTTTTATGCATTCCATCTAAACATCAGTATATCTCTCTTAATTCAGCTATCGCCTCACTTTACCAGTCTCTTAATTCAGGAATTGTCTCACTTTAACTACCTCTTCCCCTCCAGGTAATCATGTAGGTAACCCAATAGGTACTTATATACAAAGAGGTGTAGCTCATCACTCACCTGCATATGTTACTGACTCCGAGTCAGACTAAGCCCTGTACTTAAGTATGTGAACATCCCTGCCTGAGAGGATGTAGCCATATCTGCCCAGGTGGCCAAGCACTCACGTGATGAGGACATACATTTCCCAATTTCAAATACTCGCTGCTTAACTGACAGTGCCGCGCGAAGTGTGGCGTGAGGACTTGTCATTTGCTACTAGGCAGGTATTCAAGTGCTGTTATTGTACATAGTAGTAGTTTGGACTCCAAGGCTCCAAGGTTCAAGCTAGTACAACTCTACAAGTGTATGTAGCGGAAGTATGACAACCGAGGACCAATATCAAAAATTTGATATCGTCCTATGCTAGTACTACTAGTAGTAACCTCGGTATCTTGGAATTATGCATAAATCTGGAATGAACTACATCAAGCCGTTTCATCTGAGAACTGCGTCAATGATTTACTAGTAACCATTAGAATCTCAGAATCAGCCCTAGAGCCCCACAAAACCATTTTTCTACGCTACGCAAAAAAGCTAGACTTGACTCGGGACTATCGAATATTGAAACAAGATGGAGATATTTGTATGGCTTCGGACTGTGAAACCTCGGATAACTCCGTTGAGACTAGGCGCGGAGACTCGTTCACTAATTCCGAGTCGAAGTTTAGGTTTAGTTAATGGTTGATATAGTCTAATAACCCGAGTCAATACTAGTACTCCAAATGCATGAACAGAGTTAGTTTAACGCCCGGAATTCTAGACAGCGTTGGGCAGTTTCAGATACTGCATGTTGCGGGGTTGGGGCTCTGCTGTTGGAATTTGGACCGAAATCGAGGTAAAAGATGAGACGTTACACGGTTGGGATGAGCGTTTTTCTCTTATGTTTCTTGTTTCTTTTTTCTGTTTTTGGTATATAGTACCGTGACTTGAGCTGTTTGACTAGGTTGTTTTATGCTTAGCTGCATACACATGTGCATAACGGTGCCTCCGTGGTATCTCAAGACAGTTAGATTCAAAATTATACGCAGGCCCCGGGCTATAGTGGCAGGGATAGACTGCCTCGGTCTATATCACTCAATTCATTTTAAGGTTAAACTTGAACGAATGTCAATTGTGCTGCCTGATAATGTATTCATATCTCTATACTAGTCAACTGATCTATCTGTAGCTTTATCCTAAGTGCTCTTGTCTGGTCACTAGGTACCACCTGCCAGTGGGCAGTAGTGAAGATTATCTGACGGGGATATTGCGGCTAAGTTTGGAGACACATGTGTCACAACATAATCATCCGAGACTCAGGGTAATTCTCTTGGCGAATCTCGCTTTCGCTTATTCCCTATCTCAAGTTACTAGGATGCGTTTTTAGAGTGACGTTCCAAGGTTGATGATCGATGTTCCCTGATTCCAGCATTGTTCTAGAAGGTCTTTCCAAGGAGTATCCATGTCGAGGTTTCCTTGATGATCTTTATATCAACTTGAATCTCGGGATGCTACCTCGGCAGCATAGACAGTATAGACTAGGACCAGGAACTTGAATGAAGCATTCGAATTTTGGGAGATGAACCATGCAATCTGCGGATTGATAGTAGCAATGAAAAGATGAAACAGCCTTGGGATGAATAACAGGCATTGACAAGCAGACATCTGGAAGATTTGAATGAAATCTTGGAAATATTCTCCGTGGGTTTCACACTATCACTACAGGTTTCCGAGTATGCAGTCACCTGCAGCATTGAACTGACTAAATACATTAGATCAATTGATGATTTTCCTTGCATGCTTTTAGTATGCGCCGGCACGGCATCCCGCATACTACTAAACTATACGCATACTAGTACCTCTACGAACTCCATTCTAACATTGATGGATTCAATAATTACTACAACAGTGAAGAACTGATTTATCATGTATGTTTTCATTGATAATACGTAACCATCATACAGGCCCAGCCTATACTAGGCTCATGCTTCATTTAATTGTCATGGCTAGGTAAAATTTACCAACCGGCATCACGAGCGGAGACACCGTCAATGTGCTTGCGGGCCTCACGCTTAGCCTTCTCCTTGTCAATGAAGTCCAGACCACGGGTCTCAACCTCACGGTCGACGAAGGCGCCAGCGAAACCGGCCATGATCTCCTTGGCCTTCTCGTGGCTCTCGGGCTTGCCTATAGTAAAACAAGTAATTAGATATCTTGAAGTATTACTTTTGGAGTGCGGTAGGGGTATATGATGCTTCGAAGTGTTTGGTGCGGGGCACTTACCCTCACGCTTCTCGTGGTCCTCGTAGGCCTTAGCAGCCTCGTAGCTGGCAGCACCGGCAATCAGCTCGTGAGCGAAGCTAGCCTCGTGCTTCTTGGGGTCGGAGTTGTTCCACTCCTCGTGGTGGGAGCGCTGCTGAGAGTCGTCTAGAAGCCAAGGTTGTTAGTAAATGCTTGATGCTGGCTTGGCGGACGCCTCTTCCTCCTAGTGCATGGCATTGGACCTGCATCATAGGATATTTGATATTGTATTGACTTACCGCTGAACCAACCCATTTTGATAGATTTGTTTGTAAGAGGGGTAAATGAATTGAGGTATTGTGTTTAAATAGAAGAAAGAAAGAGCAGAGAGATCAGGGGGGCAGGGGGGGTTCATATACCTTTGAGAGTGAGAAGGTTCCACTGGGGTCTTGCTGATCATCTCCCTCTACAGGGCTATTTGGTACTCCAAGGCTGTGTTGCCCCTCTACTCTGAGCGGGGTCACGCCACTCAGCGGGTCAAACAGCTCAGGGGTGAGAGGTCATAATAATAGGAACCTTGGGAATGACGTTAACTAGTTTCAAATGGTCAGGAAAAGGCATACGAAAATAAACTAGGATTCAATATTTTGTACTATGTAAAATGACCATCAAGGTCCTTTCAAGGTTAAGTAATGCCTTGCTCTGATGCCATGCCCAGGGTGGTGCCCGTGTTTTCATGTTCCTATGGATCTTCCTCCAAGAAGATCCCCTCCAGACCAAAGATAGAACTTAACAGAACTGAAATGAAATAGATAATAACGAGTGGAACCGTTTTGAAGTGGCGGTGACAAGCACCCACAATAATCACTAGAACAGAATAACGAATGGCCCGTGTATCATCATGCTTCTAACAGGGGGGTTTTGACATGGTTGGTATCATTTGAACACAAAAGTGAACACGAGTATCAATAGTAACAAGTAAAAAAAGAACATGACGAAGACAGGTTGCTCAGAACGAATCAAAGGGAATCACAGATGGGAAATTCGTCACGCGTAATTGTCTCGAAAATAGTGGTGGACCGTCGTGTCGTGGTATGATATCATATATGCCCCTCGGTGGGTCACAGCGCTAACAAAGTCGCAGAGTCGCAGATCGCAAATCGCAAATCGCAGAATCGCAAAACCAAAAATAGGTAAAACGTAACTTGGGCTTCATCCATTCAGTCGTCGTCGACGACCTCGGGTACTGCCTACGGGACGTTGTGCAAGGACCTGGCGGAGTATCGGATCGTCTTTGCTTTTATCAACGTGATGGACTCGAACATGTCTAGAAAAGCAATCCCCAAAAATTAGCCAAGGAATTATTCCAATATGAGCTTGTACTCAAATCTCAAGCTGTTGCTCATTTACATACCGTTGAAGATTGTCTGGTCGTGGATATCTATGTTGTTGATCCGGACAGAAAGGACAGACGTAGCCAGGCGAATTATGCACTAGACCGTGTCGCATCATCTCATTTTTACGTTTAAATCCTTTCCCGCCTAAACCGCGAGCACATCCTTCTACGGGACAGAAATGTGGTCGATCTTGAGAGTGCACATTGGCATGGGAGCTGGAAAGGTATTAGGAAAAGTTTCAAAATAGAATGGGCAGAACTATCCGGGCAAAAGTCTAAGGGAAGATCTTACTTGAGTAGATATTGGGTTTGAAACGGTGCTGCAGTGCATCCCGAATGCGTACACTTGTAGGTGCCAATGCTCGAGATGCTTCCCCCATTGGGTGAAGGATGTGAGCTAAACGATGACCGATCACCACCGGCTGTAGGGGCCACAGGTTCTGTTGGAGTAGGGTAACTCGCAGTTGGGCTTTTAGCAGTCAGCGGGGACGTCTCATAAGGCGTCGCGGGCTGGTGTGTATCCGATGGTGGTGGAGGCGGAGGTGGCGGTAATGATTTAGAAGGAGGTCCAGGCGGAGGAAGAGACGGCACGGTTGACACGGCTGAAGTAGGTGTGTGCCAGAATGATGGCTGAGATGCCGGTGAAGGATTATTGGATATATCTTTCGTGCTCAATGGGGAGAAATGAGAGAACGGACTTGGCGGAATATTCTGTGGTAAAATACTAGGTAATTGGCGATCATGGGGGGAATCATTGCGGGAGGAAGCAGATAGAGGATAAGAAGAGTATGATGCAGGCGAGAAGCCATTGATCCGCGATGTGAATTCAGGTCCCAAGGTAGACTTCAACGACGGTAAGGTTTGTGTATGACAGGCACCGGGGGAAGGGCCGCCAACGGAAGATGGTGGAGATTGGAGGGATTGGAGGGAGGGCAGGGAGAGTTGAGACCTGAGTTCTGCATTTGACTTCAAGTCTTGAGGGGAGAACCCTTCTGAGGTTGAGGCTCTGCGGTGGTCGGATCCTAAAGATCCGAAAGATATGGAGGGCGGTGACGGAGCTGTAAGGGACAACAGGCGAGGACGACGAGGTGAGGAGAAAGACGGTTTGGAATCTTGGAATGGTAGAGGTGGAGGGAAGCTAGTCGGAGGGTGGATTGGTTGAGGAGGTGACTTAGGATCTTCCACCTTGACACGATCCCTCTTTGGGGAAGTGGTTATCGCAGGTAGGAGGGGAGGCTTCGACTCGAACTTCACGGGCGGATGATCCTTTGGTCTAACCTTCTCTTCCTTCTGAGCTTGCCTAGGAGATAATTCCAAAGGGTGCTTCTCAGCATGCACAGCAACTTCCGGATAGTCTGGTGCCATAAACCTCATCAGCACGCCGTCGCCGTAATGCGTTTGCATCGGGGTCTCCGTCTGGTGCAGCTTACGGGAACGATCATCCGTTCCCTTGGTGCACTCGGCCTCGTTCGAGGCGAACGGCGGTCGGTCCGCATCCAATCCATAATTGATCTTTTGAGGTTCTAGTTGAGGGGAGCGATTCATCGCATCATCCGAATCGTAGATATCGGACGTCATAGAGACAAGTGGGGGCGCATGGGCGAAGGAAGATGTGATGTGTAAGACGTCAAGAAATTGAGTGCACGTCCATGGATATTTCGGAGGAGTAAAGAAACTAGGATCATTTAGTATTTTTGCGCTTACTGAACATGTCACGATCCAATAATAGAATATGGGTTATTTTGTTTTTAAGGCATCTGGGCAGGGAAAGTAGAGAAGGTGAGGCAATCCGAAACAAGATACGCAGCCAGGTTGGCACCCAGCGGCTAGCTGGAACAGCCCAATATACTCCAATAACTCCAGGGGTGGGGCGTGTTGTTAAGTATTTCCCAGAATCTCCGTAAATAATTTTTTTGCCAAAGCAAGGAAAAGAATTCAAGGAATGAATAGGAAAGGGAAGAATGGATGCCAAAAATGAGGCTGAAAAAAAAAGAGCAAAGATCATAAAAAAGCAGGTAACTTACCGAGAACCAAAGGGGGGAAAGAGGGGGGGAAAGAAAGAATAACGGGTAGGATTGAGGCTCAACCACACGACTCCATCGGATAAGCTTAGAAAAAAGATAGAAAGGATTTCCTTAAAATGATTTGCACAGGGAAGAGGTGGAGAGAAAAATAAGAAGGGAAGAAGGGAAAAAGAGGGAGGAGAAAAAGAAAAAGGAAAAAAAAAATTAAGAGGGGGAAAAATGGTGAGAATCATCCACGTCAAAACGGCGGGGAGGAAGGAAACCACATACAGTTATGTGCGGCTCTGGAGAATGATTTATTCCCCTTGTGGAGCCCCCCGAGGCTCCAATTTCATGGAAAATTCCCCGCATACAAAAATGATCTTATTAAGAGTTATTCTAATGATTATTTGATCTAATTTTATGATTTGGAGGATTTAAAGATTTAATGGGTTAACTAAATAAGAGGGAAAGGGAAAAAGGGGGAGGGGGGGGGGAGAAAGAGGACTCGAGAGGGGAAAAGATAACCATGGAGTGATCACTGGGATGATATTTTTGATATTTTTTGGACACTTTTTTTATATTATAACCTATATTATTTTATGTATATTTATGATAATTTCTAGGATTTATTCTATTATTATCAGTTTATTATTTTCCATCCTTAATCCTCGGTTTTTTATTCCCGACTCTTACTCTCTTCCTTACTCTACTATAATATGGCTGTTTCTCTCTCTCACTCTGCTACTCTCTCCCTCTCTTATTCCCTCACCGTGAGTTACCAGTGGGCTCCACATCTATAATTATGATCTCGCTTTTATTTTTCTTATTATCTTATTTTTCTTCATGATTTCACTCTCGGAGATCTCAACCGGGGAGAAATCTAACATTATCAGTGGTGCTTATTCCCCCTCTTTTTTTTCTAATTTTTTTTATTATTATTTTTCTCTCTCTCTCCACTTTCTCCAGTCATAAGTCTCAGAGGCTGCTAAGACCTCTTCCCGGGAAAGGGAGCCTGCACGACGGACTCCACCACTCTACGGAATACACATCCTACATAATATGTACATGGTACTCCGTACATCTCTGTCAGATCTGAGGGGCTAAAATCCCCTCCCATAAACACATGAACACATGTACACCACTATCATCCGTACATCCCACAGGATTATGATTCCCTGCCAACGCACCAGATTGCGCGTTTCAGAGCCTTGTGTCGGCGCAATTCAAAAGGGAAATAACGCGGCCCGCGCCGAGATCAGTCTTCTAGCTGGGTGATTGCAAACGAGAAGCAGGTTGGGGGAGACTAATCTCTGGATGGTGTTAGTCTGACAAGTGGGGTTTCTTCACCTTTTCCCATCCCGCTTCTATTTTATTTTCCATGGTTTTATTAATTGTTTTTTTTCTTATTTAGTTTTTTCTTATTTATTTAATTTTTTTCTATCTTAATTTCCAAGATTTTAGGCATCTGCTACATTCCCGCTTTCCAAGTTCTCTTCTGTTTTTTGCCCTCAGCCTCACTTTACGTAGAGCCGCAGGGCCACACACGCAGCCTCATTCCTCCCCCTCTTTTTCTGCTTACCCACCAATCATTCACCTTACTTTGGGACTTTTCTGGCTCACGGACCCCCCCCCCCCCCCGTACTTCAGACTTCAGACTTCAGACCTCGGATATTCATCAGGCACCATAATAACTTTTTTTAAACAGAGTATAGCTATATAAATTCACGAAAATAATTATTAGAAGTAGCACTTGAATCTGTAGTGAACTGGGAATAGTAAAAAGAAATAAAAAGTACCCTAGTAAAACTAACCCCGAAACTAAACGTTCTGGGTGGTGGCGTTGACGTGATAGTCTTAGGCCACACCAATACGGAATCGATTCGTGGACCTTGCTGACCGCATAGGCCGCATAACTAACCCGCATCACCCCGCCGCATTTTAGCGTCTTCCAAGGTTGCCAATCATGCGCCCTCGGGATGCGAAATGATCTCAGATGTGGTCAAAGTACTTTCTGAAGGATCAAATGTTAGATGTAGTTTGACCATCTCATGTATATGTACCTCTGTTAGTAGGAGCAAACATATAGAAATACTGGTAGAGTGAGTTAAGATAAGAACAAACAATCTAGTACATTGGTCAAGTACATACTGATAGAACAGAAATAGCCAAAAACTCAAACCCCTTCCAGTGCTTTTTACAACTTGAACTTGCCTTGTTCCGTTGCTGCACTTGTGTTCGCTCCCAGGTACCTAGACGGGCTTGGTCGATTTTGAATCCTCGCCCAGCCTGACACCCTGCGAACCGGGCCGCAATGCCCTATTCGTACCTAATAACGGAACAACGGAAGACAAAGCATCTGGCCCAAGTACCATAGGTACTTGGAGACCTCGCACTCAATATACCCAATAATAAGACTTCTGATATAGGTAAGCCGCCCAGCCGTTCTAGAATTATTCTAGGTTGTCCTCCGTAAATCGGCTCTTTCAATGTTCTAGAATTGACAACCTCGGATGTCGCTTGGAACAAGAGCCTTCAAGTTGAAATTTAATATCCAAAAATGTGGCTAGTTTTTATCTGATCTCATTTCAGTCCAAATCCAGATAGAATCCCAATTCTCGATTACACATACAGGATTCTATTCTATAGAACCTTCAAGTTGGAATATTATACGTATTATCAACACGAGTCTTACATCATGATATCCATTGAGGGGTCAACTGGTGTATAACAATCGTATCCATGTGCAAGGATAATGCGGTCGCACAGCGATATTAGTATCACCTCCTACACGAGAATCTTGAACACTGAAGAATCGGTCCATATCATCGACTCGAAAGTATACCTGGGCTCGAAATTATGCCCAGGCAATTCGTTAGTGCCATGTTTCTCAGGCTTTCAGAACTGACACCTTAGAATAGCCCAGATTTCATCCAGGCATATTCTAATTTTCCCCAAATGATGTTTTAAAGATCAATCTATACTTTCAAAATACAAGATGAAGCATACAATGGACTTTCAGATTGAAAGGACCCAATTCACCTGGGCATCATTAAGAATGCCCACCTATGGCAGGTGACCTCGGTCCATAAGCCCGGGAGCTCCAATGCAAACAGACCAAACTACACGAC